>NC_142201.1:109133380-109443775 GCF_049639895.1 Pseudopodoces humilis
AATCGAGTAGTGTTTCTTAGCCCTGTAATTAGTCAGTTACCTTTTCAGGGATAGAAGCATGCTCTCGTTTGTACAGGTGACACAATTTGTACAGCTTCATAATCCAGGGGGCTTTTGTTTGAGAGGATATTAATTTTATATAGTCCCTGTATTGGCTGGATACTTTATGAGACTGGGCAACCCCAGGCTTTCTGCAAATTATGAAAACCAACTTTAGGAAATTATATGTCTTTGCTTTGTTAGGTATTATAATACCACAGATACTTATGTTTTCTACTATAAGATATTCTTCTTGGCATATTTATCCAGCAGATATTTACCTGAGGAAAATAAAATTGAGATGTTAGTTTAAAAAAAAATATCAATGTATAATGGGAGAAAAGACTGTCTTATTTTCATCAAATAAGAGAAAATGAGAGCATCAGTTGCATAGTTGGTAAAAATTACTGACCTGAACTTTGCTGTAAAACACGGGCTAAACTTCCAAGTCTGACTTGGGAAAAACTTAGCTCAGAGCAGACTCTGTTGCTCTTCATTGATTTTGTTTCTTTCCTTTCTGAGAAGTCAATCATGTATTGATCTACCTGCTTATACATGCATGGGTATATTCACCTGCCCAGGCACACACCTGATACTGTCCAAGTTCAGGACTTGTGAGCTGAGGTTTTGAGCCACAATGACTACAAAAAATGCAGGAGAAAGGAAAAAGGAGGAGGGATTTACAATATTTGCTGTTGGGCATGTATTTTACAGACCTTACCTTGGAAATGAGTCTCAGTAGTCAAAGAAGAGAGGCAGGACCTCACGTGCACTTGGCACAGCTTCTGCTCTGAGCTGCTGCCTGCTGAATTTTCATCTGTATTTAAATTAATCTTTGAAAAAAGCGTTTTCATCCATCATTTATCTTGTTAGTGTTAAAAATTGGATAAAACATGAATTTGCTGGTTAATTTGGTCTGCCAAATTCTAGGATCTGTTGACCCAAGAGACAAGTACTTTGCTTAGGGGCTAAAAAATTATTTTTGCTTATGATCATACAAACTGCTGTGTGCTGATGCTGCACGCTTCACTTCTTGCAGTGTTGTATGAAACAGGAATATGGAATTAGGAGTCATTTTTTTCTCCTACACATAGGACTTCAAGGGGTTAAGTGATTGGTCAGCAGCACTGCTCAGAGCATTAGTAACTCCAAGGGTTATTATTTTCTGAACACTTGGAAAGTTACAGCCTTTGCCTCAGGTTGTTTTAAGGTACTGTGAATAAACTGGTACCCCAGCCTCTTCACAATTACCATTCACAACTTTTCTCTTTGGTGAGATTTCTGCAAAGCCCAGATTTCCACCAAGCTTGTCATAAATATCTGGAAGTTTCTTCTTTTTGATTGTGGAGACTGAATCTTGCACACTTGGAAGGTTAAAGAAGGGGAAAAGGTCATCAGCTGCAAGCCATTGTGAAAAGCTAATATAATATCTAAAATCTGATTTCTGACTTACCTAAAAGTCTGCTTTTTTTAAGAGGAGATTAATCAAGCCTTCATCGTTTTGGAGTTTCATTGTAATTATTATTATTATTCCCAGAAGTTTGGGACTCTACAGCTTTCACTGCCCTCAGTGAAACCTGCAAATAAGCAAGTTTCCTTGCATGCTTCCTCTTCCTTCCTTCTCTGAGAGCTCCAAATTGCCTGATCTTTCCATCCAAGCAGCAAATGAAAGGGCTGGCAGAATACACTCAGGCAGGAGGCACTGCATGTAGAATCTGACTTCTGAGTACTGAGAGTCCCCTTGAGCTGGGGTTACAGGACATCTCTCAGGTGCTCACATCATTTTGTGCTAATTCCACATCTGAGGGTGACATACCACTTTTCTAGTGTTTGAGAGAGCAGGAGTGATTAAAATTCAGATATTTTTAATGACTTACTGATGCACAGCTGTTAAAAGCGACAACTGAATTTATTTGATCTGAAAGAGTAACACCTTTTTGCCCCAATTTTCTCTTAGGTATTTACTGGAAATAAGCCTTATATGCTGCCAGATTCAGTGTTCTGCCCTGCTATTAACCCCCCACCCAGAAACAAGGGAAAAAAGGCACAAGTTCGAAATGCATGAAAAACTGACTTTAAGACAGCTTTAGCTGAAATTGAAATCAGTTTTTATAGCTTTGTCTTTTAAATGACTAATCTCTACCTGTGGGTGTCCATTTAACCTGTGATATAACTTTAGAAGCTGCTGGAGGCAATTTGTACTATAGGATCTGAGGTGATTAACATTGGGTACACATGTACATAAAGCATTTCAGTATTTGATGGGTTGCATCTCTTGGTGTTGTATGCCTTTCTCCTTTTTTTAATATCACATTCTCATCTGCAGGGTCATTTATGAGCACGAGCAAAGGTTACAGGCTTCCTTAATTCCAGCTTCAACTGTTATGGCATTTTTATATAAATGCTCACTTTCTTTGTCATTTAGCAAAAAGGATCAATGCGATCCATTATCTTGCAACTATTTTGGTGAAAAAACAACAAAAAAAAGTGGTTCTATCAAAAATGTGTCCCCTGGTTGTATTTTTTTGAAAACTAATTATATATGTCAGACATAATGTTGCCCTCTGCTATGACATTATGTTTCCAAATGTAATAAAGTTGGGGAAGTTTCAATGCATGAAAAAAACAAAGTATTTTTTCCATGGGCATTTGATGTCCATGGTTTGAGATTTGCTCCTGGCAGAGGAACAAGTCCCTCTGCCTATACAATTTACATTTTAATTAAAACCAGGGCACATTTCAGAAAATGTATGTTATATATATTGAATTTCAAGTGTAATTTTCTTAGTGGTTCATTTTAAATATTAATGCTGGAGTAAGAGAATGGAACTGGAGGTTATTTCCTCCACATTCTCTTTAGGTCCTCAGTTCTACAGTTATTGGAGGAAGAAAAGCACATGGGACTACAGTGAAATATGGAGACCTAGACATCCTAAGAATTGACTAAACACTTTTTAGTTTGCCTTGCCTGCAGTAGGAGTGTGTCACATGGTAATTTGGGAAGCTTGCTTGGAAATGGAAGAGTTATGAAACTGGGTTTTCCTCCTACAGCTGTGCATCCCTGTGTGTGCCTTTGCAGGTTTGATGTAGGGGACAGGTGAAAAGCCCAAAATTAAAAGCAGGATGGCTACTTTTAAATAGGCTTGCTCTGCCATGAAGCATCAGCTCAGCACTACGAAAAGTCCAACCTAAGGGCTCCCACATCACTGGCTCCTCTGAAAAATGGGAGGATTGGTAAAGCTCTATCAGTACATGAGAAAAGTAGCCTTGTTGACTCTGTTTAAGTATTCTTTCTTGTCAAAATAGAAAATGAGCTTTGGAAGTTTTGAGTGGCAAGCATCCCCAAATTTAAAACAAGGCTTATCAAAGTGAAAAAATGGCTGCCTAAGTTTTTGGTTTGTTTTTTTTTTGGTTTTTTTTGGGGTTTTTTTTGTTTGGGTTTTTTTTTTTTTTTTCTTATTTGTTCCTAGAATCTTGTGCCTGGATTCATTCTATTTTGTAAGAAATCATTACTCCGCTATGTTAAATGGCAGTGTTACCTTTTCAGGCTTTGACTGAGCTGGATTTGTGTTGATTGTGGAAAATAGAATGGTTTGATGGTGAAAACATCCAAAAATAATCAGCCAGTCATCTGGCCCATGCACAGACACAGCAGTTATGCCCCAAGTGCCTAACTGTTAAAAAGTCATTCCCTGCCACAGGGAATGTTGAATTGCAGAGTGACAATCCTGCTGCTGAGCTGTCTGTGCAAAGTGGGGCCAAGGTGATTTAGCTGCCTACTTGCATACGTAGGTGTCTGTGCTTACGTATGTGCACAAACACACAGAACAGTTCCATGGAGGCCAATACAAAATTCATGTGAATGAACAAAAGTTGTGGTGAATTGTGAGGCAACACTGGGACAAGGACCTACTGGAGAAAGAGGAAAGGAAAGCAGAAATGAAAACCAGGAATCACAGTATGTAGATCCCGTACATAGACTTTTGACCAGAGTGAGAAGGGTTAGAACTGGCTACCTCTCCCAGAAATGCTTGTGCAGTAATGAGAGGGGATTGTAATTTGATGGAATTCTGCCAAAAGGTACTTTGTACCTATTGAAGTGTGGTTTCATTTGGCAGCTTCTCCTGACTTGAGGAGAACTTCCAAACTCTGCTGCTATAAGTCACAATCAAAAATATGACGATGTTAGAACACTTTGACCTTCAAAAGAGAATTTGAGAGTATTAAATTACTGTACCTGTAACATAGTCGTGTCTGCAATAACAATTATAGGCAAAATGACAGAAGTCAGTATCCCCCTCCCCCTTTTTCACAGTGGAAATATAAGTTCATTTTAGTCAAGTTTCATTCCTTTTCCTTTCCTCCTAGAGCTGTCTGTAGTTGTTTCCTGCAGCAGCTGGGTGAGCAGGACAGTTGGCCTGGGTCTTTTCACGGACTGGAATGCCAAATGTCCCTGCTTATCGTTCCCTCCCTCTGACAGAGGACACGCTGTTCAGTGAATCACTCTTATGGCCAGCAGCAGAACATGACTTCAGCATCACCTTGCATCTTCTGTCCTCCCAGTCCTGCTGCTTTTCGTGCCTCACAGCAATTAGGTTTCAGGCAGACCACACGTCCTCATCCTCCGCTGTTTGAGTTTCCTGGGGTTTGACTTGTTGGATTGCTGCTGATTGCGCTCACGTGGTAGCACTGACACTGCCCTGCCTGGAAAACTTCCTGTGTGGGCAGCAATAATCCTTTGGGCTCTTGTTTCTGCCTGAATCCAGAAGCCACTGTGCATGACACTTACTGGAGGTTGGCTGTAATACATCAAAACAAGCATTTTCCAATTTTAAGTGCAGATGATTTATTTGTATTATAACCACATTAGTTAGTCTCTAGATGCATACATTTGGGCCCTAATTGGATCTTTCACTGTATAAAAGCAATCCTTCCTCTAGGAGGAAAGAAACACATAATTTTTTATTTTTTTTTACCTAGAACTGTTGATTTGATAGCATTAAATCCATCCAGTTTATTTGTATTAAGCCTAAGATTATATCTAAATTTAATGGGGGTGGGGGGGGGAAGTAGCTATCAATACTCATTTTCTTATCCTTAGCTTTGTGCTAGATTATAAAAGATCAGCCTGGCTTGGAGAAGCCAAGTAGGCAGTGGTGGAGCCCACGGAGTACAAGTTTGCCACCTCACTGTGATGACTGTGGCTCACTGAGTCACTGACGAGAAGGGGGTGCTCTGAAACCAGCAGAGACAACTGAAACAGGGAGATCTGTGATCAAAATATGATCCCTGAGAGAGATTTTAGGCCATGGTTTATTGGTAACTCAACCACTAAAGGATGTAGGCTAACTTGGACCTCATCAGTGTTACTCAGAGATGAAGCCCAGTCAGTTATCAGAGTATCTTTCTCTAATCTGTGTTATAATAAATCCTGGTAAATACAGCACAAGCTTTTAACAGGGCCACAGACACAAAGCAATAAATGTGTGCTGGGTAAAAATATTAGGAGTATGTACCATTGTCTGGAAAGCTTTTATCAAAAATGGCTCACTATAACAACTATTGTCAAGTTGTAAACCTTACACCACTTGTGATTGTTCAGGAGACTCTCCTGGGTGCCCTGAAATGTTTTAATTAATAGTTTAATAAAAATTAGTGTTTAATTATTCATTAACAGTTGAGCTGAGGGAATAACCTGTAAAGTTGGTAAGCATGCAGGTGATGAAAGGTTGGGGAGGAATGCAAATGGATGGAACAACTGAGTTAGAATTAAAGACTGTCTTAAAAAATGCAGCTGCATAGAACCAGTATCAGGGATGCTCTCGGGCAGGAACAGCCAAGAGTGCAAATTTAACAGTGGAAATGAGTGGCCAGGCAGAGGTGACACCCCAGCAATATCACAGAGCTGATTCATGTTCTGATGATGTCTCTGGCGAATCCTTTTTGAATAACTGCTACATGGCCCTCCACATCCTGGGCACGTGGGAAACAGAGAGAGCAGGGCTGCTCTGCAAGGGGGACATGCTGGGAGCCCAGGTGACCCCAGCACAGGCACTCCTCACAGAGGGGCCACAGCCAAGCACAGGCAGGCAGAGCCAGGTGCCCATAATGGGACCAGTGACAACCCCAGAATTGTGGGGGAATGAACCAGTGGCCACCCCAGGGAGCAGCCAGGAGCAAAAAATGACAGACATTATTTAGTGACACAGGAAAAAAAATTCAAATGTACCAGAGAAAACAAGCAAATAATACAATTATCCTCTCAAGAAAACAGGAAAGTCAAACTTTAGAAGTTTAATAGCATTTTGGTCTCTGTGAAAGATGCATTTTAGGCTGCTGATTTCTTTCCTAGGGAAATTACTTCCATTCTGTCCTAACACTTGTATCTGCATAAACAATCTTCTGTATTGGGCTTGCCCAACATAATGGCATCATTACCATCTCTTCCGCACAAAGAATTTTTACATTATGGTCGTAAATCAAACTCCTTCTCACTCTGCCTTTTACTGAAGACTTTTAATTTTTTTCTTCCAGTCAAGTCTCACTCCTCTCAAAGACTGTACTGCAGGTCTCATTAGGAAATTACCTGAAGATTGACAGTTGCCAGTGGCAAAAAAGAGCCCCTGCTGTTTTCTAAAAGGCAAAATGTGTTTCTTTTCATTTAGACCAAAGTCTTGTGTGATTATGGGGTTTTGGCTTGGTTTTGTTTTTTTTAATTAATATTTTAGGATGTTTATATCCAGAATAAACAACCATTTTCTATTAATACTAAGGATCTATGTCTACACTGTCACTTCTCTGATTTGCTGTTAAGTCCCTGTCTCCTGATCATCAAAACTGTCTCGGTTTGAATTTGTTTGGACCCTGTTATGCAGAAAACCAATCCATTCCTCTCAAGACAAAAGCCATATGTGGATTTAGAGGTGATTTGTTGAGGAGACCATTTCAGATAAGCACAGTAGCCAGGACCATATCCAGACTGGGATCTTTCTGTGCTGCACAGTGTTTTCCAGCACACTTCCAGCAGATCTTCTGCTCTCAAGGGCTCGCAAATCTTTGTGTCGTGTCCAAGGATGTGCAATTTGATAACAGGCTATCAAACTACCAATCCACTGATTGAGCTCTCATGTCAATTTAGGTCTTTTGAACATAAAATGTCTAAAAAACAGTGATGATGTCTTTCAGCCACATGGCCCTGTGTTACAGGCCACACAGTGTGGGCACTGCTGCTTGTTCACCCTGCTCTAGATGGAGTTAACAGGAATATTGTGGGCACCAGTCCCACTTCAGCTAAGGAGCTGGGAACTCTCAGCAAGAGAGACATTTTGTTTCAGAGATTCTGTGATTCAGGATTAAGTTTTTTGTTTGCATTTCAGATTTTGTCAATGGCCTAGAGACACCCTAAGATTTCTCCTTGGGAAAAGGAGATCAGGCTCTCCTCAGCCCAGGGCAAGGCAGCTACCACTGGAAAGATGACAAAATGAAACAGCAAGATGAGCAGCCCAGGATGCATCCATTAGTTTTTGGCACAAAATTCAGTGATGCTTTGAACTGTCTGTAAAAGACAAATCTGACCTACAAAATACCTATATTTGGATCCAGCTGCCAAAGAAAGACAGGTCAAGAGGGCATAAAGTGTGGAACCTACTCATGACTGTAGTGGCAGCCAGCACCTGTAAGTGCTGGACCATCCAGATCCCCTCATAACAACAAAGAACAGGAGCCTTACAAATGCTGTCACTTCTCCAGAACGTGATTTGTGAGGCTTCTGTGAGGCAGTTACACAGTCCCTCGTGAACAACAGCCTGGGCTGTGGGTGTATATGGTATTGGGACACAATGTGCTATTCACACTGGAATTCCAAATCCCTGCAGTCGCCCAAAAGCCAGGAGTGTCATCTGCACTTAGATGTGTGATCTTTAATCAGCAGCAAGAGTGCTGGGTGTAGATCTTGTTTTTAAGGTGACCTATGAAGCTGTCAGCTGTAGCTGCTTGACCTATAACAGATAATGCCGTCAGGAGGAGCAAGCACTAAAATGAAAAATAGCTTTCCTTGCTTTGCCTAACATTCATCTGACACTCCTAAAGGCTGGAGCTGGGCAGCACAACTACAAACAGAGTGTAAGTTCACTATGAAGGTGCCTCAATTGTCTCTTTCTAGTGGGCTTATGTTTATTCTCTCAATTCTTAGGTAACAAGTCTGTTCCTCATTAGCCTTCTCCTTGATTTGGTGCTGAAATTATTTATTGGCTTTCTTGGTAGTTTGTTAGACTAATGGCACTCATTTCCTGTTATATACTGCTACACATAAGAAATAAGCAAACCATGTTTTGTCATTTCAGTCATTTCAATCTACAAAATCTCCCAAACAGAACAAAGAAAGAGATGCTTAGATGCACTGAAACTTCATCTGCTTTTTAGTCTTAAGAAGCTAAATTCGGAAAAGGTACCAAAAGAGTGTGAAAAGTATTATTTAGGAAAACCAGACATTAGATTTACAGTGAGATTCTTTGAGGTTCTTTAGATATTATGCTTCAGAAGCAGCTTCTGTCTCAATGGCACACATCACTGGTTACATTTTCCCTCGAAAGCATGACACCTAATTTCAGAAAAGCAGTCATTAATTTCTAGCTTCAGAAGTCTGTAAAGTGTGTCAATCATTAATGACATTTAACAAAAATTCTCAATGTAGCAATAATTTAATCTCTAAAAAAGAAGAGAGGATAAAAATGTGTCTTGGACATTTTCAGGCTTGAATGGTTAAACTAGAGAGTTTTTGACAACACATTCTGCCTTCAGCTTCAAAATGTTTATTGTCTTGTGCTCTGAAGAGCTAAAGAACCACTGTAACTGATAGAGGAAATAATTTTAGTGGACCATATGTCCACCAAAATTATGCCATTTAAAGAAGTGAAATTATTTGCAGATACACTGAATTTTATGCCAGAACAAACCTTAACCAAGGATTATTGGGCACAGAGATTTGGGGTTTTTTAACAATCCTGATACAGCAGTAAAGGAAGATAGTTGCAACAGGATGGCAGTATTTCTGTTTCCGTAATAGCTCAGTTACTGGAAAGCACAGTCCAGAGATAAATTCTTGCTCTTTGGGGGTTTTTCATCATGCAACAGTTTTAACTTCACCAAGGACCACTGTCAGAGTCTCCTGCTCCTTCTGCTCATTACAGGCTGTTCTCAAACAGGCTTGGAGCCACAGAGCAGCAGCAAGAGGAGCTCTCTAACCAGCTTTTATGGCAGTCCTGAAGACAGAGATGCTCTGGTTCAAAGCCCTTTTATCTCCATTTAAGAGAAAGGCCTGAAATGGGCTTAAGTTAGTGCTGTGAGGGGCAGTGGGAAAAGCAGAGCTTTGTGTTGCAAGGTGTGCAGGCACCCACACTTTGAACTGCTTTATCCATCTCCAGCACAGGCAGAGCTGACCTCTGCTGGAATCAAAGAGTATAGAAAGTAAATTGAGGGATTTATGTCCATATGAAGAGAGGAACACATTTTTTGCAAACTCCTCATTCCTTTTCAATATGTGTTTGCAGAAAATCCCATTAAATTCTTCTTTGTTGACACCTATCTGTGAAGGCTGGTGGATGCAACACAAGATAAATGGAAAAAACAACCCACCAGAAACTCAGGTCTGTGTTGCATCCACTTGCAGGAATGTGCTGGGTCAGCTTGATTTGGACATATCCTGAGGCAAGGATGGAGAAAGAGCAGGGTGGGTCCTGATTCTCTTTGGAAAATGCTTTCCACTGCAGACCCACAGAGATGCTTCTCTCTCTTTAAAGACTCATGTGGTCTCCACTACTGCAGTATCACCTGGGTTTTACTGAATGTCCATCCCACTGCAGTCTGTGAGGTTGGAAATGTGACATTTTATTGATTCAGAGGGAGAGGCAGGCCCCTGCCTGTGGATGGCATAGGAGGTCAGGGAGTTTGCCCCTCATCTCCCCAGATAACACAGCAATGATGCTGCTGAATTCTTGGCTGTGTGGTGAGTATAAACTGGTGACCCTCTGCTGTTCCCAGGGCCATTGCAACACACACAATCAGCTCCCAACAGTCAAAGGCTTTGTTAGAAACTGCTCATCTCTGCTCCATTGGAAAAGTCACAAGAAAAAGCTCTTTATGAGATACTGGAAAAAAGGTTTGGCCAGAATTTATCTGAGCAAATATAGAATTAAAATGGAATCAAATGCAGAAAGATGACAAAGCAACCATTTTTCTGACCTGAAGGCATCAGTCTGCTGAAATCTGATTTCCATGTATCAAAGAGGAATGTAACCAAGGAAGAAGGGAACAGTACATGTATCTTCACTTCTCTCATAAAGAAGTGAAGATGTGAAGAGGTACCTTCCTCTGGGAGGTACCTCGGTGGAAGTGGCACAGAAATCTGGATTGAAATCCAATGCAACAGTGTA
Organism: Pseudopodoces humilis; assembly: GCF_049639895.1. Taxonomy (NCBI): domain Eukaryota; kingdom Metazoa; phylum Chordata; class Aves; order Passeriformes; family Paridae; genus Pseudopodoces; species Pseudopodoces humilis. The sequence goes on from NC_142201.1 coordinate 109,143,850, forward strand.
GAGCCTAAGTTAAAGGTAGGCAGACAGAGAGATGTGCTGGAAATACATACAGGATGAAGCACCATTTACACAGGAAGGACCACTGGTAACTTCAGGAGCAGCTTCAATTCATCAGAACTTATTTCACATGGAACTGTAATTCTGAATTTTTTACTGCCAATTCTTTTCATAAAAGCTGCATGTTGTTTCGTTGGGGTTTTTTTGTGACCAACTAGTTTGTTCTTTTAACTGTTATTGAGAGAACTATTCATGCAATGGCATAATTTAATGATGCCTTTTCTGCATTTTAATGTGTAGTACACCTGTGACTAAATGATTTTTACTTTCTCATTTTTTATTGAGACAATATTGTGCAGACTTCTTTGGCGGGAACCTGATATAAAGCTCTGTCTGTGGAGCCCAAACACATTTACTTTCTGGAAACTCTTCCATTTAATCTAGAGAAGCATAGATCATTTGAAGAATGATAAAATTACATGGTCAGCCTGGAAATTAAGCCATTTATATGAAGAGGTTTGCTCTTATGCAGCTGTAGGTATGAGTCACTGACCTAAAAAGTTAAGGCATTGCAGGGATATTAAGAAAATAAAAATAAAGAATTTAATAAATTGGTGAAGTAATAAAAGAAGACAGGAAATAAAAGACTTGTTTGTCCTGACAGAAACAAAAATCTTCTTTTTGTGGTAATGAGAACAGATCATACCCCTCGTGTTTCCTGTTACAAATCTTCTGACCCAACACCTGTCAAATGCAATTGCTGGATGTTCTGCCTTTTAAAGAGCTGTAGCAATCAAGGATCAAGATGTACTGGTCTTGCTTCCAGTAAAGAAGACTTTGCCACTCCCTTCTTCAGACTCTTCCTGTCTGCAGTCATTGCCAGCTCAGAAACATCTGAATTGCAACAAGGAAATATCCAGGAGGGGTGGAGAGGGCCTTGTGGGCAGAACTGTTCTTCTCAGACACAGACACCTCCAGCCAGGGAAGAGAAGGTAGTTGTGGTTGAGGGTAAAGAGGGGAAAAGAAGGGGTAAACAATACCTTTCTTTCTTTCTTTGCTTCCTCAGCTACCTCTGAAACCTAGCCTGAAAGTGAGAATCACTTTTTCTTCTGTCTCTGTAGTGGAGGGAACTACAGGAATCCGTTCTCACCTCTGATTTGGTGCCTTTGAGGGAGAGCTGTGTCACTCCGAGCTCTCAGGCAAGAGCCTCATCTCCAGCATCTACAGGGGAGCAGCTCATACATTACAATAAACTGGCTTGGAGTCAATTCAATTTAGATCAAAGTGATGATAATGCCTTAAAGGAACTAAAGAGCTGATTCAAAAGATGTTTCTGCCTTCTGGAAGGTTATCCAGCTAGCTACTCTTATCCCTCAGGTTTGTTTGCAAATTTAGGTTCCAAGTTACTTCTAAGTACCCCTTGCTCAAGTCACAATGTTTTTTGTGTGTTTGTCTGGTTTTTACCCCATTTTAGCTGAGTGATTGCAGAGGCCAGTGGGAGGTAGAAAGGTCCTTATCAGAGGAAAATAGGGTACCTCTGATAGTAGGAATTACCCTATCAGGGTAATACCTTAACAAATAAATTGTGAAGATAGAAATATTTCTATAAATATAGTGTAGCCTCTGTTTCTCAGATTTAGATTCTCTGTGGTAGGGAGGAGGCTGTAGCACAGACTGTGCCATGGGTCTCTGTGTCTGATTACAGAATTAAATCTTTATTTAAACAGGTTTTCCTGCTGTGAACTTGCTGCCTCTCAGACAGACACACCACCACCACCACCCCTTTATGCTCCTTGTCAGGGACTTATGAATGTGCTCCATGCCAGCATCTGCCAGTGGCTGCAGGGTGCATCTTCCTTAGCAAGAGGCAGAAGCTGGGATGGGTTTGGGGACAGTGCTTGCTTGTGTGGGTACACAAAAGTCATTTCCAAGGCAGAGGAATCATTCATGGATTGCAAAAGTCCAGCAAGTCTGAGCCAGGAATTCCAATAAAAATTGTAACCAGATTGCAAATATACATATTAATATACATATTAAACATGATCCTAAAGAAGCTTCTAAATCAAAATGCAATAGGATAAACACAGATGATGAGAAAAAGCTGGAATAATTGCAAGCCAGAGACTGAAACTTCTGCTATATCATCTACCTGTTTTTCCCTCATACCACCCCAGCATTCTTGCTAGACCTTTCTGAATCACACTTGTGATATATTGTCAGTTCAGCAGCAGCAGAGCTGGGGATAAGGCACCATGATTAAATCCTCACAGAGACTGTAACAGAATAAATCAAATTATGTAAGTAGTTAATTTTCATAATTTGAAATTACTTGTCTTTTATGCAGTCAGAATCAATCTAGGCTATTAGCAACTACTTTGGAGTATTTTTGGGCATGGTTTATGAATGCTGTAAGGGAAGGCAGCAAGCCATTTTTGTAAGCAGGTTTGTAATACCAAGTCTTACACTGGGTTATACTCAATCAAAAGTGATGGCACAATGGTCAGTTCTGGGAAACTTGATAGGCCAAAGCAGAGTCAGAAATTGTAAGCAGGAATCAGAGAGCTGATTTGAGAAGGGAAAAGGGCAGAGACCACATGGAAGAGCTTTCCACCCCGCAGAGAGCCCAAGGATGCCCCTTCCCACAGCTCTCAGAGTCACTGCCGGCCCACAGCCCAGAGGGTTTGGGTTTAACTTCATCCTCTGCCAAAATGTGTGACCTTGGTGTCACCATCTAGTCTCCCTGCATCTCACTGTCCTGACTCATAAAGCAAGGTGAGGAACATTCCCCTGATTAACAAAGAACTGGAAATAAAAAGCACATTGAACAGTAAAAGGTACTTGAGCTCTGTAAGGATGGGGCATTGCTTGAACTGACAGATCTTCCTGTGAGGAGCTTCCCTGCAGCTTCAAGCCAGGGTTACTCAGTCTGTTCTCTTGGTATGGGAACAGGCAGAACACCTGCAAATAAGTTTTAAGCAGGACATGCAGTTCTGGAGGCCTCCACACAAGAGGCATGCCTCTGATTTTCTCTATAGCCAGCCACAAGTTTAAAGAACGAGAATTCGCAAATGGTGGTTTGGTCTTACAGCTCTCCCCTCCCACCAAGCTGACAGAAGGCTTTCACAGCTGGTTCTGCAGACCTTCACAAGACCTTTCCCTCTTCTCTGCAAGCAGCAATGGCAACTGAACATTGATTTTCAATGTGGCTTTTCATCACTGAAATGCTGACACTTTAATTATCAGGAGGCCCTGCACAGGTTGGAATTAGAAAACAATTACAAGTACTTATATCACAGAGCTTAGTACAGCAACTCCCAAAAAGTTACCTGAGCAGCAACACTTTTGAAGCTTGCTTGCTGTAGTTTTTGTTCTTACAAAACTTTTCAGTCCTTCTGTTCCCTCAGACAGATCCTCTAATGTCTAATAATATGTTGAACACATGCTGTGGCCTTTCCATTAACAGGGGCTTGCCTTGTATCTGCTTGTTTTCATCAAAGGCAAAGGGACTCTTGATCTCTGTAAATATAGTTGAAACTGGGCAATGAGTTCAAAAGGAGCTTGTGGGCACTGACAATGGCACAATCTTGTAACTGTTATTTCCCAAGGAAACTGGATTAAAAGGAAGCATCTGGCTATGTGGTAGGCTAATTCTAACCTCCCTTTCTGTCAGGTTTTTTTTTTTAAAAAAGAGAAAATATATTTTTGCACAATGTTTACTAGCTGAGTTTCAGTCAGAGGGAAACTGACTCCCCAAATTATTTTTTTTCTCTCATTACTGGGTCTAGAAGAAGGGAAGGTTTATGTCTTTGGACATAACTAGAAGAAATTACTCTTTTAAAGTTCCCTCTTTTATTAATTACAGGTAATTTGCTTTGTCAAGGGTTTCCACGGCATGGTGTCTCCTTTGAAATAATTGCAAAATAATTCTCTCTTTAAGGTTGTTTTGAGCAACATGATGGAAGTCTCCCATAGCCTGGTCTCCTACTGGAATTTTTATCCTTCTTGATTATAGGCTGTGTTCCCATGACAATTCCTGTGCTCATGCATCCCAGAATTAGCTCCTAACACATTCCAGCCTGATGGTACATTAAGCCCACTCAGTGCTCTGCAAACTACATGTACGCTCTAGGCTCTGAATATGTGGGGAGAGGAAGGTCTCTAATTTGGGTATTAAGGCTATGGGATTTAAAGATGGGAGAAGGGATGGACAGAAGGTAGTGGAGGAAGTAAAAGATGCCCAGGTTTATTCCCTTTTTAATTTCTTTTTAATAGAAATGCCTCATGTCTGCAGGCTAAGAAGGGTATGTAACAGTAGTAAGTATAAACTTTTGGCAAAATGGAACACTTGCTTGAAAATGACATCACTTTAACTTCAGAGTCTGCTGACATGGAAAGGAGTTCTGTTTTGAGTTAACTTTCCTGCAGCTTTCCTTCACTGAGCCCTCAGTTTACCTGCAAGCTCCTTGTTTCCATGAGGTGCCTGTGTGACATTCGCATTTTAAACACCACAGCATTCCAGCTGCAGAGCTACACACCTTCCTGGAGATCTCATCTTAGTCCAAACCTGAGGAATATTAGTAAAGACCTTATCAAAAGGAACAGCTCTGTGCTCAGTCTAGGCTGCCAGAGCAGTGCCAGAGCTGATGGTAATGCCCAACAGTGCCAGGAGCCAAGAAGGGAACACCTGGATACTCCATCACTGCAAGAGAAGTCAAGGTCCATTGACAAAAAAGATTCCCAGGAGGTGCTGGTTTGGCTCCAAATGACACTGCTGGATTATTAGGAAGATCACCATTGCATTCCCATGTTTTGTGGACAGCATTAATGTCTCTCAGCCAAAGCACAATGAATTCCAGCCAGGACTCCTGATGGATCTTCATGGACACCCAGCACTGCTAGCAGAACATGATCAACCACCACAGCTACTGAGAGAGCTGCTCACTGACTCTTCTCCACCAGCAGTTACAGCTCACACATTAAAGCTGTTCTGAGGCTTTCTGGATGTTTTTGCCCCCAGCCTGTTCTCAAGAAGCTGTCCAGAATGGAGAAGCAAAACTCTTCAACATGTTTCCATCTGAGAACAGCTTACCATCTCACCATCTGTCACAACAGCACTTTCTAACATTTTCTTCTCCCTCTTGGTACTTCTTATGCCTCTTCAAAGTTTGCCCTCTGGCATTCTCCAAATGGCACAGCAGTGTTCAGCAGTGTTGGGACACTTGCATTTGTGGAGTATCAAAAAGTCTCCTCCCTCCCAGATTTTTCTTGCTCAGTATGATGGTACCACGAGGGTTAAAAAAAACCCCAAAGCTTATTATAATGCAAGCATGGTTACCAAGATATCAGGTATAAGAGAAAATGCAATTGAGATTGTAGTTTGCTTACAGTTTGAATGATGCTCTGAGCTTTCAGCTACCTTCAACTTCTACAAGATACATTACCCAAACTAAGATATGTAAAGATACCTACAGATTTTAAAATACTCAGTTTGCATTAATCAGTCCTTACACTATTAATGCTTTGAAAATAGTGCAAAATGTCTAATATTTTGCTATGCAATTTGCTCAGACCTTCAGATGACCTAAACCCAAATTTCAAGGATAATACATTCAAAGGCAAGAGCATCTCTCTGAGGGGTCACCTATAAAAGTAACATTGACCTCAGCCTCACAGAACCTCAGTGAGAAGCTCCCCACAGAATAATTGCTGTCTACTGCACCAGCTGCCATCACCATCTGAACAAGACCCTCTCCGTTCCTTGGTGACAAACCTGCTGATCAGCTCTGTCCCACACCTCAGGGGCAGCCCATAGAGTTGCACCAAGAGGTTAACACTGATTTCTTCAAATCTCATCCATTTTCCAGCAATTCAAAGCCACACAGGCACCCTCCCAGTCCCTGTGCCAGTGCTGGTCTCCAGGCTGAGCCCAGGAGGAGGCCATAGGAGGGGAATTCCAGGAGTGAGGGAAAAACATTGCATTAGTGTTGCTATGGAGATGAAAATTAGCACAATAACTATTGTGTTCTGTTTCAAAGCTTCCCAGTCTTCAGTTTTAACTCCTTCCCCTACTCTACCACTGTTTCAGTTCTGTCCCAGCAGCATTCCAGCATACCTGACAGATTTCTGGGCCAAGAACTGGAAAGGGAATGGCAGAACACATAAGAACCTGAAGTCTGGGCAGCGACCAGAAAGGAAGGAGAAAAAAGTGAGGGAAGGCCTTGTAGAAGGAGGGGATAAAAAAATAAAAAAAATAAAAACAGGGAAAAGAAATTGGAGGGGGGGGAAGAGAGAGAGAATTGTAAGAGGCAGAGATCTAGAAAAAGTGCTTTTGAAGAAAGTGCAGAAACATAATTGGAAAATACTTTGGTACCATATGGTCACCCTCTACCATTCCTTAATGAAGCCCTGCTCCTCACAGTCAGCAATGCACAGGCTGTGCACACTCAGCAGTGAATACTGAGATCTCTTTCTTCCAGCATGCAACAGCCTCTCACTTCTCTTCAGCACTAAGAGGAAAAGCAAAGCTTCTAGCAAAGAAATATAACATCATGCTTTCCTCTCAGAGGAAGAGCGAAAGTTAGAATTAATTTGATAATTTTAAAGTTTTCCACATCCACATGGTTGCACTGAATTATGTGGTTGTGCCATTTCTGATAGGGTTTATGTTTCAGTTCCCTAAAGCTTGCACTTCTTATGGATGAGTTGTTGTTGACCTGAGTTCAATCCTTTCTATAAAATCACTTGGGCTGTAAAAGTAATGCCCTGCTCTTCTTCAGAAACCAGAAAAGCATTCAGACAGGGTAATAAAGATTCAGTGGAGCTTGTAGATGAAAATTAAGAAGACAAGGCACTTATGATCATCTAGGCTTCACAACTACTCACAGAGGCACCATGGGCAGCATCACCAGCTATGTGAAGTCTCTGAACACACCTTTCACCTATAGAAAATGTTGTCCTCTTGCTGCCACAGCTCTTGTGCAAAAGCCAGTGAACAAGCCTTGCTGTGTTACTTCTGGCTCTGCAGCAAGCACTGCCTTTGTTCTTCCACTCTTCCAAAATCTCATTCCTTTGCAGCCACCAAGGGTACAGCTGAAATTTTATTTTTCCCAGCTAGCAAGAGCAAGCCTTTAAAAGCAAAGAGATGATGAATGTTTTCCCTCACAGAGTTTAAAGAGTAGGAAACACCTTCACTAATTTATTGATTTATAAGGCATATTTTGTGGAAGCTCAAGAAAGTCCAAAACCAGAATAGGGATCAGTGGGACTCTCACCAACTCCAACCATAATTCTACTGCTACCATTTAATTTCCATCTCCTTTCCCTCCTCCAGCCTTGCAAAGGAAAATATCTTCAGAAGAAAAGTCCTATATCTGTTACTTCTGAAGGCTCATTCCCTTGCTTTCTTGTGAAGAACTGTAGAAATCCTTTTCTGAGAAAACTTCAAACCAGACACAAAACACAGACAGAAAAACTGTTCTTTGAAGCTCAGAAAGTTAAGGAAAAGGCTGTTGCAAATGAAGCCTTTCAATTAAAATTTCTCCAGTCAACAAAACATCAGACTGTTCTTATTATTAAAAGATTATCTTATCTAACAAATGATCGGTTTAAACTTGAAACTCACATGCAATATAGAATGGCTGAAGTCTGAAAATACATGGAGTTGGGTGAGAATGCTACTAATTATCCCTTCCCTGAAAGTCTCATTTTCTTTTTCTGAAATATAATACATAAAACTGTGACAAATAACTAAGATCTTTCTAATTGAGGAAGTATCAGGAAAGGGAGAAGCAGCAGGGTATGGATTTTGTTCACATGCCAAAAGCATGGTATATGAAATGTCATTGTGAAGTTCCAAAAACACTGAAGAGTCTTGCTTGGCAGCTGGTTAGTTAGGATCTGCTTAACTCTAGCAGTGCTGAACATTTCAAGTGCAATTCAAAATCATCTTTCTACCATGTTTCCCTCTCACACTTTTGCAAGACAGGGTGATGAAATCCTTTATTTTGTGAGCCTTAAAGACAAGAAATTACCAAGAGATCTTTTTTTAGCTGCTGTACTCTAACCTTCCTGAATTTCTGAGAAGTTTTGTCTTAGGGATGGTATACTTATCTTTATCCCTGGAATTTTATCTACCACAAAGAGAATGCAATTTTTCAACAACAGAGTACATGCTCATGTTTCTATTTAGGGGTCACTTCATAGACAAAACACTTGTATGAATGCCTAAATTAATTCTCTGTCACACCGAAATAACCAAACACCCAAACTACCAATACAATTTTGAAAAATGCTCTTAGGCTGGGGCGATACTGTCTTAATCTAGGTAATTCTAGATAACCTGATCATGTCACTGAGAGAGGATTGGTTTTGCAAGGATGATTAATCTCCTTTTCCCCCTAACATTATGAATGCTACTAACCACTCCAAGTTTGTGCAGTGTTGTTATTACTATCATCTCACAAATAAAACCTAGCCTGACATGTTGATGCCTTAAGTTTTAGCTTTCATATTTTCCAAATTTTGTACTGTACTTGTACTGTATTTATTGTGTGACTCTGAACTTCATATAAAGTGTTAGCAAGTTCTCCTCACAGTTTGGTCAGACAAAACAATCCTTTTCTAGCCCCAGAACCATTGCAGCTTCAGGCCCAAAAAGTACAAACAGCAAATTGAGGAGAGCAATCTGGGAGGATGGGACTTCATCACCTGAAGCTGTAATTGGACAATTAACCCCAATATGTAAATAGAACAAAACTTATAAAAGTGTGAACACTCGTGACCAGGTGTCCATCTTGGGTGGAGCCTTGGCCTGGCTCCTGTACTGCCCAGGGTGTATCCTTTGAAGGCCTTTTAATAAATACCTACTTTATTCCTTGAACTCTGTCCAGCCTCTGCTCCAGGTAGCCTCTCCAGGCATCAGTGTCAGTAACTTGTGCATCATCTACATTAACAAATCCTTCTTACACAAGATTTATTCTATGCATTTTTTAAGCTTTAAAACAACATGGTCAGTGTTAAGGTACTGGGAACTTTCCCACCTTTAGTGAGGGGCTGGAGTGAATGAGTTGGTATGTCATGAAATAGCTCAGATGGGTCACAGTGATGGTCTGGTACATGCAAAACCACGCCTAGATCTTTGGACAATGCCTGGATGAAAAGTAGAGCTTCTCAGGGTGCTCCATCCCACCAATGCATCCCATAGGAAACATGCTGCCTTCCTGGGCTCTGGTTGTAATGCCACCTGATGGTGAGTGAAAATGTCTCAGGTGATGTGAAAAAACCAGAAATTCAGGCTGAGCTGCATCAGTTTGACTCTTGAACGGGCAGAGTCGTGGTCCAGCAGAGAGCTGCTGGATGCTGACGCTGCTTTCTCTCTTCCAAGGATTGCTGCACACTTGGGAAGCAGAGCTAAGCCTTTTGCACTCCACTGCCACGTAAAAATCATGAATGTTGTTATGTTTTTTTCAAGCCCATTTTCGCTTTCCCTTACACTCAGCCTTTCCAGCTTTGATCACAATGCAGCACAGCTAACAGCACCTGAGGAACATTGCTAGGCAACAGATGCTGCAAAGGACCGCTTCCCCTCCCCTCACACCGAGGTGGCAGCAGACCTTACAGTGCTCCACGTTGCCTGTCACCAAATATTCAAGGTAAAACCTGCTTAGGTTTATGAAGGTGGTCAGCCGAAGCAAGAAATTACTCTGAAAGTAGGAGCTGGAAACAAAACTGCAGTAGGTAAAAAGAGGCAAGTCAAGGAAATGAAAGAGAAACACGATGGGAGACAACAAAAGGCAACATTAAATAAGGAGTTATTAGATGTGTGGGAGCAGGTGGAGCATATGAGGAATGAAATTAGCAAAACACACATACAGAACTGAGTTGAAAACTTCTGTGTTAGCATAAATATAACTAAGCTTAATTTACTGTCCTTGTTGTAAAAGTTTATTTCTGAAATTCTAGTTAGTGTTCATTTTACACCACCGTATCAAAAATTATGTCTACCATGAGGAAACCAACACTACTGTTGTGTTTTTGTTCTGAATTACCAGAGTACTTCACATTCATTTTTGCTCAGTCCATAAATGTCATCCATGGAGTAAATAGAAAAATTTCATCATCATTTAGGAGTGAATATAGAACCTACATAAGGCCACATAAATCTTTATAGAACACAAATGGGTATTTCACCCAGAATATAGCTTGAAAGGCACATAGAAAATGGTACATACTAAGCAATGCTAAATAAGCAAAGGGAATGTTGCATCTGTCTAATGAGAGTTTTCTTTAGGACAACAAAAACAAGCTGCTAGAATAACCTGACCTGGAAGCTGTGAAGCACAGTGCAGTATCACATTTAGGAAATGTGTTTTTGCATTGTTTGAATCTCTGATTGCTCTTTTAAATGTGTCAATAGGCTTGCCCAGTAGGATGAACAGTGGCAACGAAAACAGATGTTAGGTATGAAGAACCAACAGGAAAATTTCTGAGCATCAAATTAAGCTGTGTGTTAGAAATTAACAAATGCAGACTTATGGTGAAAATTAGATTTGGCAATGGATATTAAAGTAAACGGGGAGGAGGATGGAGTTACTTTGCAGGGAGGACAGAGATTAAAGATAATCTGGGTACAGTCTAAAAACTGGGTAGATACTCTGTGCCTCGTTTCAATCACAGGAGATGATGTTGAACATAGAACAAGAGACAGAATGGCTGAGGGGAATCAGGTTAGGAAAGTTGTTAAGGAGCTTATTTAGTCTTTTGGACCAAATAATCACCACAGCAGAATTCTGAAAGAAGAGGATGCAAAATAGGAGGCAGAAAAATACTTTCAGTAATTCTGTTGTGTCAATCCATTCTTAAGTGACCATACAACTGCAAAGAGGTTGATGAATGACTGAGTTTCCCAAAGTAACAGCTTTGGCAGATAAGGAATCTGTCAACAAACTTACAGTTGAAGCAAAAACCAGAAAAGGGAAAATAATATTTTAGCTGAAGGGTAATGTTGCCATGAGAGCAAACACAACATGAAGTTAGAAGAACATATCCAGCCTTCAGTACAATGAGGTTGGGTTTGGGGAACAGTTTGCTGAAGGTAATTGACATAAAAGTATTTAGAAATGGAGATTGATGGGTTTGGGTAATTAGAGATGAACTTGCCTGAGGTAGGAGGAGACCATTCCTAGACCAGAAACAAATAGGTCTGTTCTTTCTGTTCTCTCAGAAGGCAAAGGTTTAGGTTGAATGTGTTGGCATGGCACAGACTGAGTCCTGCCAGTTGTTCTTGGGGAGAAGGGAGGAAATGGAAAAGTCAAAACCTGCCTGCTGTCACAGGGGTTGAAAGCCCTACATGGCTCACCCTCTGCTCATGGAATTGACTGTACACATGCTGCCCAGATGAGAGACTCACTTAGGGAAAAGCAACCAACCATTTTCCCTCAGTCAATTACTTTTTAACTTAACAGAGTTTATGCAGTTTGTCTAACCTAAACCAAATTATTGACTGTGTTGAAATAGGAGAATAGAATTGGAGGCATAGGTATCTTCAGAAAATTACTGTTATGCTTTTCAAGTTTCAAGTAAATGGAATATTCCCTCCAAGGGCTTAACCAGACTTGAGTATGTTTTGTTTGTGAACTCTTCAGCCAGCTCTCTCTGCCACTGACACATCACTTTGATAAGTCCCTTTTTATTTGCTTCAACACACCAGTTAAAATATCTGACTCATTTCATAAATGCACTTTAAGGTTTCTTATTAAAAACTTTGCAATAGTCCAAGAGAAAACGGGTTCTGCAAATACAGAATAAAGTTTACTAATCTATTTTTGGAAAATGAGAGCAGTGCCAATTAGCCTGCAGCAGTCTGATGGTGAAATTCCCCATGCCCTACTGGGAAAGGTCACTGGAGTTGTGCCTGCATGTTGACACAACCTTTTAATGCATATACACATTTAAAATAATTATTTTGCATGTCAAGCCATATCTTCCTCTTCTAAGTTCATTTCCACTGTGGACTGGATGGCTTGAAATCCAATTTAACTAATTTTCTTGATGCAATTTTCTTCCATGTCTACTATTCTCAGTGCATATTACATCTTTACTACTTCTGAATACATCTTATTAAGTAATAAACACAAATATATATAAATATATATATATACACCATAAATTTTCATTCTGTAATTTCGCCTTTCAGTCAACTCTAATGTTTGTCATTTCTGAAAGCTTAAAAAAAAATCTGTTGAATAAGTATGCACTTCAATTGTTCTTCAAACCCACTGAACAAAGACATTTCATAGCTAACTTGCATTTATTTATCCCTAAAACCAATTCAATTTTCAATTGAATCTTCTTAATGTGTTTTGTTGGGGTTTTTTGCCTTTATAACAATTGATATGCAGTTATGGAATTCAATTGGATCACAGAATTTTTTTCAGAGCTGGAAATGAAATTTGCTAGCATCTCTTTTCTCATCCTCAGAGCACCAGTTTGATGTATTTGAAACGCTGCTACAAACCATAGAGTGAAACAAGAGAACTGGGGGCTGTGGGAAGGTCCAGAGAATCTGCTCTCCTTCTAACCCTGAAGCATGGAGGGGTCTGGAGGGATGCTGGGACATTGTTACCCTTATATCCCAGTTCAGGAACTGGGTTTTGGGCAAGGGGGTTTTTGTTAGGTTTTGCAGTCCTCATATGAAGTTCCTCCTGCTTATGCAATTGTTTCAAAAGATTTAACTTTAGGAAGAAAATTCTTAGATTCATCTTCTTTAAAATAAAGCAAACAACAACAAAAAACCCAGTCTATCTTAAAACTGGCTACCTCACAGACACTAAATATTCACAGAAGGGACGGGCTGTTTATTGAAACATTTTTCATGATGCATTTAGAGGTGTTCTGTACTCAACTATTCCATTCTAAACAGATTTAACTCGATCACAATGGAGATTTAACTCGATCACACTCAGGAGAGTGTGGCAGTGCTTTCTGCTTACATTTAAATGATAGTTCTGTCTGCAAAGTGGTCATAAAAGCAGCAGGCAAGGACTTTATAAGTTGTTGTCTGTCAGTTATTTCCATGTAAAGTATACGTTATCTGCAAGTTAAATTTGGTTTGGTTTCCCCAATCTGTCAGTGCTACCAACTCAAGCTGACAATCAAGCAAAGTCCTTCTCATGCATAATTACCTTTAATGAGGAATCCTCTGGCCCAGTTGTTTCACTGACACTTGAGCACTCTTTCCTGCCAGTATTTTTTGCACAGACAGCACAGACCAGATCTCAACAAACAATGCCAGTGACATACAAGAAAATGTTGAACCTGGTTGACTCTCAGCACATCTCCTGTGCTGGGCTTGCACACCAAAGAAAATAGTTAAAACATGAGTTTGAAAGACAAGCAAACTTGTGCCTTTGAATACACAAATAACATACTGAGTAGGTGGTAATTTTACATCGAAGTGGGAGATGTTAGATAAACTCTCTTCTCAGAGCAGCTTTTGAAATACCTGGGGTCTGAGTGCTGCTTTCACATTCACTTTGCCCTTTACTGAACACTTGTAGCACCTTCTCTTTACCCAACCCCATGGGAAAAAAATATAGGACAAATAAGTTTTCAGGGCTTGGAAAGACACAATTAGTTTAGTTTTCTTCTTTAAGAAACAGTGTAAATTTTAGTGCTTAAACATCTCACTTTTGTTTTCATCCACTTTTGGCCTTAGAAAGTAGGAAAGTTTTATATGCATTGTGCAGAGGTAGCAGCATGGCCTGAACACAGGTAGAGTGTTCTTTATCTGATATAATAAGCAGTTATTTTAAACTGGAAGCAACAAACTGGTAACTGCTACTTAAAGAATGAAAAACATTTCATAAAACACACTTTGCCACATAGTATTTGTCTTATATCCAACCCAGTGGGCCAGATGTTGATTTTCATTTGGAACAAAGGTCAGGAATCCCTCCTAGTGTGAGGTCAGTATTAAAGCCCTTATGAGCAGGAGTGAGGTGATCTCTCCATTTTTTTCCTTTGTTCATACAGGGTAACATACACTGGTTCCTGCTGTCAGTATTTACTTTTATTGTGCTGCTATCTGCTTTTCACAGTAATTTATGGAATCACATTACACACCACTCATCTAGTGTCTAGGAAAAACCCATAAATTCTGGTCTGATGAAAGACCACTGTGCCACACATAATATCTGTGAGACATTTGTGTTGTACCCACTCACATCCAGAAGTCAGGCAGTCCCTCATGCCTAAGTGATTGCTTTCAGTGGCAGATGAAAATGTCTTCCCTACTTCTCCAGATGCATGAATTTTTCAGCTTATTGCTTTTTTTTGGAGGATAGGGGATCAAAGCAAAGATGATGATAAATCTCTCTAACTCCATCCATATCAACATCTTCAAACATAAAGATGAAGAGCTTTAAGTATGTTTGCACAAAGATTCTTTCAGCATTATACTGATCTGCAAGAAATGATATATGCACTAGTGTCAGTGCTGCAGAACTTTATGCTCAAAGATGAAATTGTCAGTTAATAGCAAATAATCCTAACATTTGCTGACACAGTCAACAGAGGACTGTTTGAAACAGATTGTTATTTACAGCTGTGCCAGATGGGACAGTTTGAAATATGTTTAACTGCTCTTTAGATAACATTTAAAATATATTCCTCATATCCTTAAACAATTTGAAGTTGCCGAGATTTTTATTTGAGGAAAATTTACCTGCAAACATTTTTATGTTCCTGCTGTTGACCACAATTATATGTGCCTGAAAATAAAAGAAAAACTGCCTACAGAAAATTCTTACTGGAGCTCACAGAGTAGAAGCATTAAATATTAATAAATTAATACATCAGTTTCACACAAACTGAGTGAACTTTGTGGGAAACTTATGTGTTAATTTATGATAATACATTATATTAACATGACCTTTATCCTGCGCTATGCATTGGTGGGGAATTTGTGCCATCTGTGTGTCTAGCCCTCAGATAAATGGTTAATAACTAAACCATTAAGAAAGGGGCATTGAGGTGGTGCTGTTTTGATTCAGTGTTATTTTCATATTTTTTTAGACCCTACATGTTTTTTCTGCTTTCTTCCACCCTTTCTTATCCTCTAAGAAATGTAAAATTACATTAACAAAAGATTTTAGCAGAGTGGCTGGAGTGATGGGGCAGAAACCATGGCCTGCAGAGCTGAACATAGCATTATGGCTTAAAACTAAAGGAAGTGTTAGCTTTTCTATAAAGCCAGAAGTAATCAGTAAAATACACTTGTAGCATTCTCATCAGACCTCCAGTGAGGCATTACACAGCCAGTTCATATCTGAACAGCAAGCTATACTGTTTTACAAGCTTTTAGGAATTTTCTTAGGAGTGTTTGTGTACAGGACATGTACCTGGTGAATATACCTGGGAATGTATCTGTGTGAGCTGCTTTTTTGTTTCCCTCCAAAACAGGTATGTAGACCAAAGCATCTGAGCTCCACAACTATCTCCCATTCCCCCTTGGATATGATTCAGCTCAGATCTCCAGTGAGATCTCTGGGGACACCACAACTTCAGTCTTTGGCTTGTCTGCTGAGACTTCTGGCAGCACTATCAATTATTTTAAGAGGTGCAGCCCAGGATCCACTGAAACCAGGGTAAAGTTAATTTTACATACACTGAAACAGCCATTGTTAGCTTGGGCTGGATTTGAAGCATCAGCCTGAAGCAGCAGCTTTAACCACAATTCCCAATTCCCTAACAGCCCAGGAAAAAGAATAGAGGGGGGAAAAAAATTTAAAAATAAAAAAAAGCACAGATAAAGGAGATCATACAG
This sequence comes from Pseudopodoces humilis, assembly GCF_049639895.1. Taxonomy (NCBI): domain Eukaryota; kingdom Metazoa; phylum Chordata; class Aves; order Passeriformes; family Paridae; genus Pseudopodoces; species Pseudopodoces humilis. Next base: position 109,159,670 of record NC_142201.1, read on the forward strand.
GGAATAAGCTTGCCCTTCCCTGTGCTACTCCAAGGCATTATTTTTCTGTGGTTCAGAATGCCAAAATCATGTCAGCAGGGGCTTTGGGATGTCATGCTGAGGGGTGGAAAAAGGACAAGTGGTTGCTGGGTTGGTGCCCCAAGCACAGGGGCCAGACCCAGATCCAGCCCCATCTTTTCTAACCCCACAAAACCACAAGACAACTCTCTTCCCTGTGGCAGGGCTTTCTTTGCTCCTCCTGGCCTCACACATTCAAAGAGAAGAGAAAATAGTTTTTGTTTTTAGATGCACATAACGCATTAGTACCGTGCATCAATGTGCATAAATAAAAGCCTAAAGTTTTCATTTTGATGCATGCCAGTAGCTTATGTTTCTCTCATGGCATTGCCTCAAGCATGAATTTTAGCACAGGTGCAGAACAGAATCTTTGAATTTGCATTGGTATTTTAAGCACTATGTGTTCCCTTCAGAATTCTTATTGCATTTTTGGATGTACGTCTAAGAAAACCCAGTGAGAACTTGATCAAACCTTTTATTTGTACAAGCGGTTTGGACAGTCACTATTTTATTAGCTGTTAAATCATTTAGCCTTGCATTGTTCCTGCTGCTATGTGCTGGAAACACAAATTACAAGATTCTTGTAAGGATAAACCGATATTTATTCACTTTTGTTTTACACCAGGGGTGTATGGGGGTGGCACAGCTAGCCACTGCTTTTATACACCTATGGCTACCAAAAGTGGTTCTGGTGGCTTTGCCTTTTGGGGTGGGAGTTTTGTTTGTTTGTTTTAATATTGTGCAAATAAAAGTAGTCTCTATCACTCAGAAAAAATGTGCAATTAGAAAACCCAGCAGACCAGCTGGAGAAATTTAAGAAGAATATTTGTTTTTCTTTATTTTCCAACTACAGGAGCTCTAATGGCAGTGGTAGAAGCATTAGCACATTGGATCAATAGCCAAATGAAATCTACTGTTCTGGTCCTTTTTTCACTCTTCAGAACAGGGGAAAGGAGGAATAGGGAACAAAAAGTTCAAAAAAGAACCCCTCAGAGACCTGAAAGACAAGATTAAGTTCTCTTGTTCTCATATTAAAATTAAATTTGCAAGATGATTAACACAGAGCTGTTTAGTCATGGTAATTTCAGATTTGGCACAGTCCTTTGTGTACTGTGCACAGATCAGGAAAGGTTTATATCCAGTTTCCAAAATTCTCACTTGAGACATTAACTAAACAGCATACACTCTCTACTGAAGTTTAGCACACACCTTCAAAAGAGACTTACTATTAGGGAACAGATCCTTCCCAGGACTGTGGAAATTGCAGTCAGTTACAGCAGCTCTAGAGATCTGGGACAGTTACAGGACCCCTAAAAAACTTCATTTATGGTGGCTCCTGACTGTGGTGAGGAGCTGCTGCTCAGCACAGGGCTGTAGGCTCTGCTCAGAGCTCTGAACTGACCCAAAAGTAGAACCTCAGGTATTTGACCCCTGCAGGAGATTTCAGAGTGGAGACCTGTAAAAACTATGAGCTACCTAGAATCTTCTCAGCCAGGTGGACTCTGGACAACATGTTTAAGAATAAAAGAACTCCCTTACCCCCATTTCCTCAGTAGAAAAAAAATTGCTAGCTTAGTAGGGGAGATTTGCCAAGTGCTATCGTTGATCCACTTTAAAGAACACTGGATTTATCACAGCAAATTTTCAGTCTAGCCAGATATTCATACAAAAGATAGTAGTTCAGCAACCATATATTTTCTGTAAATCTATTTTTTTTATGAAGTTATGTCAATTGGTGCTGTTGAGACAAGATTTTCATATGTAATTTAGAAACCTATCCAGGCAGGTCATCCCACACTCTCTTTGTAGCCAATAAAGTGAAAAAGACAAAATGAAAATCCTCTCATCTGTTTTAAACATTTTACTTTCAGATGTAAAGCACTGCACCCTGGAAAGACTATTGAACCTAAAGAAAATGCAAAAAAAACACCACCCTCGTAATTTATAAATCTTTGCATTACATGCATCCAAAGAGGAAAAACAGAGCTGGAGAAGGGTTTAAAGCACAGGGGTTTTGAGGAGCAGCTGAGAGAGTTGGGGTTGTTTATCCTGGAGAAAAGGAGGCTCAAGGGGGAGCCTTATCACCCTCTACAACTCCCTGAAAGGAGGGTGCAGCCAGGGGTGGTTGGTCTTTTCTCACAAGTAACAGGTGACAGGACAAGAGGAAGCAGCCTCAAGTTGTGCCAGGGGAGGCTTAGATTGGATATCAGGAAAAAAATCTTAATGAAAAGCGTTGTCAAGGCCTGGAACAGGCTGCCCACAGAAGTGGTGGAATCACCATCCCTGGAGGTGTTTAAAAGATGGGGTGCTTAGGGACATGGTCTAGTGGAAGACTTGGCAATGCTGGGTTAATGCTTGGGCTCTAGGGTCTTTTCAAATCTAAACACTTCACTTCTATGTGTCTATGTTTAAGGAAATTTTTATCTTCCCTGGAAGTTTTAAGTCTGCTGCAGAACTAAATTTCCATTAAAAGTAGACACCACATCTCTTAAATGGATGGATTAAAGTTGTATAAAAATCATGCTCCTCTCAGAACTGGGTCACTGGAAATCCTGTGTTAACTTCCTCAAAAAGGGACTCTCTTACAGTAAAAATATTCTCAGTCACAGACTGAGGTGGTTCAGGATACTTAAAGTGGAATGGGGATTTTATGAAAATTTACTCCTCCTAAATAAAATTATTTTTAAAATAAATCAAGCCAAAAAATTAATTTCAAGGAAGCATAATATAAGAGCACTTCACTGAGCATAATGGATGTCTGGCTGATCTGAAAAACTTTTAATTTCACCACATATTTCTCTTCCAGATGTAAAGATACCTCACCCATGTCACTGTCTGGGATTGTTTTAGCTTCTAGCATTACAATATTAATTAGTTGTTCACCAACCTAGATGGATAGATGACATCCTGCAAGATGATATTGCAATTATTGTGGCTTTTAAATACATTTCTGACATTTGATATTTGTTGGATCTCATCTCTTGATTTCTTTCTTTCCTTGTTATAGCCTAAATTGTCTTTATTTACACTACTCCTTCAATAACTCATACAAGAAATTCTTGGCACACCAAACCATCCTTGCACAGCATTTCTGTTCACTAGAAACCTTTTATTTCATTACTTCAGTTATTCATTTTCTATGCAGCAATTTATTCTCTAGCTTTCTGTGAATTTGAATTTGTAAAGCTCTGGTAAAACTCTTAAATTTTCAGATAAACTTTTCTTCACAAGGCTGTTTGTCTAGTGCAGAGAGCTGCCCACCTCTTCTATTATCAATGCATCTGAGTGCACATGCTCCAGTGGCAAAAATGTTGTTTAGCTGGTGTTATTCTCAGCCATGAAAATACTTTGCAAACGTTGTCTTTGGACACTGCAAGGATAAGATTTAGGAGTGTCATTAGTGCCTTTAACTACAAGAAATACCAAGGAGAATAGATGGCACAGAGCTTCAGAAGGAGCACAAGGCTGTGATTAGAGCACACTTTTCTCTGTATTCAGGCTCTGTTTGAATCTCTTCTTTCCTTGACAAGCTGTGCTTTGGTGACACACATCAGACGTAGTAACAATCCTTTTCTAATGCATTTTGAAAATATGTAGGTATTGAAAACACGTTGGTGTAGAATGGGGCTGTTCAGCTTTTATGCGTCTCGTCAGGGAGAGAAGATCATCTGCTCTTCCCTCCATCTTCTCATGCCTCCTCCATCCCACATTCTTTTCAGCATCCCTCACAACTCAGTATTCTCTGAGGAGTGACTTGTGTTTAGTCCCTGCAAGCATATCAGATGTAGACTTGTGGGAGTCGTGAAATGTAATTTTTTGTAATCTGTCACTATTAGGGAATAGAACATGGCTTTTTGGCTTAGCTATAGTCCACTTTACACACTGTGAAAAACTTCAAGTTTTTGCAATTAAATGTATTTTGTTTGAGTGTGCCATTTGTATGTTTATCTGCCTCTTCCTCATAACTAAAAATTACCTGATAAAAAGTCTGGTTTAGCTAGTAATAGTTCTGGGATCAGAGCAAGATCTTCAACATTTCACTACAAAGCTATAGGAAAAGCTTCCAGATCATCCTCTAGTATGGCAGCTTGGAGTGGTGTTTTTAACACTGCCTTTGTTTTTGAAAACACCTACTCAAAAGAAAAATCAGGGATTAAATTGTGTATACAATCAGAATCTCTTCACTTTACAGTATTTCTATTATATTCAAATTCATCTTTGTTTTGGCTCTTGCACATATTAAATGCATAAAATATTTGTAAATCTGAGTACTGTGTCCAACTTAATTATGTTAGTTCTGCCTTTTTATTTATGACTTTAATTCAAAAGAGTGGATTTGGCAACCAAACCCATGTCAGAGTTTGTCTTGTTGCTGTAACGAAGATCAACCTGCATGGGCCACATTTTAGGTTTTATATGAGTCTCAGGAAAGTTTGGATGTTTTAGTTGGTCAATGAGTGAGAGCTATGTTTTTATATTTAAATATGACCTTTCAGAATGGTGCCCAACATGACTGGAGCTCTTGAGTTTCTATGCCAAGAGGCAATAACACATTCTCACAAAAACAAAAAAAGGGAAGACATTTTACAGTTTAAGAGATGGAATTGTTTGATCCCTAATCACTGTATGATTAGAGATCAGTAACAAGAATACAGAATATTTCTGCAGAGGTTATGTCAAAGAGATGGCTAAAAGGAGTGAAATCAGGTTGCACTGGTCAATCAGCATTTGGCTGCGAGTTGTTGGTGTGATGCAGGTGTGGAAGAAGTTAATGACATCAGAAAATGCTTTAGGCAAGATAATTTTGGAAGAGAAAAAGACTTGTTAAAGACTTCACTGAAATACTATTTGGACTACGTTTCTTGTCATTTACATTCTGAGAAAAGTAATGTAAGTTAGAATGGGTACAGAGGAAGAACAGAAAAATGATTAAAGGACTGGAAAAGTTAAAAGAGCTTGGACAGTTTTGTCATGCCAAATTTGAAAGGGGGAAAACAAGAAGATAAGAGAAGATCTGTTTCAAAGGCATAAGTAAAAATTCAAGTAAATCCAAAGTCATAATGAATCAGCTAGAACAGGAAGCTGGGCAAGGAAAAAAAAAATTGCTTTCACGCTTATCAGCATCAAAATCTGGATCAATCTTTCAGACAAAGCAGTTGGGATGACAAACTCTCATTGTTTTAAAACATGATTCAATCACATTATGCAGAGATTTATAAACCTAAGAATTGCTGCAGACTGAAAAATAAGTCTGCTACAGGTTCTTGAGTTGTTGGTGCAGCAGTACAGCCAAAAGAATTACTATTAAAAAAAAAATTACACTTATACTGTAGTAACACTGCATCAGGATTTCTTTTGTTTACCTGCCAAGAGCAAGAAAGTTCTTTTCCACCTTTGACACATCATTTGTTTTCCAAGTTTTTTTTCCTCCTCTCCAAATCCTGTGAGATTAAGTCTAGAGTGTCTTTCAGCATTCAGCTTGACTGCCCCAAGGTTGGCCCCATTGACTGGCTGCAGCTCCAAACATGCTGCAAGTAACTTGTGCCAGCTTCTCTGCCAAAATCCAATTCCCAGGTCTAGGGGCAGCAATTCCCTCAGGCTAAGCCAAACCATTTTAGCACCAGCTGAGAAAAGCAGAAAACTGAGCCAAAAATTAATACATAAATAAATAAATAAAGCAGGTCACTGCCTTTAACAAGAGAGAAAATATTTTGGAGCTCTGGACAATTCTTGCATCACATTACCTACTATTGCAAGTACTTAGGCTTTTACAACCTTTTGTTTGTCCATGGCTTCTGTCATTTACCACATATGGCCTGTCTTGGTAACAGCATTATCAAGCAATTTGCTCCTGGACCGCTTAGGAACATGCAAAGTAGATGTTTTGCAGACCTTCTAAATCAGACACCTGTGGTCAAACAGCCTGTGCAGGCAGGAGGCTGGCACAGGTCTTCCAAACCATTAATAGCATCTAAAAGAAATTTAATCCTGTAAAACAAATAATTGTAGATGTGGAACATATGTTTATGTAAGTGCTCTGAAACAGCAGTTGAGCTCTTCTGAAGTTGATAGTATTTACCTCAGGCAGGAGCACTTTTCAACCTCTGTTTGAAAATAATTGGCAGAGCTCCCTATATAACTTACTCTGAGAATTAGGTTGCTAAAACACAGTAAAATGCCCACGTCAATTCCCTAATACCCTTCCAGCTCAGTATTTAATTTTAACACCTCCCCCTTGACCAGCAGTTCTGGCTGACAATAAACTCCTGAGACCTTTTCCTGCTTATGAAAATGCACTCAAGTGCTCACTGCACAGAGAGCTCAGCAAGCTTCTTCCCCTCCATTGGTGGCTCTGACTGGCCTTGGCCTCTCCCCAGCTTCACTTTGAAACTTCTCCTTCCCCAGGTGGCCCCCAAAAACCACCTGGCCCCAGCCAGTCCCGTTACCTCCCCTCCCAGCCCATTCCATGACCTTTCTCTGCCCTTGACCACGGGGCCCAGTTGGATTCAGCAGGGGCTGATCTGCCCCCACCATGCTCCTTACCTGAGTCAACCATGTAAAGCAGGAGGGAAGGCACTCAGCAGACAATTTCATCGTGCTGCTAATAATTGGAATTGTTTTAACTGAACAAAACAGGCTGCCAAATGAGTAGGCAATAATGGTAACTATTATCACTTGCACTATTCATGTGCGGTGACAAGGCAGTATGACCTAACTGCAGCTTTCCTGTAGTTCAGCTATTATAGACATCACAGCTGTGATTTCCAAGAATGGTCTTGGCAGTTTGGACGTGCTGCTGCCAAAAATAATAAGTGAATTGCAAGTCCGGTGTCACTGCCAGCTTTAAACATTAATTCATCCTCTGATTTTGTTTACTAAGTTCTAAGATCTCTGCTTTTACTTTTCTGTAATCACAGTCTTTGCTGAAAGAGGATCTTGGGGATGTATGCAGGAGCATTCCTTCTCAAAATAGGAATAGACCAAAAATTAAATCACCCTACCATATAAATGGAGGAGTGAATTACACATAAAGGCAGAATTAGAATGCTGATTGAAAGCAAACAGAGAAAGAAAAAAAATATAAAAAAGCTATATCCTTTATTTAATAATGGGTTTTCATCACAGTTTTCAAATGTAATCTTCTCTAGCCACACATTATGGTTTAAAAAACGTGATGAAACTCCCCAGGTGTGGGAGTTACAATATAGACTATCAAGGAAAACAATATATAGACAGATAAAAATCAAAACAGAGAAAGACAATCTATTCAATCATTTACATAAGGCTGTATTACCTTATGATTTTTCCCAAATATCATTCACTGTAATATCAGAGATTAGTTTTCTCCATAGGATAGTACTTTTAGAGGCAATCATCTACCAATTAGTATTAATTAAGATCATAAAAGATGAAGTATTGTATAGGAAGCAACTCCCTAGGGTGAGAAATATGAAAGCATCTGTCTGCTTAATGGCTTGAATCCTGTCTAAGCACTCAAGCCCACCCTTCTATAGCATCCACACAGGCAGTCTCTTGCATCCTGCACTCAACCTGGTTCTTTTCTTGCTTCCCAGTTTAGAAATGGAACCTGAAACACTGATTTCAGACATCCCACTGCAAGAATTTGGACCATGTTGCAAAATGGATCCCCTGTATCCAAGTGTTGCTGATTACTTTTAATTTCAAGACTGAAAAATATCTTCAAGCTAGGGAATCTGAGGGAAGTTGTGAGCTAGGAACATCTATTGGTAGGTCCTTCAGCTCAGAAATTTTCTTTCCCCTTCCAGTCACATCCTGAAGATCAAGGTGGTCCCTACACACTGCAAGTGTGTCCTTGGTGCATTTGTTATCAGGGGAAAACAAAAAAAGGAGAGAAACTGGAAAAAGAAAGTGGAAAATCTACAGATCACAAACTATGATAACAATAGGGAATGAGATTAAACAGGATCTTTGGTAGGGGGATCTAAGCCACCATCAGCCCCAGAGATAACATCCAATAAGCAGCAAAGAGCTGACAACAAATGTCACAGCCTTGAGCCAGGGCAGCCAGGCCCCTCGAAGTGAGAGGTGCCAGAGGGTGCTGATGCCCTCAGTGTCCTGACAGAGAGTCCAACCCTTCTGTGGAGAGGTCAGGGACAGGTGAGCAAGGTTCAGGAGAAAGACAGTTCTCATATATACATATACTGGAGGAAGGGGTGAAAAGATAGGTCTGTTTATTTGTAGAAGATTCTAGTGTCAAACCCACTAATTTGGAAGGAGAACATCAGCCAGCAGGTTGGACTCCATGCTGGGCAGAAAGCAATGAGGAAGACGAAAGGAAAAAATAACAAAAAGAAGCAGCAGCTAATGAAATCTGAAGAGTTAGAGATGCATGTCCCTCACATGGAGAGGTCTAAATGTGCAAGAGGAGAGTGGGGATGGGAGTTCATGCAGGCAGAATCTGACATCAAATACTGACTCTGTCTATTGTCTAAAGTTGTTGAAACTCCACCCTAAAGAAAGCATGCTTTTAGAGAGACACTCTTCTAACAATTTCTTCACTTCAAACACTTAACAAAAGAAATTCAGGAGGAAACTTTTTAAAATTGCACTGGAAGTAAACACTTATATCATATTATTGTTAAAGCAGGTATCACTTGAGTTTCTTTTCATTTTCTAAATCCCAGAAACAGTGTGAAATCAGAATATAAAAGAGAGAAAGAGCTCATTGCTAGAAGGTCATTTAAACAAGGAGCTTCTTAAGAGATGCAAAGTGACTTCAGTATTATGTAATCCCAGTCTCAGCAGGGTGTCAGAGACCTACTCTATTTTAGCAGATATCCCTCCAGACTCTACCAATACCTGAAACACTGCAAAACACTTATTTATGCTTTTGTATTTTACAGTGATCACAAAGAAAAGCCTTCCCTGGTTTCTAGGTGTTAGGAAACAAATTCCATCCAGTTTTGTGAGGCCATCTCTCCCACAAGATGCTCTCGTGAACCTGCAGAGCAGAGTCACAAATGCTGGGCCTTATTTGCAGCCATGTAATCCCACTATTCCCTGAAGAGGAAACAACACATGCAATGGAGATCAAAAACACTTAATGGCAGAGACCCAGATCCCTAGAGACAAACTAACAACAGAATAAATGCTCTGAGTCATGAAATAACTAAAAGGACTACTACAGAAATGAGGTAAAGCCGGAGGCTGACAGAGTTTGGGATTTTTGGCATTAGCAAAGAGGTTAAACAGTCAAAAGAAATCTTGTTAAACACCTGTTCCTTGTATTTCCTGCTGTTGCATCTAAATGTTATTAAAATTCTGTTCTTTCCTTAATGAGTTTTCAGGTTTCAGTATCATGTCACCCTCACAGTCAGTATCCTGCTTCTCCTTTTATTCAACCCAGAAGCTGCTCTTCTTTTATTGAGAGCAGGAGACTCTTGGTGTTCCAGTCCTTCACTCATATGCAAATATATACATAGATATAGATACATCTAATACCCTGTTATGCATTTTCTTCATGATCTACAGTAGCTGATACTTTTTAAACATGCTATTCCTGTGCTTGTGAATGATGAGGACCAATATCCAGAAATTTTAAGACACACAAGATAAAAATATTTACCTAAAATGCTCAGAACAAAAGTACCCTTTAAAAAAAAAAAAAAACAGCTGTGTCCTGTTTTCTGTTAACAAGCAGGAAAAAGAGGTAAAGAAGCTTCACTGATCTCTGGATGCTGAAATTGGCCAGGTCACTTAATCAGGCATGAAATCATTCAGTGTGAACATAAAGGAAAGCTGTAGCTTTCAGTTTTTCCCTCAGTTTTTGAGAGGGCATGGGTTAAGTCAGGTTGTACCCAAAAGACAAGAAGGAGGACAGGGATGAAGGGGGAAGCCTTTGGAAATTGCCCTTGGGTTTTGTCTCTTCCCTCTTGCTTTCTCCCTCCCCTTTCCTTCTTCCACTCATGTTTGTTCTCCTCACTCTGAGCAGCCTCCATTGAAACTCCACTCCTACTGTCAGCATCCAGCATTCACCCTGCTTGTACCTACTCTCCTCCCAATCTTTCTGGCACATCTGGAGCCACCTGTTCTATTTTTTCATCAATCTTTCCCTTTACCTGCCAAGCAAATATGTTAGGAAGAAAAATAAACATAATTATTGAATTCTCATTGCCAAGCTTCTTAAATGCAGAAATTTCTTTGCCTGAAATGCAGCCTTCACCAGAGTTCAGCAACATCTTCCTCTTTCAAAAGTATCCATATGCTAGTGGGTTTTGTCAGCAGAAGTCATAAAGGTCCTGCACCAACCAGCAGTAAATCTTAGTCATCAGATCAGCATCAGCTGTAGGCATTCACTATGTAGGCATTACAAATTATATGTTCAAGTCTGCCAGTGGCTGAAGCCCCACATATTCCATTTGGCCCTGCCCCAAAAATGCAGAGTCTCAACATGCAGGGAGTCACTCTTCTCCCTCCTGTTTCCTGTAAAACAGCCAGAGCAGCAGATGTGACTCTCCCCACCCAGCCTTCCTCCCCACTCTGCAACTATCCTTCCCTCTGACTCCCCAGATCTTGGCCAGACCAGACACTCATCCTTGGGATCAAAGACTTCAACTGTGTCTCCACCACTGATACACCTTGAGCACGTTCTGTCTCAGCTGTTATCATCCCCACTACTAAACCAGGTATTAGTTACTGCAAGATTTTTCCCACAGCAGAAATCCTATCTCCTCAACTACCCACGTGGGTCCTGTGGCATTTAGGAGTAAATCTAATTCCTTAGGCTCTTTGAGCACAAATCATAAACCCAATACCGGCATTAACATGTCCGTGCAGACTATGGCTTGTTAGGAGCCATTTGCCTCATCTCCAGCATTGCTCATTCAGAGTTTTCTTCTGCAGAATCCTTCAAACCCTGAAGGTTGTGGTTGAGAGCTAGCAAAATCCCCCTTTCTTGTCCAACACTGTTCCATTGCTGTGCTCTCTTTCCTGTGTCTCTTGTCCTGGCAAAGTAGCTTGAGAACAAGCCCAGTAGGGCAGAAGAGAATCTTGGCAGGCAAAGAGAAATCCTTCCCAGGCAAAGAAGAGCAGCCATGGGTGCATTTTTCCAAGCCTGCTTCATGTTCCAGTCCCCACAAGCAGATCAGCTGCTGCCAGAGCTGGAGATGGCAGCAGTTGCTAGGAGCAGTTTTGAGGCGGTCACAGTCTCCACGGGAGCCACCCTGGGGCCAGTGCCAGACCTCCTTTGCATCACATGGAGTGAGATACAACGGCGACTATCAGCTCGCACATCTCTGTAAACACAGCCAGGTGTTCGAGTCTTGACAGGTGCCACATTGGCTAAGAGAGGCTTCAAACAACAGGGTTTGTCTAAAAACCCTGGGATCTTTCCTGTTTCAATCTCCTTGCTTAGAGGATTTGATATTTTAAGACTATTTTCCTCCCAGCTAGCTGAGCTTGCAGCTCTGCCTTAACTCTCCAGTCAGGATAATGAGACATTTGGTTAGACCTCACCACTTCTGACTGAGGTTGTACCTTGCTCCAACATTGGAAACTATTTTAAGAGGTAGGAGAAGGGTGTTTAGGAAAGGGAAGAATTACTCATGATTGACAAGTAAACAGTTCTGTCTTCAGAAGGCAAGGGGGATGATATGAGCCTGAGGTTTAGGACAGGGAAACAATAAGATGAAACACTTATCTGCCTTTTCATTATACATCTAGATTTCTTAAAGATGTTTTTTTCCCTGAGGGAATCTGAATATGAAACTCTGAGATGTTCTGCACATTTCCTCCTTACCTCACAGCTTTTATCTGAAATTCTGCAGCATCAAATCTTGGCTTCAAATTCTTGAACTGTCCATAAAAAATAGTGGAAAAAATTATGGTGGAGCAAGCACAATAGAATTCTCATAAGAATATAAAAGAAAATATTCTACTACTCCCCCAAAAGCTCTGTGGGCACTTCCATATTTTCAGTATAAAATTGATTATCTAATCTTCTGCCCAAACATTGTGTACTTAAAATCAATAGCATTTTTCCATTTTAAAATGTCCAGATTTTGAAGACTGATCTTTCTTCTACCTGTATATTCCTTTCATTTACAATGTAAAGGGATGCTGAGGACAATGAAAAATTTTCTGTTTGCTGGAATAGAGTAAGATCCTGTTTCAAGTATGATTAGTTTCAGTAGCTTTGCCTACTTTTATCCCCTCCACTGCACACCCCATTCCAGCCTCTTCTCCTTCTCTGACCTCTCCTTGCTTACTCTCTGTCCTTGCCCCTGGCAGGGGGCTTGGAACTCAAGCCATTCTAGGATTCTACTGAATGTCTTATTCATTAGTAGGACAGGCAGGGAATGTCATGTCATTGGTATTTGTCTGCTTTGAAGAATTTCTACCACTTCTTGACAGATTGTGTGGATTTTTCCATTAAGAAAGGAACAGATTTACTTGCTTATTTAAAAAAGCACTTTCACCCATTGTTGCTACCCACAGTTTCTTCAAGGCAGGTACTTAAATACTAAGAAGTTTTAGGTCCTAACAAGCTGAAAGCACTTCTGCAGGTCCTGTACTCCGATCAGTATCTCCCCCTCTCTCTTCCCTTTCCTTATTGTGAGATGCTCCGTTTCCCAGAAGTGCTATACATGGTGAATTGAAGAGCTGTATCTTGAAAATTCCCAACTTTTCTGTAATATACATCTTCTCCAGAGAACTGGCAAGCCTAAAAAGTTCAGCTGCAAATACGTCAGCCTGAACCAAAGAGGCGCAGATTGAAGGCGGTGACTCACTAGCTCGCGATGGAGTGGCTTTGTGCACTCAGCTTTTTCCCACATTAAAAAGTTCTAAGAGAAAAAGTTGTGGGGCTGGAGGCTATTTTGGGGTTTCTGCTTATGTGTAGACTTCTGCTCCATATTAGCCTCTGGTTTTGTACAAAATGAAGTAAACCTAGTAAACCTTTTTCACAAGAAATCATATTTAATAAACTCCTTAGTCTATCATCCATTTTTTCTTGGAATTTGCCAATATAGGCTCGAATGGGCACAGATACCTCCACCAACTCCACGAAGGAATAAAAAGAAAATTTATGTAGAGAAAGTGATCTGACAAATGTGCACATTTATTTAAGCCTGGAGAAACTGGATGAGGTGCAAGTGACCATCCTTAACATTGAAAACTTATCTGGTTTCTGACCCATAGTGAAAGAGAGCACTGGCAAATTTCAAATCTTTCCACAGAGAATGGATGACAGGTAGTGCAGCTATCTCAGCATCTGGAGCAAATGAAAAATTAAGTGGTTTCACCCACAGCAAAAGTTGAGCCATTAAGATTTTGCAGCCTGTAGTTGGAGTGGGATGAATTAATGTTTTTGTCTGAGAATAAATAATAGCAGCAGTGGTTTGTGACTTACACTGGAATATGGTAATTACCATGCTGGATCATAGTGGTACCTCACCTTTAATCTAAAGCAGGCAGAACACTAAACTGGCCACCCTGGGCTGGAAAAGGATAAGGAAGAGAAGGGCATTTTCTACATTTGGTACTTGAACTAGAACTCTGTGGTTTTCAAGCCCTAACACATCATTTTGAAACTAAACCCTACAGTGAAGTGTGGGCTCTTTTAAAGGATAGAAAGATACAGTTCAGTGCACAATTCGGCAAAAGACTTTGGAGAGCTTGTCCTTGAAAATGTTGTAGAAAAATCTAGACATCTTTACCTAAATCTGTGGTCTCTCTATTTGATAAATTTTTTACCCCCCAATGTAAAAGAAAGCTGGCTATTTCTCCCTCCACTATCTTTTAAAGAGAAATGCAATTACTTTTGTGCAACTTTCAGATACAAAGCCAAAATAAAGAGTGCACAGCACTTTCAAAATTCCCTTATTTCTATGGCATTAAAAATTGATTTATTCATAAAAGTCCTATTTTTTCCTCATTTAATTACAAACCTCTCTACAATGTTCTCAAATACATCAACAGAAAACATTCTGCATGCAGTAAGTTAGAATTGATTTATAACTACATATTAAAATGATGTGCTTGAGATGTAATCTCAACCAGGCTGCCAATGAATTTTCTTAAACTGACCCAGCTTTTGGATATGGCTTAAAGGTTGGGGTGCTGAAACAAAATGTAATTTAGCAGAATGCAGAGCAATTCTTTGCACATCACCATTAAACACATCTCTTTCAAAAGGTACCTCTGACAGCAGCATCCTTTGGAACTGCATTCATCAGGGCCTCACAAACACTAGCCAGTTCTGAAAATATTGAGTAAAAGTTGAGATTCTTAAATTGACTTCAATTGAAAGCAGCAGTGAAGGATAACATAAACATTTATGTTAGGCCTTCTCTAAAAGAAAAACATATTCAGTCCCTTTAGTGGCCCTGCCGTACCCATCACCATTTCTGTGTTCCACAACTAGAACTCTTCCCCAAAAACTCTTCCAGCAGCAGCACGTGCATCAGGAAGAAAGGAGTTAGTCTCAACATGTTTTTGAAAGCCAGCATGGTGTCCAGAACCCCAAACTCTGAGATTAAAGATGAACATCAAAATTGTCTGTCTACCAAAGGGTTGCCAAGCCTCTGATAGAGGTTATGGCAAGATTCCCTTTCATTTTCCAAGAACTTTGTCTCTTTTAAGTCTTGCATCACCAATAGCTATACTTTAAAAGAGAATGACTATTTCAGGAAAGTTGGAGCCATATGATAACTTTGCTAAAAGAATGTTACATAGGACTGAAAGGCTGCCTGTTCTAGAGACATGACCTTTTGATATGTAAAACATTTGTCTGTGAAAAAGACAGCACACAGTTATACCACTCCAGAAACAACGTACACAATTTTTTAATCCCATACTTAGTTCTTTGTCTGTTAATCCCTGTTTTTCCTCACTAAAAGTGCTCTGCTTGAGCCATTAAATGGCAAGAAAATGAATCCATTTTAGCAACACAGTTTTCACAGAGAGATACTGCCGTACATCATAAACTTAGATGACCAAGAACCATCAGGTTACATCAACAAGTCTATTAATATAATGCTAAAAATGTTATTTGCCTGAGAAGACTGAGGCGTTTCATTATTTCCTTAAGTAAGTCACAGATTGTTCTCCAAATGAGTTTGAAAATGAGATTTTTATCCCCAGAATGAGAGCCCAAAATTTGTCTCAGGAGAGACAGACAGAGATGTGGAATTGTGATTACAACTTCGTTGGCAGTGAAGGAGGTAGTTTTACTGAATATTTCTTTATTAATTAAAATAAACATACTTTCTTCTTGAAAGTGAAGTTCAGGTTTTATTTTCAGTCTTAATCATCCTTTTCAGTTTCTTAATCTGTCAAGGTTTGACAGACAAGTCCTGAAAACTGTGACAAAACTCTGTGGCTTCCATTAGAAGTCTGAAGATAATTCAATTCACTCTGGCTCATCTTTACCACTTTTTGGAGCTCTTGAGTCACTTTTGACCTTGTTGCAAGGCCTGCAGAATGTAGAATTGTTTTTTAAAGTAGATGAAAGGACACTTCCATTAAATTTCCTCTACTTACGTGACTCACTGAGGAATGATCCCTACAGAAGAGTGTAAAGGAGCTCTGACTACTTGGCTTCCCTTATTGTGTCTTATCTCCTCAGACTTCAACCTTTCAAAGAATGCTAGGGCTAGAGCAAAATGTTCTTCCAAGTAGTTCACAGCCCTAGATGGGAACTTACAGGTTCTTTATGACACAACTTTCATTTCCATGAGAAAAAGTTCTCTCAGTCATGGTTAATCAATGCCTGGGAGCCTAAATGGTTATAAATATTTGATTTATGTTTCAAAATTGATTCATCCCGAAGCAAAAGAGAGGGGAACACATGCTGACATAATTTTGTTGTAATTCCACTTAAATTATGTAACCTTAACCTTATTAGCCAAACTGGTACTGGTTTGACATTAAGCAGTGGCAATGCTCACAGATGGTGAGGACTTGTTTAGCCATTGCTTCTTCCACACTTGTGTGGTGTATGTGAGGATACACCAGTGACAGTACTCAGTTTACAGTTTAATACAAGCAGCAAAAAATTTTGAGGAGAAAGAAACAAACCCACAAGTGTAATCTGGCTTTTTGGGTTTTTTTGTTTTGGTTTTTTTTTTTTTTTGTTTTTTTGAGTTTAGAAGTGATTCCTCCTTGCAACTTCACATTCCCTTTTGCTTTATGAGCCAACTAACTTTATGTAGTCCTCATGGCAGAAATGAGTCTTGAGAAACAATAAAGAAATAAAGAAATCAGTCTTTCATCCTGTTCAACAACCAATAATTTTCCCTTGCCATATGATGAGGGCAGATGTGGGAGGAAGACTAACTTCCTGGAGCAGCACAGGAGGTAGGCACAAAGCATCCACAATCTAATCAAGACAGGCCAGGCAATCTCATCTTTGTGCTTCTCCTGCCCAGCCCTGCTTTAAATCCTCGGCTGCAATTAGTGATGACATGTTTCTAATCCTCTTCATACAAGCCATCAGAGGATTGTAACTTCATATGGGAAATGTCAGAGGAAGAAAAATACAGGACAAGAATCCTTCCTTCTTACAAAAGCATTTAATACTGAAGAAGGATGAACTAAAAATAAAAAACAGACAGACTGAAAGGGAAGTTTGTTTAGAACTAAATAACTCCAGCTGGGCTTTTGCCTGGCTTATTGCTGTTCCTTTGTGGGACTGAGATCTTGTTTGAGGGTGCAGTTTATGCCTGCAAAATTTCATACTGAAGTAGTTGCACTTGTGAGTAGGTATTATCCTCTTTAGATAATAAAAGAAATAATGGTAACAGTCAGATTTGTTTC
Source organism: Pseudopodoces humilis (assembly GCF_049639895.1). Taxonomy (NCBI): domain Eukaryota; kingdom Metazoa; phylum Chordata; class Aves; order Passeriformes; family Paridae; genus Pseudopodoces; species Pseudopodoces humilis. Next base: position 109,176,524 of record NC_142201.1, read on the forward strand.
TAGAATTGAACAGTAGCTTAAAAACTGTCAACAGAATTACTCACAAAACTAACCATCCTACATATTTAACTCTTTGTTTTGCTGCCACTTCCTAGATTGCAAAGGTTTCTTTTAACTTCATGGCAATGAACACTGGAAAGCGATAATTTATTTATACACAGACTATGTCATATAATGCTTCAGTCTCAGCAATATTTATTGTGCTCAGATAAATTTTGCTATTAATATTGTTATTATCATCATCATCACCACATTCCAATACAGAGGAAATAAATTTTGAACACATTTCTCTTTTTTTCACTTGTAGCTGGGAGTTTTTGACATTTGAGCATCAGCTCTTTCTTCTTATTTTATGCATTTGCCCTCTAGCCATTGTCAACCCCTGCAGTCCTAATAATGAATTCCTCTTTATTGCACTGTCAGTGTGCTGTCATTATTGCAGACTTCTTCTCCTCTGCAAGGCTGTTTTGTAAGTTATTTCTGAAAAGGTATATACCACATACGTGTTTGGGATTTATAGGACTGTACTGATCCATCATTTTCTGGAACATCTGATGCAGCCACTCTAAATTTAAAGAAAAAGAGAATTTTCATCCAGCTATGGATGTCAAGCCATTCTAGGAAGTATTATCTACTTCTAACTCCTTGCTACTTTTGTACAAGAAACACAAACTCAGCTCGTGATCACAGAGAGATTTCTGTTTGCCTTTGCAGTAAGATCATAACTTTTTTTATGGCACCTTCACTTCTTGCTGTCTTTTGAGAAGACAAAAAATTGTGTGTGATCTAAAACTCGGGTCTTCTGCATGATAGGAAATGATGCTGCCAGCTGAGCTTTTAAAACAGATGTTAGGTTCATGGAAAGCTGTTTTCCTTCCATAATTATCCTGGAAAAAGGTAATATTTTAAAAAGTGTAATTTAGCATCCTCCACATGGTAAGAAAGTCACTTTTATTCTTCTCATAGAATTATGGTATTTTTAACCACAAAGAAAGCTTTCCTTCCACACTTTTCACAAGATTTTTCCCGTTGTGTTTCACAAGACCAAAGCCTTCATAATATCAATGTCTTTGCTAAGAAAGGAGGGCTGGAAATGAAAGTTCTGTGTTTTGGTTACTGGCAGACTTCAACCTGCATAATAAATATTCAGACTTGAAGTAGGAGTACCCTGAGGCTTGAGAAGCAATGGAAACAATAAATGTGTTTCAGAGATGGAAGCACGTCCAGAATTATTTCTGCTGGACTGCTTTCCTAGAGGAAGTTGCTGCCACACAGAAACTGAGACTGCTGGGATTTTGAGCAGATGTGAAATGACTTTATATTGGATAAAAAGAGGTTTGGGTTTTGTTCAGAAATATTAAGTCCTTATATGTACAAAACAAATCTGCAAATATTTTAAAAGCTTGGGTTCTGTTTATTAAACAAAACAGAGTTCATAGGACTTGGGGTAATTCCCCAATTTTTTTTATGTGGGGCTGTTCTACTATAAAAAAAATTGTAAATTACTTATCAATAGTTCCAAAAATCCTTATTTCTCTAATTTTGTAACGTCCTCTTCTCTGTCCTCAGCCTATGGGAATCACTACTCTAAACCTGACCTCACTTAACCCATTGAACATTGCCTGGGTTTTTTCAGATGATCTTAGAAACTTAAAACATAATTCTATATGAACATTGCTTGCCAGCTAAGATTCATCTTGGAGATGTCTGTTCAGTTCCTGTGCTGATCCCCTAGGTCCAGGGTGCTTACATTTTAATTAAGCTGAAAATGATAAGGCAATGATAATGAAATTATAATGATAATGATAAATGAAGAGGTAAAACAGCTCCATCCATTCAGCTGTATCATCAACACGGACTCCCACATCCTTCCCATCCAGACAAGGTTTTCACAAGAGCTTGTAGGCAGCCTGCAAATCTCCCTCACAGGGGCTGGCTGGCTGGCTGGCAGAGCTCCAAACAAGATAACAGGGAGCAAATAGTGATCAGAGCACCCAGGGGCCTCCAGATCCCCTTCAGAGGTCACTCTCCCCATTCAGACAAGAATGAAGTCATTGGATGGCAGTGCAAACAGTGAAATTCTTGACTCTGTAAGCACATGCATGTCAGAAATATTCCTTTTTGCATTAGAGGACCAGGAGAGAAATAGGGAATGCAACTGGAGATGGACTGAATGCAAAGACACATTTGAGATGAAGATGAAAATGCGAATATGCAGAAGCTGAAAGAGAAGAGAAAGGGAAAAAGACATACTGCAGGGGTAAGGCATGTATGAAAAAGACCTTGAGTTTGTGAAGAAACAGAGACTTCTTATTTGTTTAGAAAAGCAAAATAAAATGTCTGAGGTGTTTAGGTGCTGCCTAGATGTTGTGATACTTAAAATTTCTTAACTGGGAATGAAGGTGCAAGGTCTCAAACAAGAACTAATGCCTCCTAACCATCCATCCCTTAAGATGGATATCCTTCTGAGCATTTTAATATCACTCTAAAATTATCCCAGCTCTTGTGTACTCCTGCAGTCTCACTCAGAACAGAGTTTTGCTACATCTGAAGCAGTGTGTTGAGAGAAAAGGATGGAGGCAATGGTTACACCAACAACTTCCAAACAAGACCAGACAGAAGAGCCACTCTGCCTCTACTTTCAATCACTTAGATCAGTTATTGATGGTCTTCTGGTGGATACTTATCGAGATACAGCAAAGCAGATCATCATATCCTGAGTACTGCATATTCCCACAACAGGTCATGCTGGCCCCTCTGCCTTCTGTCCTTTCTGGCCTTGCCTACAGAGAGAAATCTGAATTACAAGAGCAGGGGAAAACAGAGCACAGGCACTCATTTTACTTTTTAAGCTCTATTATTACTGCCAATAAGTTACATTTTGAAGGTTAATGTTCTGTACTAAGCAGGAGACTTAATTTTTGAAAAATGTCTTACATCTACCAGTGGCACGGGTACAAAAGTATAAGAGCTTTTACTTTTCCAAGTTTTTGCAACACATGCAGCACTGATGCTGTAACTCATGATTTGCTCAGTGCTCTCACCCTTCCTTTAGCAATAAGGAAACCAGAACTTCCCAAAGTTGCACTGACAACCTCAAGAAACCACATCACCTACTGTCCTAGCCTACCACACAGAATCATAGAATTAGTAAGATTGGAAAAGAACTCCAAGATCATCAAATCCAACCCTTGACCAAACACCACCTTTTCAACTAAACCACAGCACTAAGTGCCACATCCAGCCATTTCTTGAACAATCTAGGGATGTTGGCCATAATGCCAACAAACAGGTCTGTAACCTCAAAACCTGCCCCCAGAACACTCTGAGCTGTAAGAACTCATCTGATACCAAATAACAATAGCCAAATGTTAGCATAATTATATTCCAGATAAATTACCATGTTATTTGATAATGTGTGAAAAATTATTAGGTTTTATCCTCTTTTTCCCAGGAAATCAATGATAGTTCCTTATTATTTTTGTCACTTTTTCTTCTTTTTATTCGTTTTTCTCACTGACTGCTGCTCTCCTTTGAAACAAGAGCTGCTTTTGTTATCTGATTTTCTACATTTTAAGCACATTAGCTATTTAAAGATTTTATATTTAAAATTAAATCAGCCTACTCTTGGTAGAATGATATATTTCTGCACTTCACAGTGTAGACTTTTCACAGTGCATATTCCTTTGCATTATGTTTCCTCTTTAGGCAGTTGCTCACCATGAGACACTGCTAACTGGGAAAAAAAAAAGATATTAAAGTTGGGAGAGTGCAAGAAACAATGCTTTGCACTTCAAACATCACATACTCTGGAATGTTTATCTCTTTAGCTTAATAACAGCAGGTTAATACAGCAAAATTCCAAGTGCCCCAGGCTCCTACTGCAGTCAGTGGGAGTTGACAATTAGCACCTGACAGATGCACTGGGGTGCTAAAAGCTTGAGACACACTAAAACTGCTGGTTTGGCTAAACAGCACGGGCTTCCTTCCCCTTTCCTTTAACCGGTCATTTATCTCCAGGAAAGTACAAGTCAGGCCTTTCGATTTCTTGAGTTCCTCAAGTGGAGTCAATTTCTGGACTGTCCAATCCTGCACGGCCCTTGCTGGTCATTAACTCCTTACAAAGTATTTCTGTCATCACCAGCTATGCTCTTATGTGAACTCTGGGAAGGGGGAAGGGGGAGGTCCTGGCACTGGTCTCTAAGCTTTTAAACAAACATTCCCAGTTATTTGAAGAGATCCTGAAAATTATTCTGAAAAATCATTTCCTTCCTCTGAAGTAGATATTGCCATTTATGGAGCCTATGTTACGTTTTTGTGCTTTCTTGCAGGTTTTTGGCAGTATCCAGCGTTGCTAAGGATGATTTAATTCCTACTACCAGTCCTATTCCCAGAGGTAGCTTCTCCAAGGTGGCTCCTGACACAGGAAATGGTGAGTTGCTTTTTAGCTTCACACAGAGAGATTTTATACATGTGTTTGTGGTGTACCTGCTTTAGAGATCAAGATCATTTGGTTGGGTCTTCCATAAGGATTCTGCAAAGCAAGTTGAATACAGAGTTTTGCTGACTTCTGCCAGACTGACCTTTCCTTAAAGTAGTACAGGAGGAGAGAAAAGTCTGCACTGCAAAAAGCCTCAAGTGGGAGCAGGGAAACGCAGCCAAGGGAGGGTTGACCTGTGGGGTTATTGAAGGCTGAATGGGGCAATCTGAGCACATTCACTGCAGTGGAAAGCTGCAGACCAGCCAGGAAAAGATGTCAAGGAGGACAATCAGTTGAGAAAAGGAGAGCAGAAGGATGACTGAACAAATGAAGAATGTCTAGCCCAGTCTGAGAAATTCAGGCACTCCAGAAGCAGCTTAGTGTGCAGTCCTAGATCTGAGCGACCTTCCCCACAGCCTTGGACATTTAAACACTCAACATCTACTTTAACTGAGAGAAAAAAAAACAATGGTGCCAATATAATGCTTCATTGCACAGATATATTTTAAAGACTTAACCTTTGCAAGACATTTTGAAGATGGAAAGCCCAAGAGCACAAAGATATTTTATGAGAATACTTTTCTCAATTTTTGTATTAGCCACTGTATGCTCGATTTTATTTCTGGTTTTGCCTTGTGCAGATTTACCAAGTGACTTTTTCCATAGTCTTGTAGATTTTTAACAACAAAGATTAAATCCCAGAATCCTTGTTTCCTGTAGTTGTTCAAATACAACAGCTTAACACTGATAACATTTCAGAAAGGACAACTGGTTTAAATACAAAAATATTTAAAGACAGAAGGGTAAAACTTCTTACAACAGTAACAGGAAAAAAATTGTCATTTAAGACTGAAACATGTGAATAATAAAGCCAAAAGAAACAAAGTGAATCTTCAGCAACCATTTAATTGCCTGAGCAAATGAACATGAAATATGATTGCTCAGAAGTGAAAGTGAAAATTCCACATGTTGCGACAGAGTAACGTGCCACTGTTTGACATTCAGAGATTTTCTAAGGTATTTGATCACATTGGATTTTTTTTTGCTAGAGGAAGAAAAAGACTTTTAAGGCTGATGTGTTCCTATGTTCAGCTCTCCCTACTTTCACCTATATCTACACCAGTTCTGACCCCTACCATCTCAGGATTGTGTCCACACTCTCAAATATACAGCAAATTGCAGTTTAAAAGTCCTACAGTGGGAGGTAAACACAAGGTTGCTACATTTGTAATAACAGAACAAACAAAAAATGTCACTGGGTAGCTGTAAAATGGACTAAAGTCGCCCAGTTGGCTCATGGTAGTGTTAATACCATGAAATATACAGATTTTAGTGAAAAATAGGTCAGAATAGGGGGCAGTTTCAGCCCTTACAAGCCTTTGCTGCTGCCATGAAGAATACATACAGAAAGACGAAGTTCCCAAATTTGTATTATTTCATACTTCTAAATTGGATTTTGTCTTGGCCAGGAATTCCTCCAAGTGCCATCTGTACACTTAACAGAGAAAAGGAAGACTTTTATACTGTATCTGGAAAGTTCAGCAGATTCAGGTGTGGGGAGTGCTTGATTTGAAAGCTTCTCTTTCCTTTACTCTTATCATTTCTAAAACCTATTTTCTCTCTTCTACTTCCTGTTTTTTATGTAATAAGAGAGAAATTTTGGCTGTTCCTTAATTCTACTATAATACCTGTGGTGATATTAGAGAGAGAAATTACCTGGTGGGAGAAAATGAAAGTGAGGTATAAACAGGGCTTGTTTCTGATGGAAATGGTTTTCCTGGGTGCATGCTGTTTTCCAAAAGACAATGACAGGCTGGCAGCTCAAAGAAAACAGGTCTTGGCAGCACATGTTAGTGAGCCAAACATTTTCTAACACCTTGTGTCACACAAAGCACTTTCATACCATCTGTGCTCCAGCAGCGAAGGGCTGTTCTGTCCCAGGCAGAACCTTTTGTCTCTGCAGAGTCACGGGAAGCAGAGAGCAGGTTTGTAACGCCTGTCTGAGGCTGGATGTGTGCAGGGTGTCAGCTCCCCCTGTGAACCCTCTATGTGTCCCTGACTGCCCACAGCCTGCCAGGAGCAGCAGCACAGCTCGGCAGAGAGGAGGCAGATGGGTACTGGTTTTCTTGTTTAACGCTGCCTTGGCTGGCTGAATATAAGAAATAAAGATGGGAGGGGGAGAAAGAAGGAATGCAATTCAAGAGCAAGCATGTGCCTCATTAGTGCTCACTATGCAAGTTCCTTAAACTCTGGGGAAGGTAAAAATATTTTTCACCATGTTTTCAAATATTTATTTAAAAAAAAGGACTTTATAAGGACAACACATTTCTAAGATAAATATAAGTAGCACTATCTGCAACTTAAATAGAGACCAGGAGGGTAAATAGAAAGCATACCTTGATTACAATAAATTGCCTTCTTTGAGCAGCTTTGGTGTTTGTCATTATTAAGTTGTATGTTTCTCAGCACTGGAAGAAGGGAAATCATTAAAACTAACACTTATATAAGAAGCATAAAAGATTGTCCCTGATAATCACTATGAGGCACAGGTTTTGTGCTAGTAAACTCCCATATGCCTATGGCAATTTAAAACTAACTGTGTTGCCAAAAATTTATGTGATTTGTCAGAATTGAAAAAAAAAAAAAAAAAAAAATCTCTGGAAAAAGAAAACAGCCCCTCCCATGCAGTAAGCCCTAAATGCAATCTCTCCTTTCAGTATTGTCATCTTTGAGGCTCAATATTTTTCTCATTATCATCCCTGTTTCATGGATTTTTTTCTTACTTTAATGAATTTCTGTTCCAAGTCACATAGCTATTTTCTTGGCTATCTTGCTTCATTATGCTGATGGAAGCAGCCTTTTAATTTAAGACATTATTATTAAAAGTAATGCATGAAAGGCTTATCTGAAAGATATATTGGGTTGGCAGTAGATGCAAATCAAAATGCAACTGTCTAGGTACTCAATTATGTATTTTAATGGAAGACTTTGAGTAAAGCTCAGGCAGGAAGGGAAAAAGTACTTATCAGCATCTATCATTTAAATTACCAGCATATTGGTAGACTGTTCCTATATTTCCTACCCCTCAATAAGGCTGAGACTGAATATGGGTCAGTGGACAGCAGCTGGCTTGTGAAGTCTCCGTCCTTGGAATTCACAGCAGTTTTCCAGAAGCACCAGATATTCCTGCATTTTTTTTCTCCCACGGATTCAATACTTACATCTTCCAACATCTGGTAGGCTACTTCATCTTTTGTAATCCATGTAAACATTTACCATCTACTTGTCTTTGAATGGACCCCATACTTTTTTTCTTTGGTGTCTTGGGAGATTCTCTCTGTGACTTAGGCTGAGGGTGCTCCACAAGAATGCACATGGAGTGATGCCTCCACTGGGGCACTCATCACACATTCAGCTGTCACAACTACATTTGGGGTTACTTTCAGGTTTCAAATTTGCAGGGCTTTTCTTCTCAGATCAGTACAGCACAAGTGACTGAAGTTTATTGAAGAGGGTAAGAGCATCCTGCAGGCTCCTGCTGACCAAAAGCTCACATGACACAAGTCCTACATGAGCAGAGAGGATGTCAGTGAGTTTAACCCCTGCAGTGCTCCATGGAACTCAGCCTTAGCTCTTTGGAGATATGTTTGACAAGTTTGATACGTTCCTTACTGCTCAGCTTCCTGGCAGCCACCTCAGTCCAAGTCCTTTGCAATGCAGCAGAGGTTGCAGGGATCTCTGTAATGCTGGGATCCGGGATCAAGCATCCTGAACAGAAAGATCAGAAAATAGGCACACAGACACTTCTAAAACCTGAATGAAGACTCTCTGTAACTTACTCCTTCCTAAAGAGGAATGAAATGCAGATTTTAAGAGCCAGCATTTAAGCTCACGTATTTCTGTGCATGTAAGGAAAGCAAATGTGCTCTGAAAGAAACCTCAAGGTCATGGAGTACTCTGCTTCACTGTAGAAGCACCTCCAGCAGGACAGAGAATGAGCTTGTCATCTCACTCTGTAACTGATTCATATCTAATACACAGCTTAATTTAATTTATTTTTTTTAATTGCTGTCCATCTTTTTTTATTTTATAGCAGTCTGTCAGCTGAAAACTGGCTTGATGGTCAAACAAAATGTCACCATATAAATATTAACTTTTCTCTATTTGTGGTGGCTCAGCTTAAATGATTTCTGGAGTTTGTAGACTGCAACAATGCTGGTAGTGGTAAGTTTTGCCACTTGCTAAACTTGCTAGAGTTTATCACAACTTTTGGATCATCTACTTTTACTTCTGATCTCTGTACCTGCACTCAAAATTTTAACATATGCACTGACCTAGACTTTTAACAGCAGCTTAACAAGAAGTCATCAAAGCATAAAGTTAGGATTTAAAATGGAAATCTGAAATGAAGGGAAAGTTCAGATTGAAAATGGAAAACTGCAAAGAAGATAGGCCCTGCTTGCAAAAGGGTTTCATTTTGGCATAGTTCCCATTAATACAGAATAATTGCTTCAGCAGGGCTTTTTTGTTCAAATATTTAGGAATTTTCCTGACATTCACTCAAATCCTAGCAGCCTTAGCTGCTACATTCAGAAGGACTGATAATTTAAAGATTGTTTTACTTTCACACAGTAGAGTTAATTCAAAGAGTTTTTTCAAAATTCTCACCTGCTAAATTTGACTTGGAGCTTATTTTAATTATACCAGAACCTTCTAACTTGTTAAAAAAGTCACTGAGATGCCAAACTTAAATCAGAAATCCAGGACAATTGGTACAAACACTGAGGCAGAAGAAGAGGACCTATCAGAAGACTGTACTTAATGAGATTTCCACAAGACATCTGAAATGCTGACCTTTGCCAAGTGCTTCTTTTATCATGTATTGGCAGAAATATGTTACTTCTTTAGGTTATGTATCTGCAGTAGAGTCTATCAGCTAAAATCATGCAAGTTGTAATTCTGCTGAAGCCAGTGCACTCTGGGGAGGACAATTTTAGCTACAAATGAATAGGGTCATTTACAGTTAAGATAAGGGAAAGCAAGTTACTGCTAGTTCAGTAAAATAATATATACTTATATAATATATACTTATAATTAGATATAATTAATATTATATATATAATTAATATATATATATTATAAATATAATATAATGCATATACTTATAATAATAAGGGGAAGAAATGTTCAGACATTGAAAATGTGTTTTCAAAAATTATGGTAACTACAATATATTTGATAAGCTTGTGTCCTGCTTTGAACGGAGTGTTGCCGTCACCTAAACATGTTTAGTTGAATTAAACTAAGCTCAGTTATTGCAGACAGAGTTGGTACAGCAAAGGTCAGCACATTCACTTTCAAAAGGCTCAGCAGATGAATGCTCAAATTTGAGATTTTAGGACCTAAGATGCAGTACTAAAGGGTTTTCTCTCTTGCACTTCAATCTCCTTCAGGGAAGAGACATCTTTTTCCCTTTCAAAAATATGGGATTCTCAGGACACTAAACACCAGGACTATGCTGTAGTAGGATCAATTAATATCTATTAGAACCTATTCCCGCTGTCACAACTATCACAACAACACTTTTCCCACCAGAAAATTGCCAAATATCCCTTATTCTCAGACAAAGCTTAAAAACCTGAAAATAAAGGTTAGAACTCAACTGACCAAAGACAGACACCTTGAACCAATCATTCCAACTTTCTTTTTGAAGTCATAGAGAGAAGCAGACACTCATAAGGTGCGAGGCATCTGATGTAAATAGGTCAACACAATCTCACCTCAGTATTTGCTTCACTTCTTTCCCACAAAGGGTGCCTAGAGTGCCAAAGATCTAGCACAGATTGCTTTTAGCTTAGGCAGACACATAAAACGAGGTGAGAGGAATTCTACTGAAAGAAGCTGAAAAACTTAGAAAATGGCCATTTCATTTCCCTTTATATGAACAGGTGCATGAAACTTTCTCACTTAGTAGGAGTTGGTGGCTTCAGGAAGAGGATTTTATCAGAAACATAGGAAAGAAAAAGTGGGGAGAGAAAAGCTTTAATTCATAGGGAAGATTAACATAAGCAAATGCCTTTTGTAATGTCCCCAGTGGAGGGGAACAGGTAGCATGTTTTGTTCAAGAAATGCTGGCAAATCTTTAGTGAGCAGCAAATTCCATGGTTTCCTCTGTGTGACAGCTGTTATGTGCTTTCAGAGTCCTTGCTGCAGAGTTTTTTGACAAGGTCTGTGCTGTTGTGAGCCTTGTCTCCCATGACAGCTAAGGGCTATAATCCCTAAAAATCAAAGCTTGCATGTAAATGTCCTGAAAGAGTGTGTTGGGTTTTATCGGAGCCTGTCGTTAGAAACTTTTCCCCTGGGGTCTTTCAAGTCCTTGGAAAGAAAGATCAATATTTCTGTAGAGAAAAATACAAGGCAGCCAATTGAAAATATTACTTATTCTAAATACAGGATTTCTTGATGTGCCTCTGACCCAGAGCAGATTCCAGAGATTAATCTGCTAACAAAGAGCTGTTTGACAATGCAGGATCCTTTGGAATCAGCTGCTGACATGCTGGAGATGACAGAGCACCTAAGAGACTGATAATAGCCTGGAAATGGAATAGAAATACAATGTGTTGTGTTTTTCCTATGAGGAAACAAAACTGAGCACCGGCATTCTTTGCAGAATTCATTTCTCAAAAATCTGTGAAGTCTGTACTAAGCCTGTAGACATTGAGAGATTTTCTTTTCTGTTACTCAGATTTAATTGAGCTTCCACAAAGATGTCAAGGCCATGTTTCTCACCAGCAAGGTCATCCATGTCACATGTCGAGGTCATAAAAGACAGCTAGAATTTCTCAGCCAAGAAAAATATTCACAGACATTTTACATTGGCAAGAACAACTTTTCTCTGTCTGCCTCTGAAAACACATGGCTGTTGGAAAATATTCTAACGTTTATTTCCTGGAAATGTTTCTTTCTTCTTTTCCTACGCTGAAAAGAAAATAACCCAAGGCAGACAGAAATTTCAACCAGCTGGTTAAGGTTAGCTTAGAAAGTAGAGAACAGTAGAGAAATAGGGCTTTGGAATAGAAATTTTGAGACAGTGATCATCAGATCTTCACCTATCCCAGCACCAAGCTGGAAATTTAGATTTAATTCTGTACTCCTTCAAGGAGTTGTTTACCTGGCCAGGCAAACAAAGGTCCAGTTCTCTGAGATCTGTTATGAGAATAGTATTTCCTTTACTTTGGAATAGGATTTGGTTCTAAATTATAAATGTGTCATAACTGCCAAGCTGGACAAACACATATATCATGCCTTCAGCTGTATCTGAAAGTGTACATAGGATAGCAAAAAAAAAAAAAATAATCAGAAGCTTGCCTGCTTAAATATGATTAATATTAAGGCAAAGTAAGCAGTTTACATTTTGTTATTGCAGCTTACAAAAAGACAACGCTAAAACACAAAACTGCTGTGTTTGACCAGGAGGAGACATTAAACCCACATTTGAACTTCACATCTTCAGGTATCTTGGTCATTGCCTCCATGAAATTATTTCTAAAGTTCAGTAATTAGCAGTTATTGCACTGATTAATTATGTAAAATAAGGAAGCAGCTGAGAAACCTGCTGCGGATTCAGGCTGGCATTTAAAATAATAGAAATGGACTATTTGGCAACAAGGCTGATTGCCAGATGCTGAGCTGCTGCTCAGAGAGATGGATTTTGAACTGACCCATAAGAAGAAAGGGCAAAAATTGACAGTTTTGCTGCTCTTGCTCGTCAGCAAAAAGAAATCGCTGGCTCTGGTCCTTTTTCTTTCCCATATCTTTCACTGCTTTAAGACACACAAACATTAACTTTCAACACTTGCAATTTACATTTCAAAAAGATAAAACAGTTCCGTGACTTGGAAGCCACAGATATATGTCATAAGTAGGCTCAGGTTAGTTTAATTAAGTGATGCACTGAGTAAGCTGTGAATGTGTCTGAGGTACCAAAATATGAATATGAAGGTCTGTATGGAATTACCCTGGAATGGTTATTTGCTCATAATTGTGTTACTGCAGTAGTGCCTCAAAACCCAGGCACTCATACTGAACACAAATACAATAATAAGTGGTCCATTTGCTAGAGAGGTTTCAGTATGAACAGGCAAAGTGAAGGGCAGGGGAAAAGTGCTTTTTAAAACACTTGTGGTCTTTCGTAGGCAGATAAATTGTAACAATTTAACTAAAGCCCTTTAGAAGCTGAAGTTACACCAGGCACTTGAAGATGACATAGGTAAGGATTTAATAGTTTACATCTGCTGCCCATCAAACACACCTTCAGTTGTAAACTCGCAGCCCTAACAATGTTTCCACAGGCAGCTGTTTTGTTCTATACCCAACACATGGATGTTCCTGTACCCAGCTGTCCTCAGGTATTAACTCAAAGCAGCTTAAAATGTCTTTTGGGCTCACAATCCTTCAGAAACAATATAACTGTGAAAACTTCACTGTGGTCTAATAAGCAGGTGGGCTTTTTACACCACAAGGGGACTGGCAAGCTGTGGTTTCAGCTTTTAACTTTTCCATCAAGCATGGCAGCTTTGTGCTTTCACCAGCTTCTTATTGGAAAGCAGAGAGGAAAAACAAATAAAAACAAACAAACAAACCAAACTTTGCATGGGTTTGAAGGAACCTGTGCTCTCCATATTTTTTTGCAAGCTCCAGAAGAAGAGAACAAGTGAGAGTTTGGAGGTTTGGTGCCTTGCTGCTGCTGCCAGTTCTGGGTGGCTGGACTATGGTTGCAAACACAGAAGTCACAGCACAGCAGAAGCACAGAGGATACTCGTGCCTGTTTCAAACAAATCAGCCTTCTAATCTAAAGAATGTTGAAAGCACATTTCTTGGTATCTTAGATACTCCAGTGGTAGAAAGAGATAGTGGCAAAAGGTTATCCTACAGAAAGGAAAGTCATAATTTTGTGGAAAAGAGGGGAGTATCCACATTCCTGAGATTATCTGAGGATCCAGCTAGAAAAAAAATAAGGCATACAGAGGAAAAACCAAGGAAATCAAACTAACCAGAGGCTTTTTTTTTTGCTTTGAAGTGCTGGGCTAACTTGCCAACTCCTGTATCTCCCTCCCATTCCCTCATGAGCCTCAGATACAAAATGATTTGTGTTTAGCAACAGCTTTTATAGCTCAGCATGCTACAAGCTCTGGTACAGCACAGCCCTCACTTATTCTCAGCTGAAGAAAGGCAGAGCTTAGAGCAGCAGCTGGGGAAACGAGTCATTGTGCCAATGGAGGGGAGTGACTGAGCCCTCTGGCTCATCAGGGCCCAGAATCCATCACTAAAGGGGAACCTGCTACTTTACCACAGAAAAGTTTTCAGCCTGGGCTAGAGGAACCCTTCCAGTCAATTAACAATCTGGCAAAAGCTTTTCAGCTTGCATGCAAGAATCTCACGGCACTAAATAGAACATCATCCCCATTAAGTTCCTTATAATTCACTGCTATGAACCAATAAGATCTTCCTTGTCACTACACAGGTATTTTTCACTAAGACCCAAAAAAACATTCACTTTGTGACACCTTCTAAATACAACCACACTGGAATAGTCCTGCTCAAAACAGCTTAGGAGTTCAGGGGATGGAGGTTACCTGCAGAGTCACCACATGCAAGTTAACAGTGGTGGATGCTTACCCATGAATTTGCTGTGATCTTTTTCAAATCTATTTTTATTGTTGGCTGTTTCAGCATCCTGTGGTGATAGGTGCTGCAGTTTTAATAATTTCATAGCCAGGCCTCATGAATTCGGTGGCAGGGCGTGTGTGTTGTTATTAAAACCACGCTTGCAGGTACCTTCCCTGATTCCACTGATCTCTCTGTAATTTGTCTTGCATAGCTAAAAGACAGAATTGCAACTTTGGGCCTCATAAGCTGAATATGCATTATAGTGAGCTGAAAAAATACAGGAGAGGCTTTTGCTTGTGCACTTCATCTCTAAACAGTTCTACATCACTTACCTTCAAATGACTTACCTTCAAAAAGTCACTTTGCTAGTGGAAATTAAAATTCAGAAACTCTCCAAGTTTAGGATTCTCCTCCCCAGTGATGTGCATCTGAGAATAGCCGATATAGTTACAGCCCTGAAAATTATACATAAAATGCATATTTAAAATTTTAAACAAGTCTGACACAATTGTATAAATTTTACTTAAGGTAATTTGAACTTTGAAAACTCTTGTTTGAACTGCCCTCACAAAGGCATTTTAACACTGAAAAAAAAAAAAACAACAAAAACAAAACAATGTATTTGGTTATACTTTAAAAGTAAGAAAAAAGAGCTTTCTTAGGAAAGCTTTCAGAAATTTTAGGACCAGAACAGAAGACTAGCACTTACATGAATTCATTATCTGCTTCAAAACAATTTATTCAGAAGCAGTGGAACAGAAACAAATTAAAATGTCCCTTTAGATTTCACTCAGGAAATATATTCTTTTATAGGCCTTTGACTCCAACCTTCTAACAGCTAAAATTAACTTTGCATTACTGAAACAGATAATGCGATGTCCTTATTCTGTTCAGAGATAATACAGTAAATACTGATTAGGTTTAACATATTAGGTTTAGAGCAGAAACATTTCTTAATTTATATTAGTTTGTATTTGTGAATGATGTCTAGCTGCCCACTAGGCTTCACTATTTCAAAACTTTATTTAAAATCAACATGTCAGCTTTAACATTTTTCTGTTGTGGGGAGTTTTTTTAGTGCTTCTATGTGTATGTATTTATACAAATATTTCTTTAAGTCACTAAAATTTAATAATAAACATTCTCTTTATCTTCTGCTGCCTGCCAGACAGCTCGCTTGTACAGAAGAAAAAATCCTATTTTGGATTAAACCAGTTATGTATTTTTAGGGAATGTAATAATCTTCGTACAGTAGCAGAAAAGTGATGACTTTATAGTGCCATAAAATGTGTCCTTTTCCTAGGATTTTCAAGCCTGCAATATGTAGGTTAATACAATCAAATCCCAGCTACATAATGTGGCTCACGGTGATGAGAATGATGTAAAAGCACCAGGTGCATTATAGGTAAGGTGGATGGTTTGGTGGCTTTCTTAAGCAATCCTGTCCCTTTTCACTTTTGGAAAGACAGCTTGGTCAGTGCACAGATTTTTATGTCACACAGTGACATAAACCAACACTCCTGACCACCCCATTTATTCCAAAGGCTCTGATATATTTCTTAATTAAATCTTGACAATGAAATTTTAGTTCATGAAAACAATCCATGGTGGTTTGCAAGCCAGTGTGTGTGCATATTAAACCAGCACTTGACCAGACTGAGTTTTTTACAGTTCAGTCAGACATAATGCTTTGAAAGCATTATCAGGGATAAGTGGTGGGTATTTGAATAATAAGCACTCTATGTCTGCCTCTGGGATGAAATACAGAGCTCCTCAGGCAGTCTGCAGGGCTGTAAAGCTCAGTCAGAATGTTTGGTATTTTGTTCTGCTGCAAGCAGCCATAGTTTACTTAGACACCGAGCTGTTTTTCTGATCCTTTTTCCCTGGCAGCAGTGGTGCCTCATCAGCCCATGCAGCCAGAGGTGTTATCATTCCCATTCTCTCTAACTCCCCTCTCTGACCTATATTCACTCATCTGTTTGTTAGTCTTTCACTTACAAACAGACTTTAAATGTTACTGTGTGAATTCAAGCCTATGTTAATAGATAACACCACCCACTCCTACTAAATAGAAATACTATTTTTCACCATCTTACAAGTTTAGAGCCATAATTAAGATAAATTTCAAGCACACTTTAAACATCTCAGTCCAAATGCATGCACATTTCAGAAGTGCTCTTATTAGTAACTTGGTGATAATTTTCTTCTTGCAGTTAGAGGTGAATTTTATTCCTGAAAAACAGAGTTGCTTTTCAAAGGACAAAGTTAATCTTCCCATTTATTTGAAATCCTACTTTTCATTTGAAACAGTGACAGTTTTGACCTTGCTTGCTCTGTGGTGACTCCTTTACAATACCAAATGCACCAGTCAAGCCAATGTTCAGCAGCATGTAAGAAGCCAAAGGGATGGAAGTGTAGTACCTCAGTTAAAAATTGTCACCAGAGGCCAATGTGCAAATTAACATGGAAGACTTAAGGGTAACCAGGAATTCCCATTCCAGTTTGAAATATTCCTACAGAGGTATATTTTCTACACAGGGGAAGTAGATATCTAGAATTTATTCTTCATTTAGAAAATGAAAACACTGAAATTGTACAGTGTGGCACCTGAAGCCACATGGAAATTGTCTCTATGCTGCACACCAGCAAAAAGAAACACAGACACCAAACCAGCTGGTGTAGATGGTCTCAGGCTGTCCAGACCTGGCACCCTCTGGAGCAAACATAATTTGACAATAACTAATTTTTTGGAAAGAAAATCATGAAAAATTGCTGCATGGCCAAGATGTTCCTGAAATGTCAGGAGAAAATGAGGTAGACCAGAAAAGTTCCTGGGGGAAGTGCTGCCTGCACTGCATTTTTACACTTATTCATAGGCATAAGTTTTCTGCCCTTTAGTTCTTATCAGCCCTTTATATGCAAGAGCCAAGAACAGAGATAAAGACTGTCAGGTGTGAGTGTGCTTAGAGGACATCAGCTGGAATGAAATGATTCTCTAGGAAGGCACAATTCATCACAGCAACTCATTTTACTCAGTTTCATGGTCAGCACAGGAAGCTGATCCCAAGTTTGAGCCCCAGAGCAATCTCCAGTGTTCTTCCAGAGCCAGACTTAGCACCTGCTGGGCCAGTCCATTTGCCAGGTTGTTATAGTGGGAAATGCTGCAGCCATGACCCAGGGCCAAAGCAATGTTTGATTTGAGCCTATAACCATCTCTCAGATATTCTCCCTCAGGCTGGTAGCTCTTGTGGCACCAAAATATAGTTATTATATATAATTCTTATCACATGGTTGGGGTTTTTCTCAGGAAAAATCTAAAAAGACGAAAACCCACGTCCTAACCTGGCAGAGTAATATTTTCACAACATAACACTTGAATTACATGGCTGTGCTACGGCACGAGGGAGTCAGAATTTGGATACAAAGGATGTTCTTGGAGGGGGACAGATGTGGTGCTACCCTGTATCATTCCTATTGCCCTGAAGCAGGTTCAGGTATAAAACCTGCAGGCTTTGGTGCTCAGGTTTGTCCTGTTAGAAACTGGCTTGTTCTCTAAGAGAGACAATTTTAGTGCATGAACAGTGTGAATAATAAAGCAGAAGGCAAAAAGGCAGCAGAGCCAGAGTGCAAGGGCAGCATCTCCTCAGGAAAATGAGGGAAAAATGAAAAAGAGCTTGAGTGAAACCATGACAGGAAAGGATTTATGAGGCATAACAGTCCACAGTAGCCCACAATCTTTTCTAGCCCTCCTAGAGGAGAGATTGATGTTTTACACATTGGGATAAAAATTTAGGAAAGGAACAAGAGGAATTCTAGAGGAAGTCCTCTCCCTTGCATCTCATAGCTAGTGGTGACAAAGTCAAGAAGTCATCATCATCATCAAAGTCATCAGGTCTGTGGGTAAGACAGAATTATACAAGAAAATTGTGTATTTCAGATTAATTTCTATAATTTTAAAATAGTACCCTGGTAGTTAAATAAAAATAATAGATATTCTTTCTAAATCAAATTATTTTTTTCAGTTTTTTTCAGGATTCGAAATAAGATAACAGTAAAGGTCATAAAATGATATATTAATATTTATCTGTGTAAACGATAGGAAGACTTTTAAGGAACACATTTTACATACAGTGCAGCCAAAATTTAAACCATAAGTTTCCTTAAATAAGTGCATCTGTAAGAGATGCTGTTCAAGGAGTTTAGACAAATTATCAGACTGATATTTCTAGATACAAAGTCATTAAAAATATCTTCAGAATGATCTCCACATTAAAAGTGACACACTGAAGGATGACTTCATTTATTCTCTGACATTGAGTAAAGCAGGTTTCTCTTGCCCAGAAATGTAAAAGAAATAACTGCAAACACCCATGGTGGAAAAGGAAAAACAATCACATCATAAAAAGACAAGTTACATAAGCATCATTTTTAGACATATTTGGGAAGGTAATACTTTTACTCACAGCGAGTTAGAAGTACTCAAGGCGTTTTCCAGTGGTGTTCATCACTATAGATTTTTCCAAAATCCAGTGGAGGCCTCTGCCCCAAGTTCCATGGGCAGTGGCCTTAGGTTTCAGTAATGCACAGCCCGTTGTTTTCACTCTACACCTCCTGGATATCAGCTTTTCACATCATCTCATCACTCCTGAAAATCAGAGATGGGCACTCAAGTCAAGCATTAGGGATAATACAGAGGGACAAGAGCCTTATTTACGTGACTTCAAAGT
The DNA here is from genome assembly GCF_049639895.1 of Pseudopodoces humilis. Classification (NCBI taxonomy): domain Eukaryota; kingdom Metazoa; phylum Chordata; class Aves; order Passeriformes; family Paridae; genus Pseudopodoces; species Pseudopodoces humilis. The sequence continues at coordinate 109,195,400 of NC_142201.1, forward strand.
CACTGATATTAGAACAGAAAGAGGATTAAAACTGATTTTAAGATCCAGAGGCAAGTGTCTAATCCTGAAATTTTTAGTTTCTTTTCCCTTTCATTACCAATTCATCCTAAGGAACAAAATCAGCATGGCAACTCTTTTTCATTTGGTTTGGATTTTTTGGGGATCTTTTTTGGGGTTTTTTTTGGGTTTTTTGCAAAGCTGCAGGAAGTAAAAAATCACATTTAGAGTGGAAAATACATGGATAGATTTAGGCATAGGCACCTGAATTAATTTCATGATTATTACATTCCTCTCTAAGGTATGAAACAGCAATTCTATTTCCCTTTTCACTCCTCTCTGGCAAACCTGAAGACCCAATAATGTCATACAACATATTGCAATGTGACAGCAGAGTGCTGTTATACCCTATACAGGCATTTGTCATTTTAGGTGTGGGATGATTTTTCAATATATTCAACAACACTTTAAAATATTTGCCTAAATTAGATTTTTTACCTTCTGTTGTGCAAATCTAGATTATTTTTATCCATACAGGGGCATTCAAGCTAAAAGGAGCTGTTATCAACACAAACAGAAATATTCTGTAGGAAATAGAAATCCCTATGAAAACAAACAGGATGCAGAAGGAAGATGCTATATTCTGTAGCATGTACAGTAATAGGGATGCCAGTTTGACCAGATGTTTATAATTAAATAAGGAACAGCCAGACTACTACAAATATTGTAGTGCTCCTTGCTCTGTTCAGAAATCTGCACATTCAGAACTAAAATGCTCTGTTCATCCATTCCCTTTGAACACAAGAATTTACTAGTAGTACAGGTAACAGAACTGAAGGGATACCCCAAAAAAAAGGATTTATAGACTCATGTTGAAGTTGATCTTATATATGGAAGGCAGTAGTCTGTAACCCAGATAATGCTCTTATTTTGTGCTTCTAACAATGCTCAGGACACATTTTGAAGAAATACTAATCTAGAATATTATGCATGCATCACTTTTCCCTGCTCAAAGCAGCTGGAATAACTGCAGTGCTTCTAACATATTTCCAGGTTAGTTGTTACAAGTGACTTCATAGCTCAGACATGACAAGAGCTGATAGAGAGTGGGAATGATTCTAAAAGTAATTCTGGAAGTGAAGGAATTGAAAATTTTATTGTATATTTATTAACTATGCTCATTAGCTAAGTCAGAATTTAGTTAAATTAATTAGATTTTAATTTAGTAGAATCATCTACCAAACAAAGTGCTTCCTTAACTTTTTGTATAGTTTACTTTCTGTTTTTTTCCTCAATGTGTTGCCATTTATCCTCCCTGTAGAACTAGCCTGTTTATACTTAATTTATTTGAAACTTGCCATGACTTGTAGAAAAGATACTACTTAAAGACACTAGGCAATGAACCTGACTTTTAAAACTACATACTCATTTTTTTCCTAAAATACTCCTTTTTTATTTTAATTCTTGACCTTCCCTGAAGGCCTATGGTATTAATATCTCCTGAGCTGCAAGTCCTCTTCTAGAACAACAGCTCAAGCACTGACATTTGCCTTTTTCTGGTAAAATGTGTCCTTGATTGTGGCACAACTCTGACAAAGCCCTAAATCAAGAACATCTGTGGGCAAACTGGAGGAACAGCCCATTTCAAAAGAGACAGCCATTCATTGTCCACAGTGAATTTCAAAGCACTACATTGAGTTAGGAATAATCACCTGTCCAAAGCAGAGCTGTGAGAGACTCTGCAGAGAAGGACTGAAGGGATCACAAACAATGCCATGCTATTGGAGAGGAAAAAAACCCCACAAAATATTATAGTGTAATACATAAAATGTCACTCCAGACCGGTCTGTTTGTTTTTGACCACTTTAGGAGGGTCAAAGTCATACTGGAAAGCACACAGGAAAGAACAAGGAAAAAATTCAAATAAGTAGAAAATGTGGAGTAAGAAGAAATATCAAAGAAATCATGTTCTTTATTCTAAACAAGGGAAGCACATCTGGAAGCCTAAAGGCTGGTGCAGTGAGGGAGGGACAAAAACAGTCTTCATGCCCACCCAGAGCCCAGCATGCCTGACAACAAGAAAGGTTTAGCTCCAAATTCTGACTGTGTTGGGAGATGGTGCCTAGGAATTGTTTATTTCTATTGCTGGAATGCCCTAAACAATAGAAACGTAAATATTTGTCAGATGTGACAGTAACACTGGCAAGATGAAAAACTAAAGATTACTGTTCAAAACCAGTTTTCCAGCAGATTATATTTCTGCCTTGTATATACTATGCTCACAAAGGGAATTTTGCCTTCACAGAAGATTAAAATTGGGACTGGCATAACTGGATGTTTGCTAGTGTAAATAAAAGTCTTTAAGGGGTAATAACTCCTTGAATTTTATTTTTGTCAACAGCACGGAGACTCTGGCAAAACATCAAAACCCAAACTTGCAGTCCTTGGAAGTCTTTCATTGCTCATTTCTGGCAAACTCAACAACTACTCAGACTTTCATATAAGCTTTTATTCTAGCTTTTATTTCAAAAATACTTACCTAGCATACTGACACCCTTACTTGTGTTTCACCTACTTCATGTCTTCCTTTTGATCCCCTCTCTATTCTATTCTACTTCACATTCAACATGTTGTCTGGGGACAAAACATCTTCTGCAGTTTACCAAAGCTGAGGTACCTACCTATGCATCAGAAGAATGCTCATGAGGAAGCAGGGGATGTTTTACACTCAGGGCTGGTTATTTGGCTGCACAGAACATAATTGCACACTTGGGAGGCAGTAACTTCTTAATTACAGTCCTCTGGGGAGTGGGAGGAATCAAAGCAGTGGCATGCCTGAAAGGGACTTGACAGAAGTAGCCAAACTGGCCTAATCCCATCAGAGGAGAAAGTACTTGATCTGTGCTCCAGCAAGCGCCCAGCCTTCCTCTGGCACTGTATAAATAAGTATTTAAAATTTCTCCCCTCAGTGCACTTCCCTGCTTCTGCTCTTCTATCAGCTTCACCCCTGAAATCACCAGCCTGGTTAACCAGCCCTGATTTCTGCTTCCTGCCCCTGCACTCTCCAGTTTCAGTGGCTGGGGGTGAGATTGTGACTAAGGCACTGGGCTGGGGGTCAGCTCTCAGTTCCTGCATGGCCCATATCACACATGCTCTTAGTTTTGGGTGGCTGTCATGAGGCACGTCAGCTGAATGCCCACGGGAACTCTGAATGCATGAAATTATCCTAGAAATGATCACTTCTTTAAAAGTTAAGGCCTGGACGTTGGAAAGAACTCATGCTTGAGAACAGTGTTGGAACACATGCTAGTTTTATTTATTTCAAAGTATCATCCAAGTTTAAAAAGAACTAAAACACATTGCTGGATCAGGACATGTGACTGACTATAAAAAGGGAATATCCACACCACTTCTAAAGTGTGTCATTTTAAAAGGAATGCAATTATTCATTCTTCAACCAGCAGCCAACCTGCAGCTCATGGCAGTTAGGAACAAGCACTTTCTCCAGGTGTGCTTTTTCCATGCATCCATTTCATGCATTTTCCTGCTTTTTGTCTAGCCCTAATGCCAAACAAAATCAAGATCTTGGAGTTGAAAGAGAAGACACTAATAAAATCAAGGGTGGCTTCCCTTACAAAGCAGTGTGAAGCAGGCACCTATTTTAGCTGAGGACCAGAGTGCTGCCCAGCCCTTCAACCACCACCAACCCAGAGACCACTTTGTGAACTGTTTCAGGTAATTCTCCCTACAAACCCCACATTTCACAGTGGGAAATAATGTAAGAAACTTTCAGGGTTATTATCTGTAAGTTCTCTTTCTGGGAATACAGCAAACCACCAAATCCATAAGAACTAGGTACCATTAACACCACCAGAGAGGTCCTCTGATGTGGGTAAACTCACCCACAGCTAAAACAGGGTGGAAGACAATGAAATTGCAAGCACTTAACATCTCTTTATATAAAATGGGCAAATTTTTAATGCTACGACCAAGAAAGAAAAAAAATGAATGAAATAATCTTTCTGTAAAAAATTATAACCTGCAGAAAACGAAACATTTTCACTAATCTTGAACTTTGGCACCAGAATGATATACTCCACAGGGCTGGTGCCTCATTAATACAGCCACAGCACTGCAATCCATGAAGGAAGAAATGGGGGAGGAGGACTGTGCTAATTTAGCTCCGAGTTCCACAGGAGAGAATGTCACACTCACTCCCCCTCAGCAGTGGGCTTTTCATATGGCTGCATCCAGGATGGCTGGTGGCTGAAAAGAGAAATTGCTACTGCTGAGAGAGAGCAAGTCAGTCACTCATCAGCCCAGTGCCTTTTTCTGCTGTCCTTAACAACAGTACACCTCTTGCCCTGTTAAAATACTGTCCCTCTTACCTAATCCTGGGTCTGGGTTGAGATAGAACAGAATGAGGCGTGTTGATTTCATCTTGTAAGTTTCTGTTGAAGATGTCTATCAAACTGAAAGAACTTTGTGGTTTCTCAAAAAGAGGTTTTGCTTATTAGCCCTTTATCCTTTAGTGAACAAAGGGAGTCAAATATGTGTTTTGCTGTGAATCCTGTAGGCAATATCAGCCAAATATATATTTCATGTGGTTATCCCATGTGGCTCTCTCTACTGTAAGTTACAGCCTAAGATTATCCCTTTTCTATTTTCCTATCAGATAAAACAAAATGGTTGTTTTCATCTTGGGGTCTGTAAACCTTTATATGAACATCTTCTAAGAGAGCCATTCAAAACAATTAGGCAAAAAACAAACCCACCACACTACTAGTTCATGACATCAGTTATCACACGGGGACTTAACATTTCTACTGAAAGATTTTTAGTAATCTACACATTGGCTGGTGAAAAAAATGAAGTTTAAAACCACTGCAGAAGCTAAATACACCAAAATAATATCTGCGTAGTCAATAGCAGAAGGCAGATAACCCTTGAGAGAGACTACAAAATTAAAAGAATATGCACAGAAACATACCCATTGGGGTCTTATTGTCTAAAAAAAAAGTGTCTAAAATAAAATAAAAGGGAGAACTGATGAGAAGACAAGAAAATTGGGGGTTATCAGATGTTAACAGGAAGGGTAACAAGGAAATCCCACCATGGGTTAACTGGCCACAAGTTTCCCTATTTACAAATAATGGAACCTTAACAGAAGAGAATAGGCAGGAAGGCAAGCCAACATTTTATACCAAACAATTATTAATGCACTGACAGTCTGAACATTAAGTTAAGGTTCCATAATAAGGCTAACAGTCTGTGGAGATGGTTCAGTCATAAGACTGTTCTCAGCTTAATGGGTGCCATAACCATTAGAGATGAAACACAATATTTGGAAGGCAGAATAGACACAAAGAAGAAGAACATCACAGCAAACAGGAAAAAAAAAAGCTCTTGTTCCATTCAGGCTTGGCACTGCACAGCAGGATGAAAAGAAAACACAATACTAGTTTCTCTATATCCCCCACTGTTCTCACTTCTGGAAACTAAGGCTGAAGACACTCAAAGCCAACCATAGCTTAGGGAATAAGTCTTCCATGGTTCCCCTCTACAGTTAAGGGATAGAGAAATCTCCTCTAAAAGAATAAATCAGAGCAGAAACTTGCCTGAAGTTTTTTGTATCCTCTAGGATAATAGATTAGAAGTTTCTGACATGACAAAAGACAGAGCTTCAGCACAAAGAGAGCTGGCCATAAATTTGAGGACTGAGCAAACACACATCATGAAGTTCAACACAGCCAAATGCAAAGCCATGCACTCAGGGAAGAAAAACCCCAGGTCCAGGCACCTGAAAGGGCAGGAAACCAAATGGGTTGACATTAGTCCTGCCAAAAAGGGTCCTGAGGTTACCGTGGGTGCCAGATTAATATAAACCAACACTGCACTCATGTCACAAAGAAAGCAAATGACCTCATTAAAATACGCAAGTCCAGCAGGTCAAGAGGTTATTATCCAAATCCAGTCAGCACTGATCAGGCCAGACTTGCAGTACTTCAACCACTTCTGGGAAGAAGGGTGAGATCAAGATGGATGTGGAAAACATGGAGACAGTCCAGTCTATGAGATGGTCAGGGCTTGGGGCACATGGCTTGTGAGAGAGGGTGAAAGCAGGGGTTGCTCCATCCCATCAAAGAAGGAGTGATCCATCAGACTAAAGAAAGGATGATCTAGTGCAAATACTATTAGAGAGCTTAAAGACCACACTGAGAGCTTGTTTTGAGAGTGGCAGGCAAGATAATGAAGGATGACAACATTCACAAACATTGTCTTGATAGGTTCAGGTGGGACACTAGGAAAAACTTCCTCACCTGCAGGACAGGGCAGTGCTCTTATCCACAGAGCTTGTAATGTCTCAGTTTTTAAGGATTTCCAAAACTCCTAAATGCAAAGCCATGGCTGACCTGGTCTCTAATGTCAGCAAGTCCCCAGCTACATAGAGGAGGCTGGATGAGGCAACTTCCAGCTGTCCCATCCAACCAAGACCTCTGTGACTCTCCACAGGAGCCTCACTATTAGTGGGTTTAGGAAGACAAGTGTCCCCACACAGAATCAAGCAGTGTGAACAAACCTCTCTGAACTTACAGGAGCAAACAAAGCTTCAGATCTCTTCAGCCTTTCTATGGATTGTGTAACCTAGAAAGAAAGCTGCTGTCTTCCCTGTTTCACCAAATTAATATTACAAACACTGCCTCAAAGTGAGAATCTGTAGGATCAGCCTCACACTTTGCAACAGGAAAAAGAAAGCCTTTGTAAACAATGTGGCACAGAATACAGGTATTCATCAGCTACATTAGGAATCTCTAGATAATAAGCAAGTTAATGGCAGCAGTAAATTTCAAGTTGGTTATTGTAGGCTGGGGAACAAACTAAGCATGGGGGATGGTTAGCAAAATAGACCTAGACATCATGTGACTGGTTTCAAGTCTTTGGCAGTATTTTTTTTAATATTTTTCAATAGTGAGTACTGAATTTAAAGATTGGTTTTAACCAGCACTGCAAGTCCACATGGAAACTGCATATTTAGTAAGAAAGCTATCTGAATATGTGTCCAGAATTAAAGAAACAAAAGTGGGGGGGCAGGGGAGGGAATTGCTTGAGGTTTTTTTGAACACATTCAAAGGTTTATTTAGTAGAATCCTTGCAGTCCTCTCCTACATTTGTGGTGGGGAATTTTGTATTTCTGCATTGTTTGGATAACACCAGATCCAGGAACATTGTAAGAGAAGGTATTTCAGGCTATTGGACTTAGCTTAAAGCATGAACTACAATATTTGACATCCAAAGAGAGCTTGTTTCTCAGGAAGTTTTGGAAGTTCAAGAAACTTACCCAGTATTCATTGCATAGGCATCCAAAATTGCCAAGGCTCACCTTGACACAAGGCTTTGTGACTAACACAACACTGACCACCCATGTCATATCTAAAGATTGACTGAAGCATGGTGCAAACCACAAATTAAATAGTACATATCTATCTCCATGCTTCTATGTCTCTCTTGGGATAAGTGTGGTATGAAGATTTTATCAGAAAGACTGCAATAGCTTCAGAGGTAAATGAGCTCTAAAGGCCATTCCATACAAACACTGCTAAAGCTCATTGTTAGCGTCTCCAAAATGATCAGCCCTCATTTCTGAGGTTCAGAGCCCCCTTCACCCCCAGTTCTCCTAGGGTGGATCTCAGTAGTAGTGCTCCTGTTTTTAAGGACTGCAGGCTAGAATAGCATTTCTGAATAACCCCTCAGGGTACCTCACAGCAGGGTAACTCCTGCCCTCTGTTTCTGATCTGTACAACTGTAGAGGGTAAATTAAGTGGCAATTGGTTGCTTGCTCGGATGTGCCACTACAGGCAGTAATATGGGGATAAAATTGTTCTGTACTGACCAAATTAGAAATGAGTAGCTGAACGTACTTGAATTTATGCCAGTAGTCTCAGTAAGGTAGGGCAGAAACTGAGCAGTGACTTATGAGATCTGCCATCATCACCCAAGAGCTTGTTTTATAAATAATAGTTGATTGGCAGCAACTCAAAGAGTAAAAGACAGAAAGATTAAGCCCCAGTTAAAGGACTTAGCAGCGTTGCCCCTTGTGGAAGAAAGGATAAATCAGAAGTGACGAGGTGCCTCTGCAGCACGCTGTTGTGGTTGTGCACGCTTTGGAGAGGAAAGGGTTCCGGGGTGAGAAAGGCAACTCACCCATTTTTACTGGGACAGGCTGGGAGAGGGAAGTGAGGGGGCTGTTCAGCCAGAGGCACTGCACTGCACGGGAAGTAGCAGCACACAAACCCAGAAGGGCTTTCTGCTGAGCCAATGTCAGAGTTTATCACACTATCAGTGCAAACAAGAACTATAAACAGTGAACAAATGCCCACAAAATACATACACTGGAGTTCTGGCTTACACACAATAACATACAGGGAAACATGCTCCTTTCTAAATAATTTTGTGAGGCTCATCCAGAGCTGTAGCAAAATCCTGATCTTTTATGGGGAGACCACTGTAGGGAGAAAGAAGCAAAAGGCCTGCAAAGAGAAGTTTCTAGGGACTATGAAGTAAGCACTTCAAAAGAAAGAAATCAGATTTCTCCATTTGTTTTTACCTAGTACACAGGAAACATATTCTTAGGTAATGCACTGAAAATAGGAAAAATACCTTGACTATTCTTCCAAGCCCTACAGCTGTCAGAGACAAAAATATTAATTGTGCCTTCACTAAATAAATCAGCGCCTTAAATAATTCAATCAATTAACAAGACAAGCCTGTAGCTAAAGATATCACCATGAACAATGGGTAGTAAAAATTGGGAGAATTCTCTTTTCTTCCCTCTGAAGGTCTCTGCTGTAAATGTCAGGTGGGAGGCATTATTGTATTATATGCAAATAGCTTTCCTCACTTAGAAAACGTGCCGATACAGATAATCAAATTCTAGCTACGACCAACCCACTTCAACACAGAGGGAAAGTCTCCCACAACAGGATCCCTCCAGCTATAAATTTTTATATCCTGTGATGAGCAACAATGCTTTATATCCAGAGATCCCACACTTGATCTATCACCACAACTACTGGTGTTATTTGTGAAAGGTCTAACCAGCCTTTATGAAATTCCACAGCTGCATTTCTGCTTAGCACTGATGAACTACCAAGGGCATTGCAAAGACCTAAGTCTTAATAAAGTTCTACAGTCTACCCACTGATTAACTGAGCACACAGGATCCCCAGGCAGCAGATAGGTGTTGTTTGATGATAGTTTTGCAGAAATCTGACCCCTGCACAAGAGCAGAAGCTCAGCAATAGTTCAGCAAAGCACGCAGAGCACAAAACCACTGCAGGATAGATAAACAACTGAACTATCAGGCCATCTACTGCCCAAGAACCCAAACTAACAATCCTAAAATGACAAAAAGTTCAGTTTTCTTTTTGTCATACCCTAAGGAGGAATTCAGTGTTCACTTCACCCTGCTCACAACAAAATGCAAATCAGCTCTCTTTTCCCTTCTTGTGCCTTCTCTACCTGTGAGATGAGCCATAGACAATTTGGGCTCCAGATCTCGAAGCAGACAGATGAAGCCCTACCTGGTGCTAGAAACATTTTGCATGCTGGAAGACTTGTATCTGCCAGCCTCTCATGGTCTCTTTCCTAGCAAAACTACAAGAGTGGTTATGACACCAAAGGAGAAAGAAGACCATTTTCTAAGTTATATGCCTGCTTATCATTTCCATTTTGTTGCCTTTCAGGCTTTTTCATAACTTTGCCATTACTTTCTACAATTCTTTAGAATTGCCATAAAGAAGTCAAAAGTTGCTGCTTAAAAAGAACATTTCAAGGCTGAAGCAATGTTCCAGAGCAACACACCCTATAGTTCTTCTTTAGATGCCTGCAATCACCACTGACTCAATTTAAGGAGATGGTAAACTGGGGCTGAGAGCCACCAGCTGCAATAGTCAAATGGCCTTTTACTCAGGGAGCTGCACTTGAAAGCAAAAAGGTATTGAAGGGCTGCACATCTACCTGTCCTTTTCCTTTTCTTCCAATTCATTGAAATGTAGCCCCTCTGGGGCTTGTCCTTAGCAAGGCAGATTGTAAATCCACGCAGCAAGTAGCTACACTGTGCCTTTAATGGTAAAGGACAAATAATCACTCATTATCATAAGTATCATGAATTTCATGAATACCATTAAAACACATTATCTTTGGACTAACAGATTAACAGAAATTTCAAGAATTTCAAGAACCTCTTGTTCTGTTACTTTCTGATATTTAAAAGTAAAGAATCTCTAACTCAATTCTATTAGAGTCTCCCACTCAGTATTCCCTTAAGTCAGGGGCAATTCTCATAGGGACTTTTAGCCAGGGCAAAAGTATTCTTTGAAGAGAATAAATAATCCAGAAAGAGATGGAGATTTCTTCCATGGAAACACAAAGGGAAGAAACTGTGAAGTTATTTTGTGAAAACAGTTTGTTTCATTTGTATTGAACATGAAATTAAATGCTCCAAGCAGCACCGAAAACAGTAATTATCTTCATGTAATATCAGTGACATTTTTCACCACAGCATGCATGGTGTTGGGTTTTGAGATACAGCAAAATAAAAAGCAGCCAGGGGGCTGGCTGAGAGAGAAAGGGGAGATGCTTGATTTGGTTGGGTTTGTTTGAGTTTGTTTTGTTAATAAAGAAAAATTTCAAAGCTCATCACCCATCAGGTATTCTCAGACAGGAATTAATCTTTCTTGATGCATTCTGGTTTGACTCAAGCAATTTAATTCAGAATGCTGATGCTCTTGCTGCAATCAGGTTGGTAGTGGAGCCTTCCAAACCCACTGCCAAGACATTGGAGTGATACTGCATCTGCTTCCCACCAGAGGTTTTTGAGACACCACCCACTCCAATTGGAAAATCAGTCTCTGTAAATTCAGACCTGGACACATCCACTTCAGGGATTGTGCCCTGCACTCTGCACAGTCTGTGGCATTCCCAGAAGAGGAATTTAATGTTGGAGATGTAGTTTGTCAGAGAACAAAACAACATTTAATGAGTTGGGAATAAGAAATCTTGCAACATTATGTAAATATTGTTTAGGATATTTTCCATTCCAGTGACTTAGAGGCAGAGATAGAAAGGTAACAGATTTACTTTAAAAATTTTAAAAATCTACAAGACTTTCCAGAACACAGAAATCTGGCAATTTTTTCTGCTCTTTATCATTTATTTCCAAAGGTTTTACAAGCCAAAAGACTTTCTCCTAGGAGAAGACAGCTGTATGCTTTACAAGACCCAACAGATTACCCTGCCATGTTTACTAGGAGATCACAGTGGTTTCAGTGTATCAGGCTGTCCTGGGCTGACAGAAGGCCATAAATCTGCCTTAGATTTACTGCCTCTCCCTCCAGGAAGGGGAGAAATCACCATAAGAAGGTTCAAGCACATAAAGGGGGAAGTCTGTCCAAGCAGGTTCAAGTTTCAATATTCAGGACAGGATAGGAAGGGAGGGATTCCTCTGGAGCTCCATCTCATAGCATAGGCTGTGGACTGCAAGAAGAACATGCTTGCAGCACCTCTTCAGCAAAATCCTTGTTATTTCTAGAAGTTTGGTTCCCAAGGGCAGTGACATAAATGAGACAGCCTCATGTTGTGGTGAATTTTCAAGAAAGGTTGCATTTATTTTGTCCATGTGTGGATAGTACTGCTGCCAGATCCACACACCCAGTGGCAGAAGTTTCCTCCGTTTCGAAAGAATGGAACAAAATATATGCTTTTAAAGATAAAAAAGTCACAGTGTGGGTAAAATCTGTCCTGTCTCTGGTTGTGAAAGCAGAGAAATAGAAACACAGTGCAGGATCACTGACAATAGATTGCTATTCATCAAAGCACAAATGTTTACAAACTGAAATTAATACTTTCAAAATGCTAGCAGCATCATGTAAATTAAGCTGCAGCTCTAAGAGCCCTCAAATTTGAAGCCTCACAGTAGGCCATTTCAGCATAGAAAATATTGTTATTTCAAGTAGTTGAAGCCTGCCAAGATTAACGATATTCAACAAATCAGAGATGGAAAAGCAAGAACAGGATCAGTACTGATGTTGAGAAAATAGGTTTGCAAATTCTTATACAATGATGAATAAAAGAACTGCTCCAAGAACAAAGCTGTCTGTAAGGCTAATGCTGAACAAGTACATGATGCTCTTAGCAGACAGCACATATTTGTTTACAGTAGCTGCAGGAAACTGTACTAAACCTCAATGTGACTTCAGGCTTCTGGTAGTCAGTAGTGTCAAATTAAGTTTGTCCTATAATGAACAAGAACTTGGCAAGTTCCCCAAAACACAAAGTGCTGAGCAATCATGTCCCTTCAGAAGGGATGACCACAGCCCTCAATCAGAGATCTGCACCTCAAATCCACTTGGATCCAAATAATTTTGAGACCCCCATGTCCCCTGGGTTCCCAGTACAGCATCTGTAGCCCACAGGGTGAACTCAGTCAGTCCTAGCACAGGTGATCATTAACTATTCTCCCTGCACTCTTTGGACTTGAGCAGGCTCTCCTTGCACCTTTGCTGCACAGCAAGAATTAATAATAAGCAGAGCAGAGCCGGAGTGAATCAAAACTCTGCCAGCAGGACCTGTGGGAAGCACTGAGTCTGAGATGAAGATTGTGATGCTCACCTGCTGGATCCACAGAGGCCTTGGAGCAAGACAAGTGCCAGATCACTGTGCCCTGAGGGTGGATTGGGTGCTGTCTTGCTGCTAAACTCTTTCTTCAGAGTAGCTGTGAATACTTTGGCAATTTGTAGTGTTGGACAGACTCCATGGAAAGGAAAAGGGAACAATAAATCTCTGACCTAGACTCACACATAGCCTTAGTCTTCCCATTAATTAATAAATCAGCCTGCAGCTATCCTACCCTCAATTTTTAAGACGTGATGGGCCAGAGAGCTCCCTTAAGACTGGAAGGGCAGTGCAGGAGAAGTTAAGTAACAATCCTCCAACTGCAGTTTTTAGTAAGCGCTCTGTCTGTATATAACATATACACATAACACATTCACCTGGACACATAAATGTTACAGGTAATTCCTACAAGCATGTCTTTTTGCATATCCAAATTTAACTATCAGTAAATCTCTCAAAAAAAGTTAAGTCAGTCTTAGGTTTTAGATTACTATAAGACTGTTTAAGGACGCTGTTCCAGTCCAGAAAGCTCTGGGAAAAAGAAAATGAAATTACCCTATCTTCATTTGTAACAGTCTAGTCTTCATAAAGGGATTTGCTCACATAAAATAATTAAATTTTCATATCTTTCTCATCTTAGAATAAAAGAAACAAGTTCTTACAAGCATAGCACCTGACCACCAAAATTTTGTAAATAGCATGAGCTACTAAACATCTCCATGAATTGCCTCTTTCATCTGCAAAACACCTTCAGAGCCTTCATTTTCTTACACATTGGCTGTTTGTTACACGTCATTCTTCCTCCCCTGAGGCAGCTCAACTTTGACTGCTCTGATGAGTAACTTCTGCCAAAAGGAGTTTGCTCTCAGAGCTCTGCAGAACAAAGGGATAACCCAAAAAAGTTCACCAGAATCTCATACTACATGCTCAGTGCTCTCTCCACAGCTGCTGTTACCTCCTGCAGTATCTGAGCACACAACTGGGAAAAGGAATGTTGGCCACAAAAACAACTAAGAAGCCTCTTCCTTGTTAACTGACCTTTCATAATACACTTACTAGTTGTGTTCCTAATGATTTGGACATCCTTAACTATTTACAGCTGAAAACTGTTTCTGACTGAGCACTTTATTCTTATGGAGTATATTGTTTCAAGCTGCCAAAATTGTCTTCTGAAACAAATTAATTTGTGTCGCTTTATAGTCTGGTAGTGTAAATCAAGGTAGTTGCAAGTTCTGGTCTATCAAAACAATCTTAAAAGATGCAAGTTAGTTTCTTTCTGGAAAATATATCTGTTCTTTGTTTACAGCAAAACCAAACTGCAGAAACATTCACTGTGCAGACCATATGTAACAGCTGATGCCCTGCTCAGCCATATTCCCCCAAGTAAAAGCAAATCTTACAGCATCTGATCTATAAGGAAACACAAGGACTTATTTCCCTTTACATTACACCGAGATATTTAAATTCATGGAAAGCTGTTTGTGACAGCTGTCAATGGCTTCCTGGAACTGGCACCCATTGTATTGAGCAGAGAACAGCATTTCTATGGCAACTGTCTCATCACATTTCAAAAAACGGACAAACAAGAAGCATTCATCACCTTCTACATTCCCTATTTTCTCAGTAGCACCTTGCCTTTCCATTCTCTCAACTCTTAAGGGCCAAGATAGGAAGAGAAGACTTTCAGTCAAGCTCTGTAGAAGTTTCTGGCTCCTTGGCCACTTGCTCATTAAAGCTCTCAATTAATGCTTCCCAGAGATCTGTATTGTTTTTCCTGCCTGTCCTACTGACCCACAGCAAGACACTGCCAGCTATATCTTTAAGTATCCCCACTGTCCTGGGACATGAGGCTGCCAAGGATGTCCAGTTTATCTCTGCCAGGGGAAAACACAGCCAGTGCACACTGGGCTGGCTGCTACCACCAGCTGCATGAAGGGAGGAAGGCTGTGGTTCATCAGCTTCTTTCCCCCAGAGGCTCCCAGAAAGGCATCACTCAGGCTTGTTCTCCTCTTTTAAACACTCCTCTGTAATGCAGCTCATGTAACGCTGAAGAAATTGCTGTGTGAGAAGGGCAGCCTGACAAGCAGGAGGGGCTGGGGAGGAAATACAGGACAGCAGCATCCCCAGGGAGACTGGTATCTGTGCTGCACATTTGCACATGTGCTTGCTGAGACTGCAATGATCTGAATGCAAGGCAAAGCTGCTCAAATTTTAGAGTTTCTGAGGAAGAAATGTAGTGGTTATTTTTCACAACTACTTCTCTGAAGTAGGAAGAGACCTAGAATTCTATCTTTTTTTTTCTGTTTCTTCCCAAAATGGACACTTTAGTATCCCCAGAGAGAGAAAAGTATTTAAAGCATTATGTGCATATACTCCATTCCCCTTTGAAAAGGACTATAAACAGCTACATCTCATTCTGCAGTTCAAATTTGCTATCATGGAAAAGACAAGCAAACAGCATGATTCAGTCATTCTTACTTTCAAGGTCTTTTTTGAAAGATGTTCAAACTTTTAACATTTTCAAGACTGAAACCTGTCAGTCACAACCCCCACATTTCTTCATGCTCTGTTCAAAGCACAAGATATGTGATTTCTTCTGTTAAGGAACTTCTGCAATTTCTTTCAAAGAATGAGCAAATTCTGTCTTATTTCACTCTTTTGTTCAAGTTCTTAATAGTATCAGTGTGCTCCGATTTAGAATCACTGCACTGACCTGCTCTAAACATAGACATGCATGGGATGGTGTTTGGGTTTCCAAACTTGCTATGTGCCACATGAACTCTATTAACAGCTTTACATACTGTATTTGTGCTTGACTTATTTGGCTTACTACTGAAAATGTCATTTTTAAATAGTTGCTTTAAACATTTCCATTAGATACCTAATGGATTGCCTAAACCATTAGTCCAGCAAATTTAAAAAAATCATCAAGCCAGTAAAACATGCTTCCTTAGCAAATTTCTTTCCTTATTTGTCCTCAAGGATCATTTACTTTGTGTATACGCACACAAAATCTTTCAAATAATCTCACTTTCCCCAATCATTTAGCATTAGCTGTATGCAAGGTTATATTCATTATATCAATTACATTGTTCATCCTTTAGAACTTCCCACAAAAATTAAAGCCATAAGTCTTGTAATTGCTGCTTTAAAAATAGCTATATATTTATCACTGAGAAAAAGGCTTAACTAAGGAAATGTGTAACACATTTATTGTTGTGTTGTTAAAGCTTCATGCTGCAGCATGGTGCTAATCAGCTTTCTTGTACAAACCAGGTTTATGGGATTTGAAATAGAGAGAATAAGCTAATTAGAGAATTGATATTCCATTAATGAACCAATACCATTATTGCAGAACTAACATGATTATTGCAGAAACTGTTTCTCATCTGCACTGCACTGTAGTATTCCAGACGGAATTCTAGAGGACTGGACTGTTCTCAAAGGAAAAGAATGTCTGGAGAGGGCCTTCATCATCCTGTAATTCTCAAAATTAGCAGGGAATTTTTTCACAGAAAGTTTGTAAGAAAAGATTTTATATATATATATTCCTATATTTATATAAATATATATATAAAGTAAGGAAAATTAACATAAATATTCCAGTGTTGGTTGAGAGCACCCACTTAAGTGTTGGGTCCTGAGGGCAGGCAATTCTGGGAGCATTTTCGAGGAACTAACCAGTTTGAGGAAGGTCAAGCTGCTAAGGTACAGCAAGGTGGGCAGTGATACTGTGATACTGTGAAATGTGAAACTTCCTCTGTTTCTGAGTGCACTGGTCTTAGAAATCCCTGCCAGCCATCCTTTCTAAACACAAAATTACTGCACAATAACTCCCAAAGTTCTCCTTCCTCACAATACAAAGCTGTTATTGCAATGCAGGAGCTTGAGGATGTATGGAGCAGCAATTTGAGGGCTCTTATTAGAATAGAAACATTCATTGCATTACTTAATAATGAAGAAAAGTCTTCTACTTACCAATATTATCAAAAGTGCAATGCAGGAAATATTTATATCTCTCCTACTAAACCAATAATTCCTACCAGCCTAGTGCTTATAACCTTTAAATCCCAAACTCTAGGTCAGAGGAATGAGCAGAAAATTGCAGTAAATTGTCAGGCAGCACAACTGAATGAACAAGACAACAACTAATCTGATGATGAGGGGGTAAAAATTTGATAAGCCCTTCAGAACAGATGTTTCTTCAACAATCCCCTGTTATGCTGCTAGAACAGTTAATGTAATTTTGAACCTGGCAAGAAATTTTAACAACTCAATTGGACATTTCCTGCAGAGAAGTTTATAAAATACTTCTGTCTGAACTGAGGAATAAACTCATACAGGACGTTGCTTGACTTAATAAATTTTACATTGCTTTAAGAAAATTAGTATTAACTGATCTGAAACTACCAGGAAGCCAGTCTAGCAGCCTACATTAGTAAAAGTAACTTTCTGTAATTGTTCAGTTACAAAAAATGCTAGGAACAAACATGGCTTCAAGCACAGATTAAGTATCACTGTCCCTTGAAGCCTATGAAAGCACCAGCATATTGGATCATCTGGGTCATAAAGAGAGTGCAAGACACTGTGTACCAGACTCCCACAGTGGCATCACTCACAGCTGCCAGTTTAAAATAATGGCCCAAAGAAGCTTTTCCAAGTTATTCATGGATCACTTAGGAGGAAGGATGTGAGGGTTATTGGAAATTACTCCAAATGGTATTGGTGTGGGACAAGTGAGGTAACCAAAACCCACATGGGGAGACTGGCTCCAAGCCTGCCCCATTAGGCTTCCCCAAAATGCTGTGGGCACAGCAGGTGGGGGCAGCAGGGCAGAGGGAACAGGCACCTCCTCCCTACACATCACCTGGCCCAGGGCAAGCTGGAATCCATGAGCTGAGAACACCAAGCCATGTTGTCCAAGAGGTCTATGGAACAGCTGCTGAGAGGAGATTCCCCACTCCCCTCCATCCCTGATAGCTTTTGCTTTGTCAAAGACCCATGACATGCACTAAACTCTCAGAAGTCCCACCAGCAATGAAGGAGGAAGGAAAGGGTGATTTTACTCAATATTCCCAGCCCTGGGAATCAGGGGTCCCATCTTTGCCTCCAGTTATCCCTTTCAGTCTGTGTGGTTTCCTCACAAATCCCTACAACAACTTCTGCTACCACCTCCCCTCCCACCCACCAGTGCTACTCAGAAAGATGCCTATTC
Organism: Pseudopodoces humilis; assembly: GCF_049639895.1. Lineage (NCBI taxonomy): Eukaryota > Metazoa > Chordata > Aves > Passeriformes > Paridae > Pseudopodoces > Pseudopodoces humilis. The sequence goes on from NC_142201.1 coordinate 109,213,284, forward strand.
CTGATTTTGGAGGGGGTTGTTTTGGGATTTTTTACTGTGTATAAAAACCCTTATATATCTATTTGTTTACAGACATTTTTCAATGTTATGCACACACAGTGTTTGCACACAGGCACATTCTTCAAAACCACCAAGCAAACGCTTCACAGTTAAAGTTCTGTACCTTCAAATGCCAAGGTCTCCCCCAGTGATCCCAAATACTCACACATCTGCTGCAATTTCCTTTGAGAGACATTTCTTTCATCCTGGAGGTAATTTATTAAAACACTGACTTTTTATTTAGGACACTTCCTAATTAATACCAATCTTTAAAGCTTCTGCCTTCCAAGACTTATTGTTCCTTGCACAAGATGAGAAGGCAGTCACAATTCATTGTCTTCATAGAGACACATATTGGTTCAAAAAAAATATATATTTAGCAGCTTGCAGTTCCATGTCCTTGAAGTTAGAAGTGCTTTTACAGTTTCATATAGGGAAATAGCAAACTTTTGCTGTTCTAGACACGGGCCCTCAACACATCCCTATGTCCATGGTACATTTTAAAAATATGTAAATTCTTTTAGACTGTAATTAAATTGTTGAAGACTCGCTGAAAGTTCTTCAGTTCCATAAACTGGGCCATTACCTCACATCTTATATTCCCACATTCTCGTTTATAAGAAACAGATGATTGCCAATAAGATAAAATCCAAGTGGCACTATATACAATTTTCCAGCTAGAAGAGAGAGGGAAAAGGAGAACTTAATAACAGAAGTATTACAGGAAAGCATCTATCTCCTAAGAATAATACAAACAGGCTAAAATGAGATGAAGCCTAAGTTCTCTTGTTTTTCTTTTGAGTGGAGGAGTCCACTTTATAAGGGTGTAAAGACAGCTGGTGAACCCAAGTGGGATATATTCCCCAGCAGAGGTTATCTCAATGTTGGCATTACTACAAACATCCTAATACATGCTCCTTTGCATTACCACAAACATCCTAATACATGCTCCTTTGCATGCCCTGCTCTGTTGGTTATCTTCGCTGATGAACCACTGCAGCTCTGAAATTTTCGTGCCATGTCTACAACCTTCTCTGGCCGCTGTGTAACACCACAATGGACATGACAAATGATCTCTTTGGAAATCTTATCTGTTCACTTTCTACTATTGATCTCATGGGCAGGGTTCATCTCTTTGAGCTCTAGAGGACCACAGTGCACACTTCTGTATCTGTGTCAGTCTTCCCAGGCTCCCTTTACAATCAGTGGGGAGGAATAAGCATTTCCAGGCATAATTCACCCGATTCAACTGAGACAGCTACTTCAGCCTGAGAATAACTCTGCCCTGGAGATGACTGCTTCCCTGTGTAGGGTGAAAATTAAGGATTAGATGGCTGTATTTAGTCAGTTAAATCCCACCATTTGTGGTTTAAAATGTTATTTTCCCCCAATGCTCCCAATGTGGAGCATGACACATGGGTAGTGAAATCTCACACGGTCATAAATGGAGCCTCTACACAATAACCTCCAGGACAGTTTTCCTTCTAAAGAGCTGATTTTCTTTTGAGAGTACAGACTCGACATTTCCCAGCAGAAGAAAATCATCAGTTTGTTCAAATTAATGTGGCTGAACATGTGTACTAAAATGGACTTCCTCCATTTTTCACCCTTATGTTCAATGATTTGACAGAATACTTCACGCTCTTAGGTGCCTATTTCAATCCAAAACACTCTCTGAGTAGCACTTGTAGCTAATGGATTTGTCATAATTTACTTCCAGCTTGCTCTCTAATGCTCCAGCATGGTACTTTTTAAATTTGGAACACAGCAGAAGGCCCTCCTGGGACAAAAGCTTCTCTGAGCTTCCCCATGGGGTTTTCAAGCTGCAGTTCACAGATGAGGGAGCAACGGGAAGACAAAGACCACTTCCAGCCATGCTAGAGGTGCATGCAGCTGTCACTCCCACACACCTCCTGAGTGACTGCATTTCATCCTTTTGCCCAGCAATGACAAGGAGACAGGGTGCTCCCTGAAGCTTGTCCCTTTGGGATTTATAATAGGGATGGCTGCTAGGACCATCCCTCTCCAGTTTATAAATGGCAGTTTCCCAGAGGGAACAGAGAGGTCACTTTGGGAACTATCTGACTTTCCCAGTCCTCAAGTCCAGAGTCGTCAGTGCAAAGACAGACACAGACAGGTTTTATTTTGTCCATACACTCAAGCAAGGTACCACAGTGTCAGAATAAACATCAGCTGTGGATCTTTCTCCACTACCAGGAGCTTAGGCCTAGGGATACCTTTCTCCAACAGAAAAAATTACTTTTAAACATTCATGTACCTTCTGCTAAGAAACACAAGATCACTCAGAGTAAGGCATGGAGGTAAAGCTCAGCCTAAAAGAGGGAGATGACAATGTAAAAGGTTCTTGAAGACAGCCTACCAACTACAACTTTCCTTCGTGAACTTCTCGTACTTGTTTTGTTTCTTGAGGTTCCCAGTACACTAAGGATAATCCAGATCCCTTTGTGGCAGGGATAATCCACCCTAGGAACAACACTGGTGATTCCTCATCTGGAGCTGGGTCATGTGCCATCATTGGCAGAAAAGTCTTTTCAGGTCCCACTGCTTCCAAATAATACCTCTTAACAACAGAATCAAATCAACAGAATCAAATATGTGTCACAGTTTAACTTCAGCCATGTGAAATGGAAAAGGGATCAACTTTCAAGTACCAAGTCAATTTGAAAAGGAGGAGACTGTTGCCCTTTGAAGCTCAGTTGTTACTATTATGACAATTATTTTCAGCCACACTCTTGTTTCTGGAAAAAAAATATTTTCTAACTACACAATATAAGACTTGGAATGAAATTCTACAAAAATTGTCTTTCATGGATACATCCTTGAGCTACACCTTTTTATGTAAGAGATCTTCCACCTGTAGCTCTGCCTTGGCTAGAAGAAAACCCAAGAGCCTCCTTCTGTCTTGTTATTCTGAAGCACACCAAGAAGTACTTAATCAAAGAATTTTGGCTTTGCTTGGAGAGAAGTTTACAGCTGGTGGCCAGCTAAATTCGCTTTAAGTTATTTATACTCAGCTCTCTTGTTCACTAGCAACCTAAGAAAATTACTGCAGCCTTATGCAAGTCATGGTGAGCATGTTGATTTGCCATGTCTGAATCCCTGATTTCGATGTTTAAGGCACTTGGATAGTTTCTCCTGGGAGGAGGCACCTTTTGGCAGGGGGATTGTGATGGATCAGTTAACGAGATCAATCAGCATTTTATTTCATCTCACCCTGTGCATCCATCAAGGCTCACAAGGACTGGTGCAAAGCGCTTGCACCCTGGACTCCATCTTGCACCTTCAAAAACCCTCCGACATTACCACCCCTGGTGAAAACATAATTGCTTCAAGGTAAAAAAACCTTATAAATGCAAATGTGCTGAAACCAGTACATCATTCTTAATGGTAAGCTCCCTGTCTCAGACAGCTTTTGAGTATCCTAGACACCCATTACATTTCCAAATGGCTCTCCAGGCTTAATAAATCAACCCCTGAAGTTCAAGCAAGAGCTCACAAAGCCCTCTCTAACCTTTCAGTGCGCTTAGGCTGGATTTCTACCAGACAGGTCAGAAGCTGTGGACCCGAGAAGCAAATCCCCTCCCCAGGAGATGCACCAGGAAGGATTTGCTGCTGGGTTCTCTGCTGCAGAACTAATGGACAGTGTTCATGGCTCAGACTGCTTGCAGGCTGTGCACAGATTGGCACGGAAAATGCCACCAGCTCGCTGCTGCCAAGGGGTATGGATTGGGAAAGGCAGCCAAATGGGAGCATTTGGTCAAATTGCATGGAAAGATATTCTAAAAGCTCTGTGAAACCAGGGACTGGGCTTGGCTTTACTTCAAGACATTTTTGCCACTAGAGCAAAAGGAAAGTACTTATTTGACCTCTCCTGGGGCATTAAGTCATCCATTTTTTACATTTCTTTGCAGCTACAGCAAAAAGGTAAAAATCTTATCTCTAACTTTGCTAGTGTCTGTGTTTCTAGTAGATGAGGAAGGAAATGGGGTGCTAGGAAATATTCAACTTCTTTCCCTCACAGATGCTCTACTGCTAATATCATCAAACATCTAAATGATTAATAAAATAAAGAAACCCAAAAATCAATTTAAGTGCCATGTGTTGTTGGCAATCCAGATGTCCAAAGACAAAAACATGGATAATTAAATTTATATGTATGTGAATTTTCTATTGCCACCCATTATTAGTGTCATAATTCTATGTGCTGAAGGAAGGGTTACAACTCCTCGATAGAGAAGGTTTATTTCATTAACTCCTTATGTACAAGTAGGAAGATTGCAGTAGTGCCTAGAGGAATAGATGCACCATCAAGCCAAAGTATTAAAAATACAATTAAACAAATACAGTCCCTGACATACTGTTTGCAATATAGCAGAATAGTAAAATACTATTTAACTACATTTAATTCCTTTGAAACACTTCAATTTTAGATACTTAGCTATAACATTTCCTAAGGTTGAGACTCATTTGATTTAAATATCTAGGCAAGATGAAATGTTCTTTAAAGGTATGCAGGAAGTCACCTAGATGTTGAAAGGGTTTCTCAAGAAATTGATTCATGCGGTTTTTTATCCAGTTTCATGGAGAACAGGAGATCCTTATGAGCTTTTCTCTGGTCATAAAGAGAGCTTTAGGAAAATCAAGCTGATGAATCTATGACTTTTGGCTAAAGTCAATAAACATAGGCAGCATGGTTGTTGTCTTTTCAAAAACTCTCCTATATATGACTACAGCATTAGCACTAAAAGCTTCTTTATAGCCAATATAATATAATTTCTAACTACACAAAACCAAGTCCAGAAGGAGGCATGTGGATTCCTCACTCCCTACCAACTAAAGTGTTAGTTCTCTAGAATCTGTAGCATGCATATAGGAATAAAAAATATCCTGATTGAACAGGACACAGAATTTGAGCACAACTTCAATGTTCTGATCAAATGGCAGTAGAATTTTAAATGAAAAGCAAAGGCTTCAAATGGCAAGAACTGCTCAGACTGACATTTTTACTGTAGTCAGAAGAAAATTCCTGTGCTCATCAGTCTCTTGTTTTGATAGATAGATGATTCAAATAGTGCTCTCCCAGCAATCCCAAGCAGCATTTGTGACATTCTCAAAGGCAGTTACTTTTCAGACTACCTGCTCTGAGACCACACAGATAAATACTTAATAACACAGCTTATGAAAACTTTTCAAAGTCAATTGCCTTTCCTCTGACACACCTTTTGCTGGTTTTACATAACTGCTTTTAAAAGTGCAAATGCAGTAAACATCATCCTTGGTGAACTGAGAATATAAAAAGACCTATTCCCACATATAAGCCACTGCAATCTATAACACCACTTTTATTAGCAACCTGCAATGCAGCCAACACATGGAGATGAAGAAGCCTGAAGAGAAGTAACTGCTGTTATTATTATTGTTCTTATGAGTCTCTCATACAGTGGCAGTCAAAAATCCAAATACTTCCTTCAGTTCCAGACTGGAAAATAACTTTGTTGTGCCACAAAGTCAAGCAAATGAAGAGCCTCCTGCCACCAATTTCCTAAACGGATGTCTCTTCTCAGCAATTATTCTGCAGACTTCTGTTAGCACAATACTGTCACTGACGCAGCCCAGCTTCCTTCTCAGGCATACTTCCCACCCACACAAAAAACTCAAGAAAGTACACTCCCAGCAGTTGAAAAAAAGGTCAAAAGCACCTCTTCCCTACTCTTACATGTGAGCAAAAGAAGGACCACAAAGACATCAACTTCTTGTAATTTGAAGGCAGCTCAATATCCTCCTTCTGGGTATTCTATAACAACCATCATGGCAGTAAAAGATTAATTATATTAGGGTGAAAAAACACATTATTAAGTAACAATCAAACAGTTTTTATCTTAAAACCTATTAAAGCTTATAGACCCTAAGCCTTGATCTGACAATTGTTCAGCCAGACATAGAAAAACGTGTATGAAACCATCAGTGGCACAGGGCAAGGAGCCCCAGCTGGAGTGCATCTATTTTTCCAGCTGTAAAGGAATTACAGGAAAACGACCGATAAATAACTGCCTTGTGTTCAAAGCATCTGATGAACAAACCCCCTTTGTGCTACATTTCATTATGCAAACAGGAGGGGATGAGAGAAGAAGAAAGGAGGACCTGCTGTGCCCCCAAACACAGCACTGCTGATAGCAACTCCCTGAGGCTTCATTCACCCTTCCAGAGACCCAAACTTCTCATCATTGCTTGTCTTTGAAAAGGTTACCTCGAGCAATATGCAAGCATTTGACCATGCTGACTGACACCTGTAAATACTGAGCACTGTTATTTTCAAGTGGTTCTGCAGCACAGCTTTCTGGGGGTCACTACTGGCACTCCACACCATGGCATCTGAGCAACCTTGGATGAAATTAAATAGATGTGACTAAAGTATCCTACACTCAGACTGAAGAAAGAACAACTGGAAGCTGTAACAGATTATTTGAGCTGGATACTTTCTAGCATTTCACACCTTAATTCAATTTTTCCATCCCAGGACTACCTGCAGAGCTGACAGTTTTCAATATATTTACAAAACACAAGTGCTGGATTGTCCATTTTACATGCTGAAGTCATTCACTCACCAAGCTCTCCTAGTACATCATGAAGCACAATTTCCTAGCAGTCACAAAGGAGCAGCAGGGATCCTACCACCCTGCTTGGCACCAGCTTCTGGACACTGCAGGGCATGTGGGATCCTGGGCGGGCAGGGTGGATGCCAAGGTGACAAAGAGGTGCCCTGATACAAAAGAGAGAAATCAGTTCAGGGAGGTGGGAAGGGGCCAGCACAGTTGCTTGATTTGTATTGTCCTGCTCCAGCATCCAGGAACCTTTCTAAAACAGTTTTGGCACTGATACCAGCTTCTCCCAGCTGAATAACAACCTCTAGCATTTAAACAGATTCATCTGTTTCACAGGCCTGAAGAGGCATATTTTAATACAGTTCTCTAAATAGGGCAGAGGCAAACCTAAAAGGGCAGCCAAGTTCTGTGAGTTGGGCAGATCCTGCTGCTTTTATCCAGGATTACCCACATGGACACTGGCTCCACCATTCCTGCTGCAACATCCACACAAAGAACATAATTCCTTTTTGCCACCCAAATTCAGCACTGCTCACTACAGGAAAAGTAATTATCTGTTAATCATCACAGAAGTCAGAAGCCAACATAAAAGCATAAGTTATGTATAAAAAAAAAAAACAAAAACAACACAACAACAGACCATGTCAGGTACCCATTTATCTAAATTAAAATCTTTATCCGTTTCAACGTAATAAAGAGCATAAACCTACTGATCCCATTAAATACAGCTGAAAAACATCTTACAGCAATGCTTTTCATCAAAACAAAAGGTTAATCTAATAATCCTGTGCCATATTTGATGGTTATAAGACGTAGTCAAGTTTTATTTTTGGGGGTTGGTTTGTTGTGGTGTTTTTTTGTTGTTTTCTATTTGGTTGTTTTTTTTCTTGGGCTTGGGGGGGGGGTTTCTTCTTTCTTCACTGCTCTTCTGCACCTACTTTCCACAAAATATCTTGTCTCCAACAGAGATAAGAGAAACCTTCATGATATTTAAAGGTCTGCAGCATTTTTTCCACTACTAGCTGAAAATAACAGGGAAACAAGGACTTCAGTGCATTGCATTTTTTACCTCCTACAACACTACCTCAAATCGGAAATTTTCTGAAAGCTCCTATGCTGTTTGTTATAGGGTTTTTTCCCAAATTAAAATTTGAATTTGGATTTAGAATAGTTGATGAATGAATGGTTATGTCCTTGCAGTTTTCTTCCACAGAGTGCTGCCTATTATCTAGTGAATAAAGAATACTGACAGTCAATATTGTGGTCAAACCAGGTCAAACTGCAGTAATCAAAAGAAAATGTGTAAGTGTATAATATAATGTTATTTCCCACACAACTGATTCTAAGATTTTAGGATAAAGTTTGCTGCATGGCCTAAATTAGTGCCTAATGATTTTTTTTTTTTTTTTTTTCATTTGGAGGCATTATCAGAAACAGAGAGAACAAAGAAACTCAAATAAACTCTTTGCAGGTGGAAAATCCTGTGACTGCTTGCCTGGGTCTGAAACAATCCATTTGAATTATCAGAAAGGATAATAATCTTGCAGTAGAGGTCAAGTAACAGCAGAGCCAGGAACTGCAGTTAATGGTGTTGCCACTTTTCAACCTCAAATTCCAGAGCTAAGCAAGTACAAACAGGTGGAGCTTCCATGTAAAGTACATATAATTTCTTCAGATGCTGGCAACCACATCCATTTTTCCTCTTCCAACAGCTGGTGATCTGGCTATTTCTCTTCACTCTTACTTGAAGCCTTTGATACTCAGGTCAACTGATTAGAGAAAGCACCTTCCTAATTTTTGTACATATAACCACCTGTGTCTTTTTAAGAAAGCCTCTCACCCTTGGGACTAGGATGGGGAATAATTGGTATACATGAACTAGTCACATCCGAAAGATCGTGAATAAAGAAACAAAGAGGGAAAAGAATCACAGAATGTAATGTCAGCATTTAGTGGCTGAAAATGGGAAAAACTGAAATGAGGAAAAAAAACTCAAGGTATTATACAGAAGTGGGCACTTGCCCGAATCTGTTCATTGCTCCTTTCCAGAAGAGTTAACATTATAACATTCTTCAGCTTCAAAGAGCAAAGAAGCATTTTGAGCACTAAGGAAATGTAGTTTTCCATGATGACTTCTTAAAATAGAAAATACAGAAATGATGGGGGAAATAGGATGCAATATCCACATGTGTACCCACACAAGGGCAAAATGTAAGAACCTGTACTACAGTTCTCATTATTTGTCAACAGTTCATTTATGTTAAAATGTTACAAGCCTTTTTCCATAAATTTCAGTAGCTTCAGAGGTTAAAATTGAAAAAGCACTTTTGAGCAGATAGATTTGAAGTTATAATTTGGTCTTTTCCAATCTCCTAGCAGAAAAATAGTTTTTCATGCTATAGTTCTTAGGGAAATCCTCCAGCTTCCTGATGTGACAGTTGGGTTGTAAGCAACCCAGGGAAAGGAATTCAGCATTTCCAGCAGTGCTAAGCATGACGTCGTTGCTCCCATACATAACAAACAAGCCAGATCATACAGAAGCAGGGGCTCACCTTTGATTTTTCCAGGCCTCTGCCAGTCTCTGAAGATCAGCACTTTAACCATTTGCTTCTGTCCTTTACTCTTGCTTTTTACCATGTTATTACATGAAAGCACATCTTATAATCTTGATCTCTCTCAGAAATGAAAAGGGCCACAGAAAGCTTACAATTGCTGAGAATCCACTGGAGGTTTTCTGAGCTCTCCTGCAGCAGTTCAGAGCACTGATGTGCCTTCTGTGGATTTGGGCAATTAGACACATTCTGTTCAATGCCTCTTTTCACAACCAAACTAATATTTTATATTATCATGTGCAAGTATGGTCAAACAGCCTTTTTCAACAGCCCTTGTGCAATATATTGAAATACAACGCAAGCATGCACCAAGTTTTCAAAGAAACATTCTTATATAAAAACACAAATTTCATTTTCTCAGCATACAACTTAAGGAGAAATCAACTACTAGAATTATTCCCTCTTTATGTTATGATTACACTCTAAATCTAAAAGTTAGATTTGCACAACCCTCTTTAGAAACTACATAGGTGTTTCTTAATCAGGAATTGAAGAGCTAAAGTGCTGCCTACAAGAATCCCTAGGACAAAGTTGTCCCTAAACTTCTATACAGTGCTGAAGGCTTTCATAATCACAGTTATGTTTTAAAAGATTTTAGAAAGCAAACATTGATAGATTCTCAAAGGAAAAAAAAAATAACAACAGGAAAACCAAAAACTTTGAGATACTTCCTTAGTCTATCATTCAAGACTCTTTATCAATGAGAAATTTTGGGGATCAGCTGGAGCTGGATGATCTTAGACAATGAACATCTGTACTGAATTCCTGGGACAACTATAAGGTTGGTTTTCATAATTAATTCTGAATCATCTGTTTAAATTTTAAGGAGCTATTCACAGTCATCTGTGCTGTGTGTCAAGTGTCACAACTATATCTGAATTATGCAAAGGAAAAAAGTTGTATGTGACAGTCTGTTATTTTCCTATCAGAAATGAAAATGAATTCATAAAGCATTAGAGAGTTTGAGAGCTGATTTTGTAATCATAGCATCTACAACAAGAGAGCTGGCAGATCCAAGATGTTTCCTAAGATAAATCCTTGTTTCTGTGTTTGGACACTTTTTACACTGTCCTGCTGCTACAAGCTTTCTGGAAAGTGTTGTACCCCTAAAAATACACCCAAGGCTGAACGTTTCCAGGAATTATTCAGCAAGCTTTGTTGGCAGCTGACCACAGAGACAGTCATTCTCTGCCAAAATAGGATCTTGGGAGATTTTGTTGGGCTCCCAGTCCTGACCAAGCACAAGTCATTTCCAGACCAGCTGCCAGTCTGGGCTGGTGGCAGCTGCTCCAGTTTGCTTTCTCTCTTCCTTGCTGCTACAGACACACACTGAGCCAAGGAAACCTTCCAGAAATCTCAGAAATCCCACACACTGTCTTCCACTGCACTGTGGATGTGCGACTTGATGCACCTTAGTTCTTCAAGGAAGTTGCTGTATTTGTATCATTTCAGCACCAGTGTGGGATACAGACACATGCAAATACTAAGCAGGGATTACTCCAGCAGCCCTCCTTCCTAGCTGATCCACTTCCTCAAGTGCTCCTCACAAAACTTTCACTTGATGTACTCTCCCCTATCTCCACAGCTCTCTCACCACACACTTGATTTCACACAGGCTGTCCTGAGACTTATTCTGCCTAACACTGGTGCTTTTCAAGAGAATCACATTGCAGTGCAGTAAGAAACTGAAGTAAAGAGAAAGACATGCTCAAGAGCTGCAGAGTAGCTGGAAACCGAAAAGGATGAAAGCTAAAGACCAATCTGCACTAGAGAAGCTTTGCCAGTGTAGCTGCATCACAGATCTCAAGACACAGATGGTTTAAACAGCCCTGGAACTAATGGGCATAAATTAGCATTTATGCCAATTCACTGATTGAACACAATCCTTCTGGCTAAAATATTCAGGTGTGTCAATGCTAGGATTTAAATCCCTAAAAAAAAATAATTAAAACAAAACAAACAAACAGAAGAAAAAGCCCAACAGCAAAACCTTCACACACCTGGAAAAGCACATGAAAGCAGCAAATGAGGACTTCCTGGTTATCTTGTGGTGCTCATAGAAAGTCTGATCAGTTACCTGCCCACGTTAATGCTCTGCCTCCATGCATGAGAAAGCAGGTACAAGAATAGCTCTCTGTACTGTATCACCAGAACTGTGGCACCCCATGCAGAGCATAGCAAAAACCACATCCTGGTTAGTATAGATCTAAATTTGAAGGCACAGAATCTGAATTTTAGAAAGACAGCCCCCAATCTAAGTGTATAAGTCATCAAGGCAAGTGGAAGTTATCAAGGTGAGGTAGCCTGGCAACCTCTGGTGGAAAAGCATTGTCTGAAAGAAAAAAAACAAACATTCCTCCAGAACAAAATCCTGTGCCATGCATCCATCACTTCGAGAAAGTTTTCCACAATTTTTTCCAGCTTTCCTCTCTGTCTTTCCCATGGAGACTGGGCAAAAAAGAACTATTTTGAGTTCTACTTCCTCTAAAAGACTGATGCTCTTAATATTCCTGCCTATTCCAAAATCATCTGCTTTAAGGACTGTTTTGTTTGTTTTGCTTGGAGTACTTCTTGGCCAGGGCTACATGCACAGCATTCAGGGGAAATAGCCTGAATTGTCTGTTAGTCCTGATAAAGAAGTGTTAGAGAAGTGCTGTTTAGGGAAAACCCAATGCAGAGTTTACATCTGATAGGATTATCCCATGCCATATGGATAATAAGATCAAGGGGAAAAGACCTTCAGTCTCCAAGATGATCAGGTGAGGACTAGAACAAAGACAAACGACACGGTGAGAAGTACAGAGAAAGACACTGGGAAATATGCACTAAGACAAATACTATCTAAAATAGCATCAGTCTCCAAAACCTAGTCAGAGATGTGATTAAAGATTAAGTGAATTTTGCCATCTCTCCTAACTGTAAGTGAACAACCACAGACTTGTGCTGTTCTTGTGTCACACAGAATCCTGCTGCAGAGGAGGAGCACAGGGACGTGTCGCCTCCACTCCCCTTCCAGCAAACTCTCCTGAGACCAATTCTCCCTCAAAGCTGTCCTGGTGATCACACAGCAGAAAAATAATTCCCCAACTGTTGGACCAGGGTATAGTCTGAAAACTATGTTTTCTTATATTATAGATTGAAATAGAGATCTTTTCCAGGCACACATTTGAAAATATTGACTTTTGTTGCTGAACCTCCTTCTTGTAAAAGAGTTTCAGAGGGAGGTCTGTCACTGAAGGAGGTTTGCGATTTGCAGCTGCACACACAAGTGTTTTCAGAGGGCTGTCAAAGAACACATGGCCTCAAAGCATAAGGATGAGTGGGAAGTGGGAGAAACAAGGTTGCATTTTATGACTGTTCAAGCAAACTAAAACTGTGTCTCAACCTCCTTGCTCCAGCACTGCTTTGTAATTCCTACAGGTTGCAATCCCTTACCTGAAAGGCAGTTTTTTGGAACACAAGTAAAGCCATTCTGCATTTTCAATCCCCTGTGCAAATTTAGTTGATAATAATGAAAACAAGGCACTTCTGCCTAGTAAGAAACTAGTTGTACAAATTAGATAAAAATGGATGATTAGTCACTTTTTTGATTCACTACCAATCAAAAATAAATAAATAAATAAATAAATAAATAAATCATTCAAATAAAACCAAACAGGAACTTTGCTTTTTCTTTACCAGGACTAAAGTAAAAATTTTAAACTCTTTCTTAATACAGATAATTTTTTGGTTGAATGGAACATTTCAGGCATGTTAGATCTAAACTAAACAATGGATAAATGCCAAAGAGCAGGGATGGGAAGTGAGTGGACTGCTTATGTTATGGAGGGTTCAAGCTCAGATCCCAAGTCCAAGGGAATCTGTGCTTCTAAGGAGAGGGTGCTGGCCATGTGGTTACATGGCATTTTGTCTTTAGAGAACACTTGCCATCATGAACGTGCCATTCTGCTCAGTGTGGAGCTCACACTGGAGGCTGGGGTGCTCAAACACTCCTCCTCACATATATTTACTTATTTAAACAGCTGTGAGCATCAGCAGCAGAGAAGATGTCAGGAAGCAGCTCCCATGGGGATTGTTGTCCAGGATCTGATCCTCTGGGGCTTTTCCACAACATATACAACACATCAGCCAACTAGCCAGGCCATTATCCTGAGAGATCTGGACTAGGGGTTCAGACCAGCTTCAAATAAGAGAGGAAATCAAATCCCTTCTTCTAACAAATTATAGAAACAAAGCACTGTCGTCTCTTCTGGAGAATTATGACTAGGGGAATGAAATTTTCTCTTTCTCCAGCCAAAAATGATCAAATCATAACAGGTTCAGTCTGTGACCACCCAAGAACTGAAGCTGGATTTGGGAGTCATGTGTTATATAAGCAAGTCCATCATCCTGTGTTCTTGCTGCTCCTCCTTCCCTCCCCCCCACACCCCTCAGCTAGATTAAAACAGATGGCAGAGGGACATGAAATAAAGAGCAAACACAGGCAAGTGACTAATTTTCCAGAAGGAGACAGAAAGACAAACCCCTAACTTCAACATTAGAAGCAGCAAGGAATGCATAATTACCCTCTGAACATCAAATTCTTCCACATAAGCAGATGCAGTGGTTGCTACAGATATCATGACAACAGGCAGGGGAGGGATCCTCCAGGCAGGCTTGACAGGCAGTCTGGGACTACACTGCAGTCCTAGAGGCACAAGCAGAGAACCTGGCAAAGGAATCACAGTAGGAAATATGAAGGTGAGTAAATCGCACCAAGGAGATGAGGACAGAGCTATTCCAGTGCTTTCATTTTACCAAAGAGCACTGTCTTCATTCCAGTCCCGCTGGAGTTGATGCTTCCATCTCTCCTGTCAGCACCCAGTGGCAGAAGGCAAATTCCCCTTCCTTGGCAGCTCGAGGAAGGCTTCAGACTTTGCATTTCAGTGGAAGCACTACCCAGCTCTGTTGGTTTGGCTTCAGGAGCAATAACATGACAGAGCAGACATTTGGGGTGGTAATTTTCAGGGCTAAATCTATCAGACTTTGTCATTTTAGCCATTTGGGATTATTTCTGCTGGCTGAACAAATTTAAAGAGACATCCAGAAAATTTAAAGCAAGCATAATCTTTGTTATGCCTGACACAAAGCATACTGCAGCACATCATTTTGCCAACAGAAGGACTTTTGAGACTGTTACACAGCTAAGAAAAGCACCAAATCCAGGTTCAAGGCACAGAAAGGGACTTTTCCTTTGCCATTCTGTAAGAAATCAGAGTGCCTGTGCTCAGACATGGAGGTACTTATTCTCCAGGACTCAGATTTGTTTCCCTCCTGCTTTATATTGGTATTCAGGGCATGATGCAAATCCTATTTATTTGCCCGTGCTTCTCTTGAGGCGTGCTTGGGAGACAAAATTCCGCATTATCTTTAGTTGATATTAGTTCAATTGATTTATCTGTAATTTTGCAGTTATTTGTCGTCTGTGTTTCTAGGTCTGTTGTGACCTTTTACAAGTGGAAATTATAAATAACTCCAGTTTGTGGAGACTCAGACAGCAAAACCTAAACAGCTTTTAAGATATTCCTCCAGTTGCCAATACATTTCAGGTCCAGACTGTGCTCAATCCCATGGACTGGACAGCATCGCCCAAAGAGGGAATCTTAAGCATTACTTTAGCATGCACATACATTTGCTGACAGATTAAGAACTGGAAATAACTCTAAATTCAGACATGAGGAAAAAAAGAAAAAATAAGGTTTGAAGCATGCAGAAATGCAGACTGGGTAAGGAGAGTTGGCAACCTTGTAATTTCTGCTTCGCACTTCAGTCTGCTGACAGACATCTACTTTTGATTCCAGGAAAGGCAGGTTTGCTTCAGCAGCATTCAGCTGGCAAGGAACTTCCCTTGCAAGCCTTCCCTGCCTTGTCCCAGGGATACACTGTGGCTTTAGGAGCCTTAGCAAGAGTTACTGTCAGGAAAGAATTTAAGAACACCAAGAATCAAGTGAAAGTGTCCCTCTACCCTTCCTCCTCTGTTGGGATACCAGGGCTCAAGCTCGAAGTGCACATCCCCTATCAGATTCAAGCACAATCTCATCTTTCTTAAATGGATTTTTTTAATCCAAAGCAGCAATATTTCCCTCTATTCACACTTAATATGATGGATAGAGCTAATTGTCATTAGTACATCATTTGGTCAGTATCTAAAGACACACAGTCACACTAGGAAGACATCGTATACATTTATAAAGCATCAAAAAAAATTTTACATCCAATTGGCTTGCACATCAGAGCAGCCAACAGAGCAAGGGACTCTTGCTGGCAAGTGAAGTGTTTCATTTCAAAGCCAGTTGAAGCCTGGTGAGAGGTGGAAAAGTAGGAGCTTTCTCTGCCCTGGCACAACTTTGTGTTTACTTAAAGCATAAAGGCTGCTATTGCTGCCTGCAGCCGTTTAAATGCCCTAAATTCAATCCTTGTCTGATTACTGTTACTGTTTATAATTAAGGCACATTTTGCTAATGAACCCAACAAAAAAAAAGAAAGAAAAAAGCAAACACCTTCTCCCACCCTTCACAGTACTTTCAGAAAACCTGTATTTGAAAGCAGTACTTAAAACCTAATCAGCCAGTTTTCTCCCTGCCAATGCTTAAAGCAAAATAAAAATAATAATAATGAAAAAAAAGAATCAGGCCCAAAAATCAAGAGCTGTACATTTCTAGCAGTTCAGTCTGCAACCAGAACCTTAAACAGCAGACTGATAATGCCTTTCCCAAAGGTATTCCCGGTCATGTTTCTCCAGCATTAGGCATTTTTATTAATTTTCCAGGTTTTCAAAGGCAGAATAGTACTATTTTCCAAACCTGGAAGGGCAGACTAAAGCTGTTGAACAAGAGCAATTACATTGTTACTTTGTAAATCCTAGTCACAAATGGGGGGTTATGCGCTTAATAACACACACACATGCTAAGGAAAAGCTGAAACACCAACAACATCCATTTTCCTTGAGCAGCTACTAGACAAATTCAATGTTTACTTCTGTGATAAGGTTGCACAGACAATTTCACCCATGCCTTCTAAACATGATCAGTAAGATGATATATGCGTGTGTTTACAGACCAGGAAGTATTTACATTCAGGTCACCCTAATATGCCAGATCTGGAAGGGAAGGAAAAAAGATTTGTAGAAGTGGCTAATTCCTCCCATTCCACAAGAGATAAATCATGCTGCTAAGAGAAAGCAATAATAATAAACAAACTAAGGTTCCAGGGAATTCCTCTTGTTTAACAGTGAATTAGCAGAAGCACTGAAATTAATTTGCTCAAAAATTGACAAGGAAAGGCTAAAGCAGAGGGGCAGAGGCCAGCTCTCCTGCATCTTAATCCAGTGAGCTGTCTACAGGACCATACTTCATACTCCTAAAATTGGGTTGGTTGCTTGCTGAGGACAAAAGCCAGCCATGGCAACTGACTGAACTTAGTTCCTCTTAAGAAAAAAACCAAAATTAGGCCACTTTGGCCATTAACAAAAGAGAAGGAAGCAGCAGTCCTTAAACACTGCAAACGCTTCAACTCCACATATTTATAAAACAATCTTTTTAGTTAATGATCACCCAGTAAAGCTGCACAAATTCCCACCAGTTAGAAAAAGATCCCCACCCCAGTTGACCAGGAAAGCCACCAAATTTTGTGACTGGCAGTCCCAAGCAACACAGCCCTCTGCATGGCTCTGCCTCCACACAGAGACTCATAATCACTGCACAGAAATGTGCACACCAGTACATTTCTGCCACTGTGCTTCTCATAAAGAGCCTCCAAATCACAGCAGCATTAAGGAAACTACTTATTCCTACAAGCCACTTCTACAAATATACCCACACTATCTTCCTTACACCACGGTCTCAAACTGAAGAATCCTTCAAAAATGATTAATCAGCTTTCATTAGCTCTAAATTGCTTTTTTTCCTTGCTTGCAATTAAGGACTAATATCCAAAGAGTTAGAAATTTATAAGGTGATTAACCATAATGAGTAACTGTTTTAAAGTGTGATCAACAGCTGAGTATCAACAGATACCTTAGTTTTTCCCAATAAACCTTTTTTCCCTATGTATTTGCACAAGCTCGAAAAGGAAGATTTATTTAGGAGAGGTTGAACATTCATCAGATAATAGCATATGGGTCTGTCCTTTCCCTAGAAGCTATAGACAAAAATATCTCCAAAACAGAAATCAGAGTGGATTCAGAAAGTTTTAAGGTGACATTGACATGACGAAAAATGTTTTATGCCTGTAAAGTATATTTCAAGTTCAGAGAAAGGAACACAGAAAGCACACACATGTTGTGATCAGCTCATGTACAGGACAAGAATCTGCTCAGTAAATATCACCACATAAAATACATTTCCTTTCCTTCCATTCAATTAAATGTTGGTCAGCCGGTGCTAAAAACACTTTTGAGTACATTAAGCAGTGCCCAGGTTAAAATATCAAACCATGTGAGTGAGTTGGGTCCAAGACTATAAGCAGTAAATGAGATTCTTTTTCAGCCACTCAAGCATAATATCAAAAAGCTTTAGTTATGTTATTGAAACCAAATTTCTGAAAGAAAAATTAATTTCA
Source organism: Pseudopodoces humilis (assembly GCF_049639895.1). NCBI lineage: Eukaryota > Metazoa > Chordata > Aves > Passeriformes > Paridae > Pseudopodoces > Pseudopodoces humilis. Next base: position 109,231,156 of record NC_142201.1, read on the forward strand.
CATGTTTCCATACATGTGGCATCCAATGTAACACAAGTGCAACTCACTCACTACACTCAAAAATCTGTCAGAGATAACCCCACATAGGGGGGTATTCATCACTTAGGTATTCATCAAGTAGATCTTACACAAAAAACTGCAAGTCAACACTCACTAGAGGATGAAACCTGACCCTCTTTGGAGTAGAGCTTGCCACTCACAGTAAAAGCTGGAAACTCCAATTCAGCTGCTCTCTGCAGGGTACTCAGAAACTCTTCTTGATAAGAACATATCTCCAGAACACAACCAAAAACTTATTTCATCACTATTGCCCTGTATTTTCCTTCCTGAAGAGCCATAGGAGGAGTTAGGCTATTTCCATAGAGAGAGTGATTAGCAGAACAAGTAGCATCCAAGTTTTCTGCAGTTTTCTTTGGCAGAAACCACAGAACAGCAAAACTTGAGGAAAAGTAGAGATGCTCTCAGAACTCTAATGTTTATATTATACTTCAATTAGACAATAAGTGAACCATTTGAAGCTTTAAAACATATTAAGCTGTTTCATTTTAGAGATGTGTAAGAGGAAGACATAAAATGACACTTTAATCACACAATTTTTTTCTTCTCCTGTTTGTATGGTGTCACCCTGGGACATACGGAAATGTTTCACATTTCTGTTTTCTCTTCAAAACTACGTCCCAGTTAAGAAATCCCATGTTTAGCTAATACACGAAGAATGAGTCATTTATTGATGGGAGAAAATGAGTTTATATGGGGAAAACAAGCATTATGCCTGCTGGATTAATGTTTTCAACAACCATTACATTGCTTAGTGGAGCAGACAGCACGAGCCTAAGAGTAGTATTAGTGCTTACTTTAGGATGAGGTTGTTCACATTTAACCAGGTTCAGGACTCCTCTACAAAGCATTCAGAATAAGTGCTTTTAGCTGGAGGGAAAATAAGTATTTTTAGCCACTTGACAAAACAGGCTGGAGTTTGGAGCCAGAATAATTTCTAATGATAAGTCTGAACTTCTTGCAAGCTTAGGGCCCTCAGTCTTTTAAGATGACAAAAATCAAGGGTGCATTATCTGAATGTTTTTACTTTTCCAACAGGTAACTGCTACAGGTAAAGATCGTCTTTAAAAGTGAACATGGATTTAATAAACTCAACTGAACAAAACATTACATCAGAAGAACCTTTCAAATGGGCAACATCCAAGATTCTCATTTCCATTACCCTGTCTGTGCTTGCTCTAATGACAACGGCCATCAATTCTCTTGTGATGACTGCAATAATTGTGACAAGAAAGCTCCACCACCCCGCCAACTATCTAATCTGCTCTCTTGCAGTGACTGACTTCCTTGTGGCAGTCCTGGTGATGCCCTTCAGCATTGTCTACATTGTAAAGGAGACCTGGATCATGGGGCAGGTGGTGTGTGACATTTGGCTGAGCGTGGACATCACGTGCTGCACTTGTTCCATCTTGCACCTCTCCGCCATTGCTTTGGACCGGTACAGAGCGATCACGGATGCCGTGGAGTATGCCCGGAAAAGGACACCTAAGCATGCTGGCATCATGATAGCAGTTGTATGGATCATATCCATCTTTATCTCCATGCCACCTTTGTTTTGGAGGCACCAGACAACCAGCAGGGAGGACGAATGCATCATCAAACACGACCACATTGTTTCCACCATTTACTCCACGTTTGGCGCCTTCTACATCCCGCTGGCCTTGATCTTGATCCTTTACTACAAGATCTACAAAGCAGCAAAGACATTTCACAGGAGAAGCGTCAGCCGGATTGTGAGGGAGGAGGGTGTGAATGGACAAGTCCTTTTGGACACAGGTGAAAGAAGCACCAAATCAGCTTCAATGCCCAGCACAACAGAGAAGACCTCAGATCCCGTGGCGAGCTCTGATAAAATCAACATCACCCTACGAAGCCCCAGGTCTGAATCCAAGCATGAGAAGTCCTGGAAAAAACAGAGAATCTCCAGCACAAGAGAGCGAAAGGCAGCAACAACGTTGGGTTTGATCTTGGGAGCATTTGTGATCTGCTGGCTCCCGTTTTTTGTAAAAGAAGTAGTTGTTAATACCTGCGAAACATGTCACATCTCAGAAGACATGTCTAATTTCTTAGCATGGCTGGGATATATAAACTCCCTTATTAACCCTTTAATCTACACAATCTTTAATGAAGATTTCAAGAAAGCCTTCCAGAAGCTTGTACGGTGTGGGCAATACATTTAAGAGCTTTTGTTCATCTAAGGAGAACATAGTCATTGTTTTTTAACCTGTATAAATTTATATAACTGAGATGGCATTTGTTGTATTTAAGACAAAGCACCAGGACTCTGCATTTACATTATAATGACTTCTTTTGTATAGGTAATATTGGGAGCATTAATTGCCCAAGTTTTAAAGAGATGGATCATCTGGGATTGGTTTTGCTCTAGAAAAAGAGGTATTATATTGTGGCTCTGATCCAGTTGGGATTTGCACAACTGCCTAGCTTGAAGCATAAGGTATTACCGTAAATGTCAAGGAAATACGCACTTAAAGTAAACAAAGAAACAAAACTTTTTTAAAAGTAACCCTCAGTCATCAATGAAATGCTAAGTAAAACAACACACACTTTTAAACCCTACTGATATAAGATAGAAAATACACCAAGGAATGACAACATGATTTTAACAGTCTGGCACAGGCCTGCAGCATAGAGCCAAGCCATTCACAGCCAAGGGTAGTAGCTTTAAATATATCTACCATCACCCTATGTCAGCCAGCTGAGCGAGCTGCAGCCCTGCCTTGTCCCATGAATGGACTTCCCTGTGTTACACAGCACCCCAGCAGCAGGCAAGGGGCTGGCATGGGTTACCAGTTGCACAGCAAGCCAGTGTTGGGAACACTCTGCCACTGCACACCCACAGCAGATGTGAGCATAACACCAAGAGAAACAGCCAAATATCTGGGGCACCCTCAGTGAGCTGGGAACAGAGTATCCAGTGCTCTGAGATACCCCTTCCATGGGGAAGGGAAGGCTCATAAAGGGCAGCTGAATCTCCTTGTGGAGATATTAGAAAGGAAAGAAGCAGGAGACAAGGAGACACTCCTTCCTCCATGTCCTCACACCTGGCCAGGCACAGAGCCTGTGACCTGCAGCACCAAACCAGCCACAGCTCATGGCAGGGCAAAGCACTGCTGACAGAGGGTGGCTTAGGGAGGTTTGAAGAACTAGGGCTGCCAGCTCCGGCTCAGCATGTTCAGCCCTCCATCCTCAAAGCCTGATTCCCCTGAGCCCCAAGCACCAGGGCTGTGGTCCCATTCCAAGCAAGTGAGAAAGCACCACAGGGCTGGCAGCGTGGGTCTCTGGAAAAGGCTGTGAAGCACCTTCTGCAGCAGGAGCAGAGGGAGTGACCTCAGTATGTACTGCACACCTGGGCAGGGGAGCCTGTGGAATGCTCACCTCTAAACCCTTTCTTCCCCCAGAGCACCCATCCACATCCCCATTCCCAGCAGAGTTAAAAAGGCATTACAAGAACTTCAGCCTGCCCTAACTTATTTAGTCAAAGATGGCTCAAACAAATCCCTTCCAAGGCCTGAAAGATGGCAGCTTGGCCAATCCTGACTGACATGCTCAAGATGCCAAGCCATAAAGTTGTTAAGAACCACACCAAAGCCCAGGTTTTGCACTTTTCAGGACAAACATATTCATGCTGTGCCACTAAGAGCCCCGTTTCAAACTCTTTGTCAGAATTCAGTGCTGCCTCACAGGAACAGGGACTTGAGGGCCCTTACAGGGACTCCAAACCCCCACTGTCAATAGCAGCAAAAGTGCTCCAATTTGGCACCTGGGCCAGCAGCCTAGGGACACCACAAAGGAACTAAGACATAACAGCACCATGGCCACCTTCAGTTGGGGAGAGGTGTCACTGTCCTTTGCAGTTGTTCTTCCAAGAGACTTTCAGTGATTTGCATTAGACAAAAAAAGGAAAACACTTGAGAGAACTCATCACTGTTGTTTCTCCCCCTCTCTCTCCTCTGTATTACAAACTCTGGAGTTTGTAATAATTTTGTATTTTCCCTACTGACTACCAGCTGACACAACACCTGGTCAAAGGGGTTTCCTGCAAGATGATGAGGTTTGAAACTTGAGATACTGATTTGTTTCTGTCACTTGCAACTTACTGTATTCTGCTTTCACATCAACGTCCAAAAGAAATGCTATTCAGAATTATCCGAAACAGTGCATTTGCTTTGCCATTGATTTTAATGCAGCCAGGAATCTAATGGAAAGCTCACTTGTCACACCATGGAGCTCTAGCACAGCAGTGGCACAGCTAAATTTTGAAGATACTGGGATGCGACAGAGTGAAATTGGCTCATGCTCAGTTCAAGCCAGAACACTTTATTACCATTGCAGTCAGAGCACAGTCTCTGCAGCCCCCATGACCTCAGCACTGGCTGCATTATGCTGAGAGAAAAAATTGCTCTCAGCATCAGCTATCTCCAGAAAGAGCCATGAAATCTAGCTTTCCAAAAGGATTAGCAGATTAGCAGTGGGCAGCACAGAAAACCCCACTAAATCATTCACTCTTGAAGACCTCTGTTTCCCACGTTTCCTGAGTCATAACCCTGGGTGTCTTGGGGGAATCCATCCCTCTCCCCCTGCCTCTCCCTTTATGGCTGCTGGAGTACAGGCTATATTGTTTATCCTCTTACTCGTAAGATGCTTGACAATATCTTGTGAAATCAAATTGGAAGGAAAAATAGAGGCTGCTTTTCAGGAGAAAAGATACTTAAAACACTCATTTAAATAATAATGGGTGAAGTTCAAAGGAACCATATGTAGATAAACAGAAAATAGCTGTCATATGCACTGTTAACAGTATTATACTCTGAAACTAATTAAGCTGCTAAACATTTCTCAAGATGCAAGGTGGTTTCTTTTGTATAGTTTTCACTGAGCTGTATCTGCTCATCCTTCAACACAGCAGTGGGAGAGGCAACTACAAGAAATCTGATCAAACAAGTGGGCAGTTATTCCATTAAAAGCACTTGTGGCTTGTGGACCATCATTTCTTGGTGTCTGACTGCGACTCATCACTCATTCCCTTACAGAACCCACTGTGCCAAACACTTCCCCACACAGCACCACACAGTATCATTTAATCTCTAGCATTTACCCATGCATGTGATGCATCCTGAAAAAAAACAAGAATTCCACTTTCAAAATGGATAAAGGTTAAGATGTCTGCAGGATGCTGCCTTCCCTCCACACAAAGCACACAGGCTTCCACTGGACCTTAGCACCAGGTTCAAGGAGCACAGTGGAGCGAGATTTTATGCACTGGAGCTAAGATTTTTTGCAAGTAGCTCTGTGCCCTGTGAGAGTTCAATCTCAGTAAAGAGAAAAAAAAATGTGTCTGGTTTCCCACCTCTGTCAGAAGACTGCATGTATTTCAGGAAGAGGGTTTACATGTCCTAAAGAGTTTGCACAAAGCTTCCTGGGTCTCTATTCCTGCTGCAGCTGCCCTCCCCTTTGCTGTTTGCTGCCCACCCATCGGTTTAGATTTCTTCCAACACCCAGAGAACTGGATTTGGAGCAGCTGACCCACTCTCCCACTTCAGCTTTCTCAGAAAACGGTTCCTGAAGCAGCTGTGAACATGATATCCAGCTCAGGTGGATGGTTTACTAACAACAAGCAGTTAGACACACCTCGTTATGCTGTACCCATTTCTTTGCCTTTCCTCCCTGCCAGATGCTTTATTGGTGTCCTTTTCTCTTGAGGATGGCATATCCCTTAGAAAGAGCTTGGGGACTCAAAAATATATTTGTTTTAGTGATGCAGTCACACTTGTTAACACATGACTGTACCACCCAGAAACACCCACCTCATCCAAATGCGCTTTTGGCAGTCACTGTCTTCAGCTGGTGCCTGATTGTTCTCGGTGCTGGGGAGGTGCACGGAAATAGCTCTGTGCCAAATTATTTTCTCCAGTAGTTACAAACTCAGCACATTATTTCTAGGCAAGTACACATTACTACTCGACCTCTGCACGTCAGATTCCCCTCGCAGAAGAGAAACAGAAATTCACTGCTGTAGCTGCTGAAAAAAAAAAACTACAAAAGAACAAAAAAAGGCTTTTCGGAAGTCTGCACACCAAAGAGTAAGTCCTGCAAGAAAGTGAGAGGAAACCCTTGTAGCAGCCCTGTAAAGATTAACAATCCTAACACTTGTGCCAGTTCTACTATAGGGGCAGTACTACCAATAGCAGAACTGCTAAAAATTACCAGCAAGATGTTGATATCTCCTCCCCTGTGAAATGCTGATATTAACTAAACCAAGTAATTTTTTTCAGATTTGCCATTGTCTTCTGGAGAGCCAGGATCAGATTTCTTATTTTGCTCCTCCACCAGGAAAGCTAAACCTCCAAGAGAAACATTTTTTATTTTTTTTATTTAGTCTTTCTAACCATTATAAAGACACTCAAAAAAGCTAAATCTTTGATGGTACTGATCTTGGCTAAGAGGAAAGATTACAGAGAACAGAACAAACAGAAGTCAGCAGCAAGGGCTGTGAACAGCCAAGGTTACCAGCGAAATTCGAAACAGACTTTCTGGTGTTTAATCTCCCACACATAATGGACATCAGTGACTGAAAGCAACTTTGTATCCTCACTTTCTATCCTAAATTACTAAAGTATGAGTTTCATAAATTTCAGTTGTTTACTTCACATTCAAATGAGTTACTTCTTAAGTAAGAACTCTGCAACTCAGGAAAATTTCAGAAGGGAATATTTTCAGGCAAGGAAAAAGTACTGTGTTTCATTAGTCAGAGTACATTAGTACAATTATGAATTTAAAATTCTGTTTGGGGCAGTGTAAAGTCAAAGATGCTGCTAATTGAATGCTATTGCTTTTTATCCACTAATAGCTCAAACCAATTGTATCTACTCTTGTTTATAATATAATACTATTATATATATATATTATATATAAGCCTAAAATTATTTAAAATATAGTTTTGAAGGTATTCACTGCTATGCACCAGATGGGATGTACAAATAAAAATTAGCCTCTCTTTCCACTTTAAAGCATGGTACCTCCTATACATGGATGATATTTTCCCCTCACTAAATTAAGACTTTTTCCTTTCTTCCTGTACACCCATTTATCTGAAACTCAGAGCTGTATTTCATGGTTTGGGTTTAAAGATGAAAAACATGTTTAACACCACAAAAAGCACTAACTGCTAATGCTAGAAGAGGGATTAATCTTCTCACTTTTGGTTTAGATCATGACTGGTGGTAGACATTTAATGCAATAGCTGGTTCTGTGCTGGCAGCACTCCAAGATGCAAAAGCTGTGGCTAATTTGTATGACAGCAAGCGTCTGCTAAGCAACTCACTCTTGGCTAAGCCTGGTTTCCCATCTTTCACAGTACAAAGCTGCATGAAACAGTCCACAGCCATGAAATAAGGAATCAGCCAGTTTGCACTCCAGCTGTTTCTAGTCTGGCAGTCACTGGAAGATAGTTGCCCACAAACTCACACCACTAACCAACAGCAGCAAAGCTGTGCCTGCACCCACAGCAAAAAAAAATATTTCATCTACTACTTTGGAGGCAGCCTGAACTGACTCATGACCAGGTGGGCTCAACACAGAGCAGCACTGCTCCCAGCCAGCCACAAAAAGAGATCCCTTCAAGGAGAATGCCAGTGGTTAGCAAAACTCTGTTGAATTACATCAACAGCTCTGGTCAATATAGGGATTGCATTCTCTGTCATCAAAAAGTTCACTCCTGAAGCCTGAGGTGATCCATCAGCTTAGATATACACAAATTATATATTGAAATTTAAGATAACAAAAATTCAAGCTAAATGTTTTCAGGTTGGGGATTTGTCTTCCACGTCTACTTTAACAGCCAGTAAACTGTGGTCATTTTGAACCCAAAACAATTTCCCAAGCAAGATATAACAGCTAAGCAAGACTTCATTTTTTCACACACATAAATATAAGGTATGTTACTATTGGACTGTTTCAAATCTCTTTCATTGATGTTCTCTTGCATTTTGACAAGTATTTATTTCATCTGGTTTTCAAAGTGTGGAAGAAATATTAATTAATGAATTATCTTAGGTCTTATCTCATTTTTATGGTTAAAAAACAAAAAGCTAAGGGAAGAAGGCAGCCAGCATCTAGTCCTGAGGTCCTGGGGTGGAGGACAGGAGGAGAGAGGAAGGAAAAGAATGGGAAGGGAGAACAGGAATCCTTTTGTTAACTGCACAAGGAATCACACACTACTGTTTGAGGGATGAAAATGAGAGCTGTGGAGCAAAGCAAATCAGGAAAGGGGAAGGAGGAGGAGAACAGAGAGAAAGACTGAGCAGTTTTCTCCTTATAGGGCCTGGCAGCCTTGAAATAAACTTGCATGAACTCATCACAGCTCAGATCCAGCTAACAGAAGTGCCAGTTCACTTTGGAGCTGCCTGGCACCTCCTGGAGCTGAGAGAGGGAGAGGAGGTGGTTTTGTCACCTCCATCCCACACAGGGTCAGTGCAGCACTGCACAGCCCAGCACACGTCATCCTGCTCCAAGACTGCTGTGACAACTCTGGTCAGCACCAGCCGTGCTCAGCCAGTGAGGCTGGGGAACTGCAAGTACTGAGTTCTTGAAAGGTAAAACAAAGGGGAAAAATAAAATACAAAAAAAAATAGTAGTAAGAAAGGATATCTTAAAATCTTATCTACATTCCAATGCCTTCCCATCTTCTTAAAAGGTACGTCAAATACCTGGAGAGCTGAATGGAGACTTTGTCCCTTGCTTTAGACATGGCAGGGATAGATGCTCAGCTTGCTTTGTATTTCAGAAGTACAACTTACACAGTCAAACCACTACCACATTTCTTACTCTTCTTAGTTAAATACCCCAGTGTATGCCAATCCTCCTCAGCCCCTGCCAGCCTGGCCCTCGCCTGTGTCTCCAGCTCACTGAACATGGTGTTAAAGCACTCCATAACAATTTACGCCAGCACTCCTCTCTTTCACTTGACTGGAGAATAACAAAAAGCAACTGAAACACCCTCCAAGCTCTAAAACTGCAAATAGGGCATAAAATAGAAACAGAAGGAAGCAGTCTAGATTTAAGAGAAAATAAATCAAGTGACACTCCTGTGAACCGCCCTTTCAATTCACTCCACACTCTCTTCTCACCCAAAACTGTGCACTGTGAGGGAAGGGGGAAAGTTATTTCAGTAGCAGGTTTGATTTATTTTGTATAGATGGGCTTTGTATAAAGAGCTCTCGTTTAAAGATCCTTCAGGGGAACGAGGAAGGCTGTGAAATGATAACCTGCTTTGCCTTCTCTCATCCTCAGCTGTACTAAGAAAACGAAGGAGGAGCGAGGGATTGACTCAGGTGCATACAGGGAGACACAGCACAGATGAAAGGGGAGAAGGAGGAAGGAGCAGCCTCTCACTGAAGGCTGGATCTCACGGCACAGCGCAGCTTTGCCTCAGCCCCCGGACACCTGGTGAGGGGGCAACCCCAGCCCCCGTCCGCAGGCAAGAAACCACGAGTACAGGAACAGGAGGAACGGGAGGCGATTCGGGGCTGTGATCGCCGTGCCAGGCTCTGGAGCCGCTCGCTGGGGATGTGCCGGGCCGCGGAGCCTTTTCCCGGGCGGGCGGGTCCCTCTAGCGGCACCAGAGCCCGGCACTGGGCCTGGCCGAGCTCCCGGGCCTTGCCCGCCCAGTCCGGGGACAATCCCGCGGATCACAACCCCGGCTGCCGTCCCCACACAGCCGCCTGGTCTGGGCGGGCCCGGCTGGCAGCCGAGCCCCGCTCCCCGTGTCCCCAGCACGGCAGCCCTGGCGTGGGAGCCAACGTGGCGGCAGGTGGGGAAACCATCAGCATGGGACCCCCCTTTCCCAGCACGGTTCTCATGTCTACCCGCACCCCCCTTCAGTAGGGTTCATCAAAGAATCGTAAAATACACTGAGCTGTAAAGGAACCACAAGGATCATCGAGTCCAGCCCCTGGCCCTGCGCACCCCAATAACCACATCATGTGGCCAAGAGCTTTGTGCAAGCACTTCTTGACCTCCGGCAGGCTTGGATCTGCAACCCATTCACCTGTGGAACCTGTTCCAGTGCACAGCCCTGGATGAAGCCCTGGGTGAAGAACCTTTTCCTGATATCCAGGCCACTTTCTCATCCCCAAAACAGCTCCTTGCCGTTCCCTCAGGGCTGGATGCCAGAGTGAAGAGAGCTGTGTCAGCCGCTCTGCTTCCTTCCCTTCATGAGGGTGTTGAAGACAACAGTGAGCTCTCCCCTCAATCTCCTCTTCACCAGGCTGAACAGACCAAGTGACCTCAGCCACTCCTCTTAAGGCTTCCCTTCCACTCCCCTCACCATCCTCGTGGCCTCCTTTGGACACTCTCCAATGGCTTCATGTCTTTTTTTTATATCAAGACACACAAAAATGCCCTCAGGGCTCGAGGTATGGCCACACCAATGCAGAGCAGAGCAGAACAATCACCTCCCTCGACTCGGTGCACCACACTGTACACAAAAGGAAGAAAAATTTCAGTGAAAGGTTGATTTACATAAGGAATCATTACTGGGACAATAACCTGAGAGGAGCCACTGAGCACAGAGCAGGTGGAAGGCTGGGTTGGTGAACAAGGGAGCTGCAATATAGCTTTCCTCTAGGTTTATGCTCCCGAAGCATGAGGCTCCTGGGACAACCAGGTGCCAGAGGCAGTGGAGGTTTCCAAGAAAGCCAACATGACATTTGCTCCCTCTCATGGCTGCTCCAAGACTGAGGTAGTAAGTAACATTTTGTGAGCTGAATGAAACTCCCGGGCATTCCAGTTAAAGTTGGCAAGTCTGGGTAGCTCAGAAGTGTGTGTACAACCTCCCAAGCAAAGGTCAGAAAAGACTGTCATTTGAAATGGTGTGCACAAACACCTATGCAGTTGAAAAATGTACATAAGGGAGAAAAAATTACAAATCACCAGAGATCAAGGAAGCTGATAACACAATAATAAAGGCATCAGTGACAAGTAGAAGCTTCTAAGGTGGTTTCTAGAGAAGCAGTTTCTTTCTGATATGTTATTCTGATTTCTAATATGAAATTTCATATCAGAAATATGATTCTATTTCTGATATGAAATAACATATGTTATATGTTATTTCAGGATTTAATTCTAAGTACTCACGCACAATACCAAGTACTACAGAAACAGCCACTTACCTCTCTATTTAAAGTAATGGCATTAATTATAATAACTATTTTTTATTTGGACTTGTTTGTGGTTACTGGACTAGATGTTTTATTCACAGTTGCTCTTTACCCCACTTCTTGATATTGCACACTACTGTGTGAAGTGGCCAAAACTTCCATTTCCAAAATATATAGCCCCTCTCATACTGCACAAGGACAAAGCAAAGCACAGGGCAGTGGAGAATTATGCTCTGGAATTATAAAGTGGTCAACAACTGCAATTTCATTCTAGGAAAGAAAATCATGCTGAAGTGTGAGTAACTGAAGTCTTACTCTCTTCATACATTTTCTGTGAAATTCTATCAACAGCATGTCTGAATTTGGTTGAATACTGGTGGCAGCAGTACATCAATGCATACTCTGGGTACTGAGGAGAGGAGGTTTAAAGTCTTGGTTGAGACCAGAACACATACACAAAGAAAAACATATAGGCCACACAAATATTTGTACATGAACATAGAGCTAAAGTGTCCCAAACAATCCTTTTCAAGATTAGAAATTACCAAATATAAGGGATTCATGATGGCAGATTTTTCTGAGCAAGAGAATGCATGAATTGTGTGGGTTCTTTCTATTTCCCTTAGCATTTTTCATGTTAAGAAATTGTCTCTCTTGCATTGCCTAACCATTGATTTATACCCAAGTGCTTCAGTTGGTTCCTGTCAGATGTCCAATTCCATTCCTGGAAAAGTGAATCTAGAATTGTTTATGTAATTCACTGGCAGCTCGAATTTTCTTTTCCTTCTTTTTTTTTAAATATAGGCAGCACAAAAGCCACAAAAATACTTGAGCTGCTCTGTAAAGCTAAGAAAGAAAAATTATGACAGATTTTCTGACTCCAGTTCTGTCAACATCTTTTTTCTGTCCTATGTGCATTCTTCACTGTCATATAGACACAAAACAAACAAAACAAAGAAACAAATAAAACAAACAAGGAAATAGCCACACCAACAACTTTACCAGACCTGGAAATTTCTTTCCAAGTTTTGTTTGATTCTAAGGGGAAGGGGAAAAAAACCAAAAAACAAGGATCAAAAAAAATCAATCCAAATCTTTCATCACAGCTGTGGGGCCAGTTACAGTTATTTGTGCTGCATTTCCAAGGGAATACACAGTGGCAGTATGATCCCATCTCATTCCCTTCTGCTGTGGAATGTGTTCCTATAGAGGTGGTAATTACAGATATTCAGACACCCTAAAGATAGGCTAGTTTTAAATAGTAGAGAATTTACATTTTCAGGTTGTTCAGAGAGATGTACAAACAGTAACCATGCATTCAGCAGACCACATCCTCCTATTCAATTGCCCAGAAACATGTGAGAAGGATTTCTTGGCAGATAGTGCTCTTTACAATGTTCAACATTTGTTTGATGCAAAAATAGCACAGACTCTTTCTACCTGCAGTAGTTCACCATATAATAAGCAAGTATGGAGTAAACTTCTTCCCTTATTCCCCTATCTCAATTTATTCGTGTCACTACATGGCATATCCAGACAAATGTTCTGGCATGGGAGGTCTCCTTGCTCAAATGCATCTCCTGGAATTTCATTGCTATAGCAGGGAAGTTCAAACATTGTCATCATCGCAGGAGATCACAGATACAGAGTGATCATCTCTGCATCACACAAGGTGCCTGTCAAAAGCCCTGAGGTAAAATGATGCAAATTGATCTGAAACAAATGATAGGAGTTTCCCCAGGCCCTGCTAAGGAAAAGGAAGACTGATGGTGAGGCAGTCTGCTGAGTGTGGCTTGGAGCACAACCAGAATGAGTGAAATCCACAATCCAGCACCCAGGGAAAGCACCCTCCCGAAATGTCTGTCTGTGTTCAGCTGAGCTGGTGTCCCAGCAGCAACTGCAGGACAGTGTGGGGACACGCTGGCTCAACAGGTCACTGCAGTCAGGGAAAGGCCTGTGTCCCCTTAGTCCTTGCACTGACAAACACTGCTTGCTAGACAGTCTGCTGTCATTAAGGTATGGTCACTTCTGAGCCTTTTGAGGGCCTTTTTCATACAAGGAAGTCCCCTGCTGACTAATTAGTCCAGCTTGCCCCTCACTTGCTATCAGCTGTGGAAACAATGCAGACCATGAATATGATCCAGATAACTCTGGCCTTTGTTGCCAGGAATGGAACGAGAAATATCACTGCCCTCAGCAATGAATTTTCTGATCTGGCTGTCTGTACATATAAAGCACAGCTTAGTAACCCGAAATATAAATACAAAATAATCCTTTATTAATGCAAAAGACTGACACGTGGTATCATTTCCTGCCTGGTCTTTAGAGGTGTATTTCTATTTCTTTTTTTCACACTACATCCTCCACACTGTGGTCATTTCCTTGCTCTAACCCTATCACCATGATCTTCTCCTAGTTCGATACCACTTCTTAGTAGGTGGCCCACCGCTTCAGAGACCACAAAGCAGCCAGAGTCTGATATGCAGCTTCTATGTGCAGAATTACTGCCCACAAACTCATCGGGGTTTTTTCCATTTGCACATTTCCAAGTGTGTCAAAACAGCAAAGTCAAGCACCTGGACTTTTTTCAAGTGCAGAAATACAGATATTACCTTGTCCCAAAAACGCTAAAGAGTGCTCCCCAAGCAAATGGGGATTAAAAAAAAAATAAAAACAAAAAAACCTCAGAAACTGACAATAAACCAGGCATTCATCTGAATAACAGCACTATCAGCCAGCAGTTTGTCCTGTCAGGTGGCTGTTTTATCTAGATGTTGCAGGGAAATTCCTTGCTTCCAGGCTGCTTCTGCCTGAAGTTCATCAAAACCAAAGGTATCAGCCAACACCATTTGTGTACAGTCTTGATAGTTATGGGAGATCAATGTGATGTGCCGTTTCCTTGCTGATCTACTCATTTCTTTTTCAAAGTTGTTATTAAGCCCAAGCTGTAGCAATCTAAGCACAAAGCTCAAGTAGGACAAGAGGAATTAATTAAGTACCTTATTTTCTATTTTAATAAGAACATTTAAAAAAAAAAAACCAAAAAACCACCAAAAGACAGAAAAATAAAAAGCCATTTCATTCTACACTTCCATTTCACAGGTGGGTGTGTTTTCTACAGTCTTTTTCAACATCAGAGATTAACAGTTGCAAAAATATTTGTAAAAATGAGACCAAGGTTTGAATTGGCAGCAGAGGTTGGATCTCTAGCCCAGTAAGGTTCAGAGGTTATTGGTGTCCTCACACTTCTCATGTTCACAGAAAGCACAACAAATTGATAGAAATATTTAAACAATATTTATCCAGCCTTAAGTCAGGAGCCTCAGAGTGGCTTTGTGTTCTTTTTCCTCTCTTGTATTTAACATAATCCCCTTGCTTTACTGTCTGAGCTCTTCCTTGTCTTTTATAGCAATTAAAATAAAGCATCTCCAGGAGAAGCAAGAAAGTTTCCTTTGTTCTGTGTCCTCAGTTAGAGATAAAAAATTGTACCAGAGAGAGAGAGAGACAGAGAGGGAGACACTATTGCCCAAGATCACAAAAGAAAACAGCTGCAAAGAATTAAACCCAAGTCTTCTCACCTACTATGACATTATTTGATTCTCTCCTTAGGCTCCATTATGTCATTTTTAAAAGCCTGTAAAATATTAAAGTCAGGAAACAAGCAAGGGAGCTCCTTTGACATAAAAGTGCACAGTCTAGAGTGGAGATTTGATGAAAGGATATAGAAATTTATTATTTTTGGCTAGTCTCTTTATTGTTAACCTTTACTGTTTGAAGTCATAGCTGGGACTCCAGAAGATAGTACAACTGAGATTTGCTTAATTTGTCATTAAGAGCTGTGTTGTCAGATCCACTGGGTTTTCAATCATTTTAAAATCCAGGAACCCTAAGCCAAACACCAAAACTGGGACTCAAACAAATGGGATTTTAAGGTAAAAAAAAGCAAAAACCATCAAAGACTCTGTGAGTAATCAGTGAAAACAAGCAAAGTTGAAGTCAGCTTGTGTTTTCAGAGATGGTAGAAAGGGAAAAATTATTCCACGTGAGGAAATTCTGCATGAATTGTAGGAAAAATGTTAAGTAGGTTTCTGTGGAAGGCCACAATCAAATTTTCACTTTGTCCATTCAACATCACACTAAGATGGCTCCTCAGACTGGAACATTTTGTGGGTACAAATTTGCAGGGATCAAAAGGAAAATCCACACACATTTAAAATAATTCTTATTTTTCTCCATTTTTGACACCAAAAGTGAATGTCTTATGTTACAATTCTTTATAGGATGGACACAAGTTTAGCTATTTAGATTACTCAAAAGCAGTTTAGAAGAAAAAAAAAAAACATTAAAAAGGAAAAAACCCCGAAACTATTGCTTTGCTACAGATTACCATGCTTGTCCCAAAGTTCACAGAAAATAAAGATTCCCCATAGCTATAGTCTACACAATAATTGTACCTAGAGTAAAAAGATATTGACTATTAACTAGTGTTCTCAGCTCTTTATAAGTAGCACTTTAAGAATAAGTAGTGCAATTTATTGTAACCAAGCAGTAAGACTGAACATCTGTACGCTGCAGATTTAAGCACACCAAAAATGTATACATTCACTTTCAAAAAATTTTTGCTTACCACTCTTCTTTGGTAGTAGTGAAGTAAGCTGCCTGCTCAACCAAGCTGCACGATAGAGAATGTTTCAGCATGCTTCCACTGAGAAGAATAGTCAGTGGCATGAAAGTAGTAAATCTCACCTTAAAACATGAAACTGTAGCAGAAAATGCAGCAATGCCTTCTTCATACAAGAGCTTGGTACCCTGAGGAAGGGTGTGATCTTCCAAACATCAAGCAGATGTCAAGCTCTTACCATATCCAGCAGTTTTCTGATCCAGATACAGCCACCACAGGATTTGAGGAGGGGCACATCCTCCTTAGGCAGGTGGTAATTTTTGGTGTGTCTGTCTATCCCCCCACACTCCCAAAGCATGGACACAAAAAACATATAGGAGCCATACTGAACGTCTACCTTGCATCAGCACAAATTTCCATCTCTGCCCAAACAGCTGCTAAATCCTCTGATGTGAAGCCATCACACATCAAATTAGTGATGAGACTAATAACTAAAATCTCCTAACACTACAATAAAAGATTTTATTTGTATCACTTCTCAAGGCTTTTCACTGCTCAGACTGACCCCCTTCTGCCTCAAACAGGTGCCTCATATCACTAACACAAAGCTCTGGCCCAGCCCACCTTGCCAGGTACCAAAAGCAAACTTGGACTGAAATGCTCCACTCATTACAGAAAAAACTACGAACGTTTCTCTGTAGAGAACCCTTTTCCTACTTGAAGAGCACTGGCTGTGCATGACTCTAAACACCAATGCCACAAGATCCTCTGGCTCTCTAAAAGTACAGGGATGCAGAGAGCTTTGGGATTCAGGGCTGCTCCCACCACAGCTTTTCTTGCCCAAAACATAGCAATTAAAGGTATTTTGCAAGACCAGCTGTGCACTTGCACAGCAGTTGGCAATTCCCTGAGCTTCTCGAGCCTTAGGACAGGCCTTTCTGCAGGGCAGTCACCTTTACCCATCCTTGCAGGGTTTCCCTGTGTTCCTAATGTCCATTTCAATAGACTTTACCCTTATTTCCAAAGCTGGCTGGGTTGATGTTTCCTTTGGTTTAGAAGAGAAGTCCCCAACATCTCTATGTGTTTAACATAAAGAAATTCCCAGCTTCATTTAAAATTAAGTCTGGAGCTTTTTGGTCCATTCTTCACCATTTAGTTCCCCCTAGTTATGCATGATTTTCCCTTTTTAAACTAAGATCGCATATCCATGTTCCAGGTGACAACTAAATCAACCTCACTTGCTCGCTCAAGGGTTTTTTCTACAACTATCTCCTCTAAGTTGTTAATGTTAGTCTCAGAAACAAATTTTTAAGTTGTATCAGCCCCTTGCTTCATTGACTGTGGAGTTAAATAGATCTTCTGTTGTCACTCCTGTGGCGTATGATTGCTAATGGTTTTCAGTCTGGGTGACTAAGAAAATTTCCTGTGACACAAATCTCTGGAGTATTTCACTCTCTAAAAGCATTCAGTAATTCTTTATTTGCATCCAAATTCAACTCCCCAGTCTATCCCAGGAGGGCTTCCTTTGACATCTTTTCCTGGAATAATTCTGATGGAAACTAATCTACCTTATCCACATTATCACTTCTTTTTCTTAACATCTTTAAAATATGTTTCTACTCCTCCAATACCTTTAAAATCATTATTCTATCATTTCTGTACAGCCCATTTCCAACATGATTGCTCTTGTCATGTAATAATCACTGCTGCTCTTCCACCTCAATGTAATTGATGTAGTTGATGTTGGTGAGGATATTCAGTTTGCTGCTCTAACAACACCTTCAATAAACATTTTCATGGTGTGAACACCATATGTGTTGCCTCCTGACCGTAGACCTCCTAGGCATATAAAAGTAAATACTTTGGTATTGATATTGCCCACTTAACTACAGTTGGCAACAGTTTTACTCCCCCTTCTCCTTGTATTACAAAAATAGCTGTAAGGACTTCACTACTTTTCCAAACAATTTTATTCATTTCTTTATTTATATTTATTTTCACAAGTTTTGTTAAGTGTGATCCCAGGAAGCTGTGTCTTCAGCATTATCCACCCTGTCCTAATCCTTCCTTGGGGATGTGGTTCATGAGTCTCCCACTCATCAGTGAAAACCTGACCAATTTTTCCTTAGTCAGGGTTGTTTACACTCCTGGATGTGCCCTTTTGGGGGCAGGTGGAAATCCTGGCTTGGAGGTTTGAGATCCTCTCCCTGCTATCCTTCTTCCTAACTCTTGCCTCTCTTTTGGAATGAGGTGCTTTGCTCCTCTTCTTTGCCACTACTGTTTCTTTTGCTGCTTATTTATTTCAGCTTCACCACAGTAATGCTTCCTCCTCTCAGCATTTGACTACCAAGAAGTGGGTTTCAACCACCAGCATAAATATTTTTTCACAGAACATAATTAAATTTGTGGAACTCATTGCTGCATTTTATAGATTAAAAACATAAAAAGGTTAAAAGACACTGAAATAATTATGGAGGGCAGGTTTGTCAGTGTATGTTAAGAGATGATTCAAACACAACCTCCATCTCACAAAGTCCTAAACCTTTGAGTGTAAGAAGTTGGGCACAGTTTTCAAAGGGTCAGATAGCTGTGGTTTTCTATGGTCTTTTCTCCTCTGGCCATTCTGGACCATCCTGTAAAATATTACACAAAGTTAAGAATCTCAAGTCATCTCCAGGATGTTCCTCTGTGTTGCTGAAAAACAGATGTGTTTCACAATGTCTGGGCTTGGTTCACAGCAAGAATTCTACTTTTTCTAGAAAAAAATATTCTAAAAAAATTCTAGAAATTCTACCAGTTTTATATATATATATATGTAACTACTGAATAAGGGAAATGGGACTAATGCATTTGCAAATCATTGTGCAGATGGTTCTTAAATCATTCTATGTGGTATTTCAGCATTTGTGAAGAAAACGTGAGGCTTAGCCTGTAATAATGCCTGCATGAAGCCATGGCTGCTATGTTTTCTTGTCAAGCAATCCAGTTTTAGCAAGTCAAGAATCAGCCCCCAGTGCTTTTTGCTAGACTGAAAATCACAGGAGCACACTCAATAGTTGGCCCCATCTTTTCCACACACATCCTTTGTGTGAAGATCTTCAATACTTGAGCACTGCAAATTGGTATTTTTCAGCACTTCCTTGGAGCTAATGCTGAAGTTATTTCTTGCATACAAAACAGCTTCAAAAAAAAAAAATCACATTGCAGGAAGAGCTTGTTTAACAAAAGAGAAGTTTATCTCATCAGCTGTGTAGCTCACCAGGAGTGATTTGACAGAGCACAGCACGGGTTGGGGATTTTATTTCGGGCTAGCTCTGGTCTGATCCTGTGAGCTGAACACCCGAGAGCAGCTGGAGAGCATTAGGTGAATCCCTGGGGTGCTGCAGAAAAGATGCAGCATTTGCTGTGTGCTCCAAGGCTGCTGGACAATACCAACCCCACACAGTGAGCACGGGACCACCGGGAGTTTCTTTTCAAAAGCACATTCCTGACCCAGGCTAACAGTGTGGGAATGCATCTGCCAGGAGATGACTGCAGAAAACAAAAGCTACAGGAGAGTCCCGAGGACAGAACATGGACACCAGCTCTGGTGTGATCCAGCCTCTCCATAGCAGAGCTCAAATCTCTTTTTGCTCATTTGACAGGCCCTATTTGAAATGTTTTTCTAAGAATGTGCTATAGAGGGATGATGACAGCTGCAAGCTGAGAGCTAAAGAGCATTTTGTGTTTAGCCAAACATTTCCTCTGTGCCTTAGCATCTTCTATGTGTTTCTTATTCTCTCCTCTACACCCTACCCCAAGCTGTCTCGTACACCAAAATTAGCTCAAATTAAGTCATTAATATCATCAGTTCAAAACTGCTGCAGCTGGTCAGATGTGAGCAGTTCTGACCAACAGGGATTACATTTTTTTCTGCCTTACACCACACTGATACCAAGGCAAGAGAAAGGCTTAAAATACTCACAGGAGAAGGGAAAAAAAAAATTCTGTTAGTCTGAGATGCACTTTATAGTCACTGTCAAGATGGGATTTCCATTTGTGTATCAGAAATTCAGATTCTTTCTAAAAGAGGGAAATGATATGCAAACAATATTCTAATAGAAGACAAAGACTGGGATTTTGAGTGCACAGAAGAAAGATTTATTTCAGGTTATGGTTTCCACAGCAACTTTTCATTTTATCCCTCATGTGTCTATCTGTCTTATAAGGTCTTTCACAACATTTATATATAATGAGATGTTCCGTTAATGGGAAATTATTAAGAAATTAATTTCTCAAGCAAAAAACTTTGTAACTTTTCCTGTGTATATTCACAGCTTCACACACACACACAGAGCAATGTACCTGCAGAACAAGATGTTTGCATATAGGTGTACATTTTTAGTTTTGCTATCTATAGCAGCATGAAATTGGCAGTCACTGTTGATTACACAAGAATGACAATGATGAAGGACGTGATACTAAGTGTAGCTGGTAGATATTCAGACCTGGAGGCAGGCAGTGTTCCTGAAGGTATCAGAGCTTTGCAGGCACTAACTTGCCTGATTAAGGAGGCAGCCCTAACAATACACTGACTGGTGATGCTGGATTCCAATCTTCCTGATTTAAATATTTCAAGTGAATTGCACAAAAAGACTAGCAGACAGACCAGAGCTTTTCAGTAGTTGGCTCACTTGTTTATTCCATGCAACACTCCTCTCACATGAGATGGAGTGAGTTACAAGACATTCATGTACTAAGCACGTTGTTCTGCAGCATGTGGCCGTATGTTTTGCACAGAGGAGGGGGTTCTACTTTTCATAAATCTAACACAGAAACGATTTCAGGGGGGTTGCCCATGGTTTCTTTTTCAGATATACACATGGAAATCTAAAATATAAGCACAGCTAGATACGAACATTATGATATGACAATATAAATGCTGTTGGACTGTGGCAGAAGTGAGACAAAAATCAATCCCAAAAGCACTTAGCCTTGTTTGCTCAGCAGTACTTATTGACAGCTGAGAGAATAGAATGAGTGGAAATGAAATTTTCAGAGCTCTGTACACAGTGATGAGATTAAAGTCAGGAGACCTAGAGAGGGACCATCGGCATAAAAATGCCTTAATAATGTAGAATCCGATGTTTACAGCATCCTCTTTCCTATAATAGCTCTGCTGGTGACTAAGCCTTGCCTGGTGCATTGACCTTGGCTGGCTGCCACCTGACAGTGCCCAGCCAGACACTCACTCACTCCCCATCCTCAGCACAACACGGGGAGAAAATACGATGGAAAAGTTCATGGGTCAAGATAAGAACAGGGAGATCGCTGGCTGGGGTCATGGGCAAAGCAGACTTGACTTGGGGGAGTTAATTTCATTTATTAGCAATTAACAACAGAGTAGGATAATGAGAAATAAAAAAACAAAATTGAAACCACCTTTGCTCTCACTCCCTCTTCTTCACAGATTTACATCATATTCCCCAGCCCCAGCAGTGCACCGGGGTGGGGAATGGGGTTTGGGGGGCAGTTCATACCTCTTCACCTCCGCCACTCCTTCTTCACACAATTCCTCTGTACCAGCAAGTTCCTTTCCGTGGGATAGAGTCCTTCACAAACTGCTCCTCTGCTCCAGCATGGGTCCTTTCCATGGGATGCAGCCCTTCAGGAACAGACTGCTCCAGGGTGGTTTCTGCCAGAAAACCTGCTCCTGCACAGGTCCCTCTCCAGGGTCACAGCTCCTGCCAGAAGTGTTCTCCAGACTGGGATCCTCATGAGCTGCAGGTGTAAGTCTGCCCCTCCATGGATTCCCATGAGCTGCAGGGGAACAGCTGCCTCACCATGGTCTCACCATGGGCTGCAGAGGAATCTCAGCTTTGGCACCTGGAGCACCTCCTGCCCTTCTTCTCCGCTGACCTTGGTGTCTGCAGGGCTGTTCCTCTCACATTTTTCTCACTCCTCTTCCTCACGGGTGCTGCAGAGTGTTTTCAATATTCAGAAAAGTTTCTTCACTGGGAAGCTGGTCAGGTATTGTAACAGGCTGCCTGTGAAATCACCATCCCTGGATGTGTTCAAAACATGTAAATGTGTCACAGAGGAACACAGTTTAGTTGTGACCACAATGGTTCGGGGTTAATGGTTGAACTCAGTGATCTCAGAAGTTATTTCCGACCTTAACAATTCTATGATTCTGTAAGACAGATGTCAGACAAGAATAAATAAAATGCTGCATATTATGCATTTGGATTTGGTAAGTGAGCTTAGATTCACAGAAGTCTAAGAACAGAAGATGTTTCTGATCAAGAATGATTAATTTCCTATTATGCATTGGTAGGGGAGGAAAAAAAAGAAGGAGACCTGGAGTAAGTATATGTCTTTGAAGAAGTTCAGTGAAAAGCACTAAAAAATTCCAAAACAAGTTACTATTTAAAACCTCTTGTTACACACATACAAAAGGCAACAAAAGAATGAATAATAAAATTGTATTTGATGCCAAAAAGAGAAAGAAATAAAACTAGATAATAAAATGCATAGAGAACATAAAAATAAAAAAAATTTTAAAAAAAAATGAGGAGGAAAAATAAAAGTGGGTACTTGCATAAATAAGCACCATTAAGAGCACAAGTACAAACTAAGGCAGGACAGAGAAGCGATAGGAAATGTAGAATAAGACCCACTTGGTTAATTCCTGAGCTCCTCACTGCCTCCAGCCCATGACAGGTGTATACAGATTGTGGACACAAAATCAAGGAGCTGACAAGTTATCATTAACAGCAAAGACTTCACAAAGTCAGAAAGACCAGGTCACAAAGACAACACAGGTGTTACAGTTACTAGAGGAGAACCAGGAATGCTTCTTCTCATCAGAGAAGAAAGCCTGTGACAAATTGATGCCAGGAAGAATAGACAAAACTTATAGCTGCAACTTCAAGCTTAGGAAAACCAAGCTCTTCAGTGAACTGGAAAATCCCCTTTGGACATCTGCTCCATTTCCAAAATCTGCAGGAAAATTGTTTACCTTTTTCATTTCAATCTTGGTGTTGTGATTTTAAACAAATATTGTTCATAATGTGAAGTCACATTCCAATTTATGAAGCTCTAAACATAATGTTTTGTCACCATTTTTTTCCATATTCAGTGAAGAGAAAGAGGCATCACAACACCTGCTATTTCCAGAAGACAAATTGTTCATAGATTAATCAGAAAGCAGACATCATCATTATTACAAAGAGTGTCCTATGAACAATGTGAGTGAAAATCCACACAATAAACAGGAGCATTTTCATCTATAATCACATCTGGTGCTAAAAAGCTCAAGTGACATTCAGTCAACTGTGCATTTGACTAAACAGTCAATCTGAAACAGCAGTGTCACGCTCCCAGGCTTTTTTTAAAATTTTTTTTTTGTGACAATGTGCAAATAGTTCACTCCAATTCCCATCACTTTTTAGTAGCTCTTTCACAATGATTAGTCAACAAACAGTCAGCATTTTCCTACACATTTTGGCAGTCTAAAATACCTGCCTTGATTAAACTTTCTTTCAGTGCAAATAAGAAGAGTATAGAGTCACCAAAAGTGTACTTATAATTAAAGGGGGGGGTGGGGGAATCATGATAAATATACTCATAAAAACCTTTCAAGTTGCTTATTTTTGAGACCAAATTGTTATAAGACACCAAACACACAATTTGAGTTGTTCTTTGGGTTACACCAAGCTGCCTATCCCATACAAAAGGAGCATGACAGAAAATATTTGAGTGATTTATTTCTCATTATCAAATACTCAACAGATCAGCTCATCAGACCAAGAAGCAGGGCACACATGGCTCTGGTCATGGCATGCAGAGAGGGAGCCACCAAAGCCACCAGGAGCTCCACATATGACAAAACTCTGCCCTTCACCAGTCACAGCCAACACTGAAAGTACCTATATAGAAACTTTATTGTTGTCCCAGCCTTTCTTGCAACCACCCCCATAGCCATACTATTCTCTTTGGCCTGATAACTTTTGTTAATCATACACAACAAGCCTAAAAAGCATAAGGACTAATTTTATTCCAGGATAGCCCATATCATTGCCAGAGCACTTAGTTTCAGCACCAAGGCTGCTCAGAATTTCTACATTAATGGAAGTGATGAGACATTGCAGGTGACTGGACCAATTCCACCAAATACAAATTAAAGGTGAAAATGAAGTTATGAGCGTGAAAACTAGAGTTTTCAGCCAGGACAAATTATCACAGCTTCAGAGAGCTTTCCCCCCAGCACATCATCATCTCCCTGTCAAGGTTCTATCTTTTCTGTCTCCATTAGATCTCACCCTTCAACATTTCACTTGCTGCAAAGGAATTAAGAAAAGGTCTTACATAACACCCTAATAATCACAGCACACATGCACTGTGATTCCCAGAAGCAGACTGCTCCACAGCTCTCTTAATTTTAACAGATCCTTCGGTCTGGCTGCAATGTTCCAGCTTCTGAAAAAGGCACAGATTGCTGTAGCTGTCCATGAAAACAATCCATGCTCACTTACCACACTGACAAACACCAGCCCAGGAACCAAGGTTTAGACCTGACTGGGCA
This sequence comes from Pseudopodoces humilis, assembly GCF_049639895.1. Classification (NCBI taxonomy): domain Eukaryota; kingdom Metazoa; phylum Chordata; class Aves; order Passeriformes; family Paridae; genus Pseudopodoces; species Pseudopodoces humilis. The sequence continues at coordinate 109,255,577 of NC_142201.1, forward strand.
GTTCCTTAAGCAACAAGAGATCTTCCCCCCTATTTCAGAAGCTTCAAGTCACAAGTGACCCCTCGACAGCACCTTGGACTAAGGCTCTGTTGCGGATTTCACTAGAGCTACAAAACACTTTTCCTATTTAGCATCATTTCAAACCTATTTGCACTACTTCCAAGCTGTCACTTTTTTTTCTACCAGAGGTTTCACGTGTGAAAAGTGCTTCTCCCTCCCCACAGAAGACAGGATGATGCTGCATGCAGCTCTGAGAGTGACCCATCACTGACATTCAGCACTCCAGGAAAGGCTTTGCTTGTCCACCAAGCCTGGAAACAAACCTGGCTTCTGTAGGCCATTTTTCTTGAGGCAGAGAGTCATTCTTCATGCCTTTCTGACTAAAAATGAAAGGCTGGATGTCAGCAGACATCCATGTCTATTTAGAAGTGATAAAGTGCAATTAAAAGGCACTGGGAGATGCTCATGCCTAACACTTAAGGAGCAGAGATGACCCTGCAGAAACAAGCAGGAAAAGGCTCTTCAAAACACACATTTCAGTGTAGTTACTGCATTAGTGTTTGGAAGGTCTGACACACCTGACCAATGAAAACTGAAATTAACAACCAGTCTGTGGAGGTATTTTTAGCTTGGGGACATAAAGATGAGAAGAAATAAATGGTGTGGTTAGGGTTGTCTTTTTTTTTTTCCTTTGTTTTAAATAAGCACACCACCTGCCTTTTGTACTACTTAACACTTCTGTTCTCAGGAAAACCATGCTGTGATCTCAGCTTCTCAGAAACTGGTCAACATTTACCCAAATAACCACAGAAATACTTGAGGTAAATATTTGCATTTTTGTGCATTTACTTTAAAGAGTGTCCAAATATTATCCATTGCTCTTTCTCATTTCCATATCCAGTATAATATCAAATTGGTTTTATTTTCCATCAATTATCAATGCAAACAGAAAAATTAATTGCAAAAGAAATACATTAAAAATTCAAAAATAGACAAAGATGTCAAATACTAGCTCATCATGTGTCAGCTACAACCATCTATCCAGAAAACAAAACAACCAAAAAAAAAAACCCTAAAAATCTCTTATTTCTGCATTTCTGTTGGATGTATTGCTTTGACCTTCTGTGTTTTGAGGTGCCCCATGTCACACAGAACTTTAAAGAGAATCCAGTTGCCAAAAAGGAAAGAAAAGTGCTGTATTTTCACCAGCAGTCTTTTACTCTGGCACAGAATATGTCCATTATAGTTTTGAGGAAAGGCAGCACATACATCAGAGTTCACTTTCAAAGAAAATTAAGGTATTTCCCTAATTCAATCTTTAAAAGTTCTAACTTTTTCTAGAGCTGTACTGATATTTAGAGAACGAGAAAAAAACTTACTAAAATGGGTCTTTCTGCCCCACCATCGTCAGGTCAGGAAAGACAAAGGTTTTCGTGGGTAAGGTCAGAGGCTCAAGAGTTGAAGTACAAGTTCAAGTAGCTGAGTATCATTAGTAGCTGAGCTGGCTACTTGTGCCTACGCTGTTATAAGTATACATAAACAGATCTTGGGTTGTAGTTCTGATAGATTTTCTCTGAAAAGTCAGGAGGCTTGGCTGCTTCTCTTCTCGCACGTGAAGGTGGGAACTTGCAGGTTTTAGTCTGCAAAAGGAAGAAAAAGATGTACCATTGTATTACATTGTAGAATTTTGTGGGACCGTCAGTCCTATAGATCCCAAACAAAAAGCAGAAGAAACCTGGTAGATAACATTACTGTTGCAAAAGAAATGTGAAGTGATTTCTCTGAGCTCTCTGAGCAAGAGGGTAGAGCACAGAGGGTGAAACATAAACTGGCAGACAGATGCAAGAGCAGCCTTCACAAAACCTCAACAGGACAGCCTTTGAAATTTTTTTTCTTAATATAATCGAAAACAAAGTTTGAAATGTTGGCATCTACAGCAAAATAAATGACAATGAAGAATGCTAGCTTCTCTGAAAGCGAAACACCGAAACAAAAACAAAACAGACAGACCACAAACAATCCAATTTAGGCACCTAAAATCATTGGAAACCTTTGATCTCTGCAGCTCCCCCTCTCATCAATGAAATTTTCCTGAATGCCACAAAAGAGCATGTCAGGAAATGAATCATTCTAACTTCAGAGCACTCTGACTTGTTTGCAACAAACAAGGCACACGACCATTAATTAAATCATGAGCAGAAAACAAAATAGGAAATAATTGGTCTCTCCATGTGCATTAAGTGAGGCAGAAGCCCTGAGGAAAAGCAGCACTTTTTCATTTTGTTAAATATATATCAACAACACACTGGATTTAGAGACTAAAAGTTGTGGTGGCAGATTTATCACTGCTATTTCCTGGCTTCCACGTATATGAACTGCCATGTAAAAAATAAAAGTTTCATAGCTGTGTTTGTCTCCACTACAGCAAAACAAAGTGGACCTTTTTCCTTCATTGTAAAAGGCATATCTGGTTCCATCCAACCTATAATCAAGCAGGCTTCTGCTATTAAGAATAAATACATTCTTAAATAAATCATCTGAGTAAAGACTACTCTGTGAAGCAGAAATATGAATGTATTGAGTTTTGGGAGAGTTAAAATTCAGCATTGTAAACAGACAGGAAATGCACTATACCACTCTCTATCCAGTGCTTAAATGACTGCTCAAATACTCTGATTATACATGAAGATATAGCCATCCAAACAACAGACATTGTCACAGATGATGTGTTCCTCATTCCCCACTCCAAGTGCTCACAGAGGTAAATGGGAGATTTGTCAGAGCAGACACATTGCCAAGAAATTACAAGTTTTAGTGAAGAATACACCAAAACCTGCAAAGCACACACAAGCACAAAGCCCACTTACTGTAGAGTGTTCTGCCGGGTCAGGTGCCTGTTTACATAACCAGCAAGCTGAAAGTAGGATGTCAGGAAGTTAGGATGGTTTGATGGTGCAGGGTACACAGCTGTTATAGCTGGGGCTCTCCTCTAGCTCTGCCCCCAGCTCTTGAAAGACTTCCTTCAAAATATGGTTACCCTCATATGTTAAATTCTTATGTATTTTTACATCCTGCTCTTTAACACGCTCTTGTTTTATTTTTCCCTTCATTGAAACTTCTGGTCATGCTGGGTGTCCTGGTTTCTACTAGGGTAGAGCTTATTTTCTTCTTAGTAGCTGTGTTTTGCAGTGTTTTGCATTCAGTATGAGAAATGAAACAAAGCAGCTGATATGCCCAGTGCACAATTATCTGAGAGATACCAAAGTATGTACATTTGGCCTATTCTTACACTTGCTCAAGGGAAAACTTATCACTGCTCATGGAAACAGAATTTGCGCTTAGTCATTAGTTTATGAACTGTCATTCTTAAGAATAGAATTTTGGGCCAGTAAATGCAGAACAAACAAAAATTTCTAAAAACTCAAAGCCTGCCCTATTCTCAGAAAGAACCCCTTTCATCCTGAATGAATCTCTGACATGTCTGTAATGCATTAATACCACAGTACCTATAGCTCTTTCAAAAATCCAGACTTATTTTTAATCGCCACCCCTTATTTTATTACAACTTCTCCAAAAGGACAGTACATATATGAACATTTTCCTCCCTTGCCTCCCACCTCAGTCTCAGCAGTAAAGTGCTGAGTGTACCTTGTACCTGCACATAGTCAGCAATGGGATTGATGAACCTGAAATATGTTACAAAGGACTCACCTCTGCACCTGAAAATCAAGCATAAAGCCACACCAGTGGCAGCACTGACACCTGTAGCTGTTCCAACCAGGATGTAGAGAAGCCTATGGCAAGTGTCTGAGCAAAGAGAAAAGAGCAAGTTACAGAGCTAGATGTCAGTATCCAGAAATTTGTGACGTAACTGCCTACCTTAACTGGAAGAAAAAGCTAATCCTCTGCTTCCAAACAAAGCAGAGAGAAACAGATGAGATGCCTGGATGCAGCAATAAGAAGCTGCCTCACACCCCCAGTCATTTGTGTGCACAAACACATTTTCATTTTCAACTCATCTGCCTTTACATTCTCATTTTCTTTAAATACTACTAGCCCTGAACAACTGAGCAGCCATTCCTGCAAAATGCTGTTATTAATGACCAGTCTATGCTGATTTCTGTTCTTCATGCCTCTACTAGTAGAGATATTCTGGTGATACAAGCACTTATTTAGCTGTTCTTACAAATCCTACTGCAACAGATTTCCAACAGGTCCAGCACAGCCAGAGGAGAAGCTGAATTTTAGCCTTTACTACCTTTGGAACACTTGCAAGTCACAGACAGATAGTGTCCAAGGAAAATTTCTCCAGACCAACACTACTGTGGAAAAGCTGGACAAAATGTTGTGGGGAAGGTGCTTTTTGATTATTTTTTGTTCTTGTTTCTTGCTATCCTACTCTGATTTGAGTGGCAAGAAATTACTTTCCTCTCAAGCCTCTTTTGCCTGTTACAGTAATTGGTGAATGATCTTTCCCTGTCTTCACCTTGACCCACAAGCTGTCCATTGTATTTTTGTCCATGTCTTGTTGAAGAGATTGGGGAAGCAACAGAGCAGCTTGGAGGGCACCTGGCAGCCAGCCAAGGTGAACCTACTAAAAGCAGAGTAAGGATTTCTTGTAAAACAGAACAGGAATTGAAAGAAAAACACCCTGAAAGCTTCTCCATACAGTGCCACAAAGCATTTGGTTTCAAAATTATTGATTTATCTCTCAACATGCGCTAGGACTTCACCTTAGAACCACGCTAACCTATTTCCAGGGCCCTGGCATTTATTGGGAACAGCTGCACAGAACAGCAGAGAGGAGCCCAAGGCATGGTGAAAAGCAAAATAACATCAAAAAATAACATTTACATCTCAGGTCCATGACCAGAGTCTGGTTCTTGGTTGGGTAGGTGACCAGGCAGGTGACAGAGGGAAATGAGCTGTGGGCCCAGCCAAAGTAGCTCACTCTGGTCACTGTTCCATTGGGGTGGTGGAATTCTTCCTCAGAGCTGTGATTGCTTGCAGGCATCCAGGAGATGTCAGCAGGTGGCTTTCCTGCAGATGCCTGACAAACAGCCACCCTGCTCTTGTCATGGGTCAGAGTCACCATAGGAGGGACTGCAGAAGAAATTTTGAAAAGTCACACCCATTATTTCTATTAATATTTTATATTTTTATTTCATTTTTAGTATTTAATTGATTTCAGTATAAAATCACCAATTGAGAAGCTGACCAACAGGTGGTATTTTTCAGATTGTATGACCAATTTGTGAGATTTTAAATTAATTTGAAATATTAGCACATCTTTAAGGAAGAACAATACATCAAAAAGTCCAAGGTGAACATCTCAAAAACTATCTGGCTGCATCTAAAGTACTGCTTCCTCCTGTTTCCCAAAAGGTAATGACAGATTAACAGGATATGGGATGACAGAGAGGGGTGGATTAAATAAAGATTTATAACATGACTGAAGAAAAGGCAGATTGTTGAAGCTTCAGGTACATTATTTAGGAGTCTGAATATGTAGAATCAAAAATCTGATAGCAGGGAAATAAAAGAGGAATTGGGCAAAACTCTTCTGCTTGAAGTCAAACAACTCATATTCTGCATTTGGCAAAACAGGGAAAGGTTAGCACAACACCTACATTTTTATCAGAAAGGCAAGATTCTGCAGGGAACAACAAAAAAAAAAAAAACAAAATCCAAAACCAAAACAAACTAATAAAATAATCCAACTAAAAAAAAAAACAAAACCAAGTGACTAAAATTAGTAATAGCAATCATAGAGTTGAAAATTAATTTCTTATAATTTTTAGTTATATAGAGACAATTTAACTAATAGAGCCAAAACACAAAGTCTTCCTGTGGCTTGTTTTCTTTTTTAATTTATGGAAACCTAGATATAGTTTACCTGACAATATAAAAAAGGTAATTTGATGTATTCATTATGCTTCCTAATATTCTTATACTCCTGCCTATGTTGCAAATAGACTAATTTATTTTTTTATTTTAGTGATGCAATCTTACCTGTCACAGTCAGAGAAGAGAGAAAATTATGATTCCCTTCACTGCTGGCAATTTCACAGGTGTAATTTCCCTCATCCCCGAGGTTCACAGGGTAAATACGAAGCACGGGGTCACTGGCAGGTGGATATTTCCATGTGATCCTCTCACTGCAGTTCAGCCTGCTTGTCTCATTGTGATCCCTTCTATAAGACAGCAGGCAGCAACTGCTGCAATTCCTCTTCCATGTCACCAGCACCAAAGATGCATTGGAGGTGTAGGGGCAACTCAGCACAGCTTCATGGCCAGCCTCTACACTCACCCTGTTGTGAGCTGCATAAGCTGAAAAAAAGACATTAAAAAGATGTTACAGAGACATTGTAAAAGCCCAGGAAAGTCGTGGCTTCAAAAATATACTTCCTGATTGCACTGGCAGCCTTGGGGCACATATTAGTATTCAGCTTCCAGATCCACCTTCCTGAAGTTTGGAAGTACAGTGGAGATGGTGCCTTTTTGCTGTAGACAGTGACGAGCTGCAAGTTCTCCAATTTTATTTTAGGCAACAAATTTCTATCACTTTAATACAGGCTTTGAAAACTTGATGGGGCAGGCAAAATTCATTCTTTAGGGAAAGGAAACTACTTTTAAAAAATTTATTGTGTTCCTGAATTAGATGCCTTGCTTCAAGTCCAGTAAAACCTGGGATAGCGATGGAATACACACTCGTGGCACGGTTAAAACCAGCACCACTCGGAGCAGTAGTTTAGTAAGAGATGTATGTGGATCCCTTTTATTCCAGAAATCATAGCTCTCCTGCCATTGTCCCAGCTGAACAGATGTGTCTTTAGATGACCAGTTTTGGATTCCTCTCAGATTTATCATTCTGTGCCACTCTGCAAGGCACTCAATTATTTTTCCAGCTGAGGTGGCATTACTCTTTCCATTCCCACTAAACAATAGGCAAAATTTGCTTTGGTGTACTATGAAGCTTCAGTGTCCTGGAAAGTTGGAAATGCAGAGTACCAAACAGTGCTACATGCAGGTTTGGATCTTTCTTACTTACCTTCAACCGGATTGATTGGCAAGAAAAGGAGCACAGCCAGAACTGACCAGTTCAGAGCCATCTTCAGCAGAAGGAATCAGCGCTGCAGAAAATGAAGGCAAAGAAAATGACATGTAGTCACAAATTTTTGTGCTCATCCCCTCAAAGAGAAGATGTAGTAAAACCCCTGCTTCCTTTGAAAGCAGTTCTAAGTAAGACCCCATGTCAAGTCATTCTTATACTGAAGAAAGTAAGGCAAAAACACAGCTGAAATTTTTTTTAAAAAATTTTAAAAAAAGAAAATAAAGATAAAATAAAAGAAAAACCCACCAAAAAAACCCCACAAAAACAAACAAACAAAAGCTACTGTTTATACAGAGTTTTTTAAAATCCTGGATCTCTGGTTCCTCTCAGGATCTAGACTTCATCAACTCCTCAGCAAAGAAATTATTCCTAACCTTTGCATGCAGATTTTAATTTCTTGAAGAGTAACTCACTTTTTGGAGCAGAACAAAAAGAACAACCCTCCTACTGCAAGGGATCAAAACCATATGAGTTTGTTTCTTGCTTTCATAGGCAGGGTGAACTAAAAGAGGCATCTAGTAACCCCTGCTATTCTACAACTACATAAACCTTTTAACAAACCATGTCTTATAAATGCTGCCATTTCTGTATCTTTAATAATTTACTTTCTGAATCTGGCACCCACAGCTTGAGATGATTGGAAAATTGAGCTCCCATCCCATGGGAAATAGTGACATGATGTTTTCATTCCCAAGTCAAAACCCAAGATGCAGCAGACAAGCAAACATCTCTGTGCAATGGCTGATTCAGAAATGTCACATTTATAGTAACAGGACTTTCCTTGTGGGTTGTTTGGATCATGCACTGTTCTCACCCTTATTCAAACACAACCAGCAAGTGCTGGAAGAAGGAAAGGCAGACAGGGTTCACTCTGTACCCAGAGACCTGAATCCTCATCTGGTACCAACTGCCATGACAGTAACGAGCTTTAATTAAGCAGCATTACAGATTTAATTTCAAATGTGAAACAAACCACATGAGGATGCCTGGTGTACAGGAGAGAAGCCACAACACTGCCACACGTGTGGCACAGGAAGAGCAAACACTGCCACAGTCACAAGCCAAATGCAACAGATGGTGTTTTCCTTAATACAGCGTGATAAAAGTGCATATTCAAGTTACTGAATCACAGAATGGTTTGGGTCGGAAGGGACCTCAAAGATCTTCCAGTTCCAGCCCCCTGCCATGGACACTTCCACCAGACCAGGATGCTCAGAGCTCCATCCAACCTGACCCTGAACACTTCCAGGGATGGGGCATTCACAACTTGTGGACTGATTTGTGACTTTAATTGTGATGCATCTGGATGAAAAGCTTTAATTATCACCTGGTAAAAATGTCAGTACAAAGCACAGTGATCTATATTCTGCTACTAATGTGCAATAAGGAATGTAACTCTTAAGTTAAAAACATCTCAGATTTCATTTTCATTCACATAAAATCTTTGCCATAAAGGAAACATATTGTTTTGTTTCATTTTAGTCAGTGCTGTCAGAAGTTTTGGGATTTTTTTTTTTACTTTGCAATTTGGATACATTATGCATGCAAAAGTTGCTTTCAATCAAAAAGGTTTAAAACTTTAAAAGCTGAATTTTTTTTAAACCAAAAAGGTTAAAAATATACATTTTGACCAGACTTAAGTACTGAACTTGACCCAATTTGCAAAGAATTTCTCAGTCTCTTTCAAAAGGAAAGTAAAAGAAAAAACAATAAACCTTCCATAATTTCTATTAGCAAATTCACTATTTTCCAGTTTTGATGGGTTCATAAATATTCATAACAGAATATTGTCATATTGGAACTTGTCCCAGAGAAATGTTTTTTTTTTAAATGCATACAAATCTCATATATGGGGTTTATTTGCTCAGAAGAACAGGCATTAATGATTAAAAATGGGACCTTACAGAAAAAAAGAGAGTATATGACTGTTTAAATATTCATGTGTGAAACGCAGAATTTAATCTGCAATTTTTAAATTTCACAACCCTTGAACAGTCGTGCCTCTGAGTGAGAAGGAATTCTCAAAATCCAAAAAGGAACAACCAAGCAGAGATGAAGCAAACCCATTTAAAAGTAGCAAGCGAATACTTGTGGCTCGCCTTGTGTTATTGCCTTTGATGGAATTAAAACCCTTCAATAGCTGCATTAAAATAAATTAAAATTTTTACCCAGCCTCAGTGGCGGTGGCTGGCATGATGTGCGTGTCACTCTTCCAGCCGGGGAATGGCACCGCTCCCACTCGGATTCATCCCAAGGAGTGCTGAGGCTGGGGAAGATTCACTCAGTTACCAGGCTCAAGAAGAGGAGCCCTCCTCACCCCGGGAGCTTGGGAGAGGAGCAGCAGCAGCTCCAGCGTGCTCTGGTCTTCAATTCTCTTTCTGGGGTGAGCAGCCGCTCCCGCGGGGATCCCAGTCCTGATGGCTGATCCCGAGGCAGCTCCTGCACACCAGGGAACTGCAGGGATGTACCTGGAGCTCCCCTCCCTCTCTGTCCCCACGAAAGGCCCAGATGTAACTGCAAAGTGGGAATTATCTCAATTTAGGAGACTCCATCCCATGCAGTCCCCCAGTTCAGCTGTATGGTTCATTAGTTTCTTCTCGTTGTTGCTTCTGAGACCTTAACATGCAGCTGATTTTTCTCACCGACAGAGAAAGCCTTCACACCACCCCCCCAGAAAGAGGTGAGTAAAAAAAACCCTCTGGTGGTACACTGCCATGAAAAGGCTGTGGCAGAGCTAAACTGAGAGAAGCAAAGTGCTTTGTGACATGATGAACAAGTTGCAACCTTAGCTGTCTGCTACACATCATACACCAGCCACAAGCCTTGAGCACCAACTTAAAATCAGGCAAATAAATGCAAAGTCCTACATGATTTAAATATTTGCTAACAGCCTGAAAGAGAAAAAAGGTCTGGTATCCACCAGTACATCAACTGTCACCACAACTTCTTTAAGGATAACCAGTATGTCACAGAGCCATTCCTGTGTTTAATTCAGCAAAATATGGTTCTGTTTTGAAGTGAAAGCACATTTCAAAAGGTACAAAAGACCCTGCCTTAGAAGTCTGTTCTCTGTAAGACATGTGCTTTGGGCAAGGAAGGGCTGGAAGGGGTGGCAAGAAGAGGAAGCAGCAGCACATGTATATCAACCTTCTTGCTTCCTCTTATAAGGATAAGGTAACTGCTCTGCAAATCAAGGCTACGTTATTTAAAATCCAATCCCACACTTTTGACAGCCAGAGCAGCAGCAGCATCTTCTATGCAGTATTTGATGTTTCTACCTCATCACCAAGACCACACAGCACCCAACTCAAAAGCCTGCAACTTTTTCTGAAGTGAGAGATGTTATGCTGTATTTTCAACATCCCCAGGTCAGCCTCTTCTGCTCCTGTTTCTCCCTAGCAATGGTCCTCTGCTGGGAATTCCTCAAGTCCCTGCACTGAAAATGAAGCAACAAAAATATAGCAAGACTTTGAATGCCTTGGGTGCAATACAAAACTTATCAAATGGGGCAGCAGGTAGATATTCCCAAAGCTGAAAGTGAAAAGCTCTGTGGGGAGAGGAGAGGCTGTGTTCTTTCTCTGTTCTGAGACATCTTCCTTAGCCATCTGTGGCTGGCTCCTGACAATGCTGCTGAGTAATGGACCTTTGCATTGACTTTAGAGCCTCCTGGTATTTTTTCTTTTTCTCCAGGAAAGATATCCTGGCCCTGAAAACTGATCCCTGAATTCCTGTACTAGCACAGCAGAAGACTGTTAGTGCTGTCAGGGACTGATGGATCAGAACCTCCATAGTGCCTTTTCTTCTCAAACTCCCTGTTTGTCTCACAGTTGCTGGCATCAGTTGAAGCCAGAATTTGGAATTTAGTCCATCCAGTTTGTGAGCTACTTTAATTCAGTTCCAAACTACAAAGCTTTCTCTGCAAAATGAGAAATAGAGGGTGGATGGCTTTCTGAAAGAGAGCATTACCCTAATAGAACAAGCTCTCAAAACAATCACAAGCAGGTTATACAAAACAACTGCAAAATTACAGTGTTTAGGTAAATATATCTAAAGGTAAATAGGTTTGAAATTTCCTGCACAGCAAGGCAGAGATTTGTGCTGTCTATTGAATTCATCAAGAGACCAATATTTAGAATACCAACATTAAAAAGTGTGGATTTTCCCCCAGGGGGAAAAAAAATTGTCATACATAGTAGCTGTAATTCCAGAAAGCAGTTGGACATCTCTCCTCTTCTCTGCTATATTTACCTTTTTATCACTATCTCATCTGGAAAATAGCTTAGTCCCACAAAGTTGTTTCACAAGCCAAGGCATATTCTTCACATCTGTAGCTGCCTTGCAGCCAGTCCCCTCAGGGAGAAATCCAGTGTTGGAAAGGGAGAGTAGGAGCATAAGATGAATGAGAGCACCACCACCCCTGGTAGCTCATTCTTTTCCTTTCAGAAAGAGAGAATTTGCTTTACATTTTCCATTTTATGTGGAGAAAAAACCCAGTTCTTGTACCTAACACCTTGACTTTCCTAGGTATAAACCATCTGTGGCTCTCACCAATGTCAGCAAACAGATGGGGGAAAACCCTGCTGATAATGAAGCCTGTAAAACCTGACACTTCCATGTTAAAATATCCAGAGGCAATTATATCACAGTTTGCAGAGATCAAGAAAACGTGTTTCTTTTTTAACTGTAGCTAATTGCACTGGGCCAGCAGGGCCATGCTCAGCAACTTCTACTCCCAGCCCTAAAGAATCCCCTTATCACTTGTAGGTCATTAACCACAGCAGCTTCTCTCTTGACCCCAATACTGCAGCAGACAAATCTATCTACACATATGTTCATGATCTTAACTGCTTTAACTCCTGCCCCTTGTGGGCCTACTTCTTTTTGCTGATGATTTCCCAGGAAAAAAAATAGGAATTAGCAACCCACAAGTGCAGTTATTGCTTTCAGGGCTGTGGATAACCAGAGAAAAAGTCTTCCATACAAGTATTCAGAGATGAACAGAGAGGAAATGGTTTATAGCTTGTTGTTTAACTCCTAAAATACTCTGGTAAGAATCTCAGGCTCCCCAGATGAAAGTTTCCTCTCCATCTTTCAGTCAGAGGGACTGGCCTCCCACTCCACAGCCAAACATGATGGAATTGCACCACACATCCCAAACTGCACATAAAGAAGCTACAAAACCTCAAGTAGTTCCTGCTTTAAAATGAACAGAAATAGCAGAAGCCCTGGTGTATAGCAGAAATAAAACCCCAGGTAGTCCTTCCTCACTTTTCAGTCAGTTTTACCTGTAGCATCACTAACCATGGTTTAGGCAGTGCTAAGCAGGGGTAGAGACAGCACTTACCCAACCTCTCTCCTTCAGCTCTTCACTTCTCCTTCACACGACAGGGAACATAATTTTCTCTGAAACCTACAGCTTCCCCATTCCATAGACAGCTGTGAAGATCTTGCAAGAAGCCCCAGGAGCCCCCATCAGCTGGGAGACAGCTTCTCCAGCCTCAAGGAGCTACATTCTCCATGGTCATTGGAGTCAACACATAGAAGAAATGGATTTCACTTATTTATATATTTAAGGAAGGGGAAAAATTGTCCCCTGTGTTTATAGAGCAGCTAGATCAATGCTTACAAATATGAAATAGATACTGCTATTGTATGGCAAAGAAGGAATAGTTTTCTTTCATTTCCCTTTCTGTGTTTTTTTTTTTTAAAGTGGAATAAATTGGTTGCATAACGAAACATACCTAAAATAGAAACCCACATCTATATTGGAAAAAACTACACATCCCACCTCTCAAATGCCAACCAAAGTCATGACACCAGGGTCAGGTTGCCATTTATCACTACCTACAGTCTTTTGGTGGGATGTAATACACCGAAGGGGATGCCTATCTTTTTTCCTTCCTCACCATATGGGTTTCCTTGCTGTCATAGTCTCCCTTTCTCATGAGCCACTTAGCACCTATAGCTCTGTGTCAGTGATCTAGAACAATTCTCCCTGGTGGCTTCCAGTAAAACTTCTCACCTCATTTCTCTTCTGGTTACCGGCACTTCTGGCAGATTTTAAGCTCCATTTGAGGCAGGATGATGCAGGAGAGTGGAGTTGCTGGGAGGAGTCCTATAACATGTCTTTATTCAGGTTTCTGCTAAACAAACTCCCCCCCCCACATTTTGTAGACCAGTGGTCTGCAGGTGAAAAACACAGTATAAATTCAGGTCATCGCTCACAAATACTGTCATGGGACTGTGGGCATTGCTGATAAAAGATCTTAATTTTCTCATCTTCCCAGAGTGGCTTAAAGTACAGCCCAGAGGGGAAGCTCCTGAGGATGGGGTGGCAGAGCTTCTCCAGGGTGGGAGAACATATCAGGAGAACATATCATTGTCTTCTGATTCAATGTCCAGAGGCACTGTGTGAAAAGCTGAGGCACAGCACTACAACAAAAATGAAAGAAAGAGAAGATTAAAAAAAAAAAGTCAACTAGCACACAGAATGCAGAAGTGTCAGACAGAGACTCAGGAAGCTTCTAGCTCCTCACCACAAGGACTTTGCTGAATGCATTCATGCCACACACCACAGGCTTTTTGTCATCCCTGCCCTCAGGCATTTATAGGCTATGTACACATGTAGGCTACAGCCATACGGCTGTGTTTGTGCATGGCTAGGGCTCACTTAAAATACATGAAAAAACATGTCTTAATTTGCTAAAAGTGTCTGTGCTGTGGCCATGTCTATGTGTATTGCTACATACATGAATATTTTTTTAAATCATTATATAGAGGTACAACTTCTTGCACACGCTAGGAGCTGCTGCACTCGCAGCCCTCTGACACAGGAGGAAATGTTGATTGGCTTGTTTGCAAAGTCTCCATCACTAGAAATCCGAGTTCTGCACATTGCTTCCACGTGGTTGTCAGAGCTAGTTTATGGCTTTTGTAATGATAGAGTCTCTGGCAAAATGATTTTAAAAATGCATCCAAAGGGATAAACTTTGAACCATACAGGCTTCCAACAAACCTCTCTTTCAAGAGGATGATCTTTCCCAAATAAGGCAATTCCTCACATAAAAGAAGATGACCTGTGGACCACTGATGGCATTTTACATGGGGGGTACCTGCAACTGAACAATGAAGGAAACAATCTCACTCAAAGTCCAGATTCAGTGAGTCCAGCACCTCTACTCCATCAGGGTTATGTACATGTGCTGCAAAACTTCTCCAAAGTAGTAACAAGGGCATAAGGAACATATGGGGTGAGGGATCCTGGCTGAATGCATACCTGGACAGTTAGACTGAAAATCCATTTTCACTGAAAACGACATTTTGATCTGGAAGCTTTGGACTAACAGTCTATATTTCTCTATAGGCTCTAGAAACATGTATTGCACAATCTACTCAAAGTTGTCTTTTGCATGTTTACACAGGACAGTTCTGATATGGATAAAGAACTTCCATTCTCCCTCGGAAACAGAGAGATGGCATTGCCCTGGCATGGGACAAGAAACAGGAGCTATAGATTTCTGAGCAGGTCCTGAAAGAAAACCCAGCTCTGGCCCTACAATTGTCAAGGACAAGGAGAGGACATACTGGCTTGTGCAAGAGAATTTTACTGGGGAAAATCACTGTTTTCTTACTACTGAAGGGCACCCACAGAACTCATTGGGCCACAGTATGATTTAAAAATGCTCATTAGGCCTTGGCCTTGATGAACTGCATCTGGGCTGAGATTCTCCTGAGCTTATCAGAAACACTGTCTGCTCCCAGGAACTGGTGCTGTCTAACAAGCTTTTGGTTTTTAATAAGCAGCTTTGGAAATTTATTTTCCTTGCCCAAATAACAGCCAGAGTTTAGGCCTAAGCCATTGGCCTAGTCCGGGCCTAAGTCTGGCAAGGCAGACCTCTTTAAACATTGGGAGGGCCTTCCTTATTTGTTTTTGTCCTTATCTTTTCCCACCTTTACACTTTTTTCCTTTCCCAGCCTCAGTGTTGATAATTTGTGGTTGATTTTAGTTTTAGATTGATTGATTTTACATTTTAGAATTATTTTTTCTGTACTTTAACCATCTAAATAAGCAGTAGAGTGAGCCTTGCCAATGCATTTTGCCACGCTTTCACTTTAATATTAAACCTGCTTTTTGCCAATTCCTTTGATTCTTTGAGCCACCTAAAACACTCATTTTTGACAAAAAATTAGCATTTTCTTGTTACTCAAGGCTACTCACATCACAGAATTCATTGTCTTGACTATGTGTCTTCCATAACAGCATGTGCCTCTGTAACAACTGTTGTTCCTAATAGACAGAATGCACAGGTATTTGGAACTGGAATTTCACTAGGTGTGTTTGTGTCTCCAGTTACCATGGATATACACTGATGCTCCTTCCCTCGATGTAAAATGTCTGTCTGGTGTCTCATTACTCACAGATCTGCTGCAAGCACCTTGTTTTTATGACCCTTCAGCTCAAGGACTCATATTCACAGTTGTTGCAAAGCAGGATATTTGGGAGCAGCTTCTATGCTTATGTACAGCATAGAATACTGAATGCCAAGGAGTTAAAAATCCTCCTGAGCTCAAGAGAACTGCCTCTTTAAAATTCCTACTTCATCTTCTAGTGCCTTGCAAAAACAACAAAAAAAAAATTCTCCTTAATCTCTCCACAGCTATTCCTTGTAGCTGCCAGGAGGTGGAAACATAGCTACACCAACCTAGGGGAGAAGCATCATGTTGATGTGCAGTTGTACAGCGTGCTGCCTGCTGAAGAATGGTGCTAAAAATATCTGCAGTCCGAACTGGCTCACTGGAGCCCAAAACATAGCATCATACAGTGCTCTCCCCTTCCCCCACCTAGCAAGACATCTATTCTGCTTGCTGTGGGTGCCCTTAGAGCAGCTGGTTCTGTCAGATGTGACTTCCACATTTATTTCAACAAGAATCCAAAATCAGGCTGCCTGTGATTGAAAGGCTCCCCTAGCAGCAGCCATTGCAGTGCTTCAGAACTGATAAACAATCAGATCCCTTGCAAAGTGACAAGGAGATAAATTTTCACTTGGTCTGTGTGTCTGCTTTGACACTCAAAATCAGTGCAAGTACAAAAAACATGGCAGAGATTAGCAGTGCTCATCAGACAAGCCTTAGTCACCACAGAAAGAGATACAGGTGTAACCATCTTCCCCTTGACATTTGGTACCAAATGTTAAGGTCTGAGAGAGAAGTCCTTTCAGAAAAGGCAAACTTACATCGATACTTGGAAAAGAGGACAGAGACACAGGAGTGTTAAAAGGCTGTAGACAAAATAAGCTTTCAAAATATCACAGAGTTGAATAAAATGTCACAACTTATTTTGGTTTCTGTTTATACGAGAGTGAGTTTGATACTAACTTAATTTCTGCTTCCTGTGCATTCCCCACCTTAAGCTCATCCCACTGAGAGCTTTCTCAGCTTTCTCAGAGGAAGCTAAAGAGCACAGAGGATGGACTAGAAATGAGCCAGAAGATACTTCAAAGGAGAAAACACATTAAATCCTTTTTTGCACAGAGAGCAGTAGAAGAAAGGAAAAAACCTCCCTGCATGGGAGGAAGGTCCCAGAAAGTATACCTGGAAAAAAAAAATGGGAAAGGGGTGTCAATAACTATATAGACAATGCCAGAAATCCACCCAAGAGACTTGTGATTTTATAAAATCAATCATACACCTTATTTTCAGAAAATATATATATATATATATATATTATTAGATCTTCTTACCTTTGCCATACACAATTATCCAGGATATCATGAGCACAGCCCCATCTTTTCCAGCCCAGAGTCCACCCTCAGAACTTCTGCCCAAGGTAAACCTCTGTACTCTCTGTGGAATTGGCAATGCCACACCTGATATAACAATGACAAACATGCAAATAAAAGTCTGTTATGCATAAAAGAACTGCATCTTTCCTTACCTAAAAATTGGTGTCAAAAAGGTGACTGAAGCTGTAATCCTTATTTTATTTTTAGCCAAAATATTTTGGAGAAAACTTAAAGGAGAAAAATTAATATAAAGCCCTGTGTTTTAACAAAACTGGGGAACAGCTTGGAAGGAATAGAAACTGGTTTCTCAGCCCAATCCAGATCAGAATCAACCCACAAAGCTCTAGGAGCTCACCACCTTGGCTTCTTATGCCAAATAAATATTCCCTTCTGCTGGGGGTATGGAGCTGAAGTCACTGGGCACAAGAAGAGGACACCACACCATGTGACCACTTAAGACACTTAGAGAAATGATTGCACAGAGGCACTGCCTGTTTCAGTCTCCCCAGCCTCTCTGCACAGTATTTTCTTCTCTTCTAACCAATGAAGTAGGAGGATTAAAAAGGCACCTCAAAAAGAACACAGTAACTCCCAGCAGTGGCTGCCATACCTCCAGTCCCACTCCCCCTAAGCATCCATCCTCCCTGAGGTCTACATACACAAAAATGAAGTCCAGAGGTGATAAGGCCAGGCTGTTTGCATACACAAAGCTCTCAATTTAAGAAAATTAATAGATCTTCATTTTAGATAAAATAACTTTGCTGCCTGTGAATCCAGCTGTGGCTATGAACCCAGAACAGATGCTAGGAGAGCTGGGGCAGACCTGCATCTAACCCGAGACTAACACACATTTTCCCACACTGCTTTTTCACCCGAATTCTTTCAGGTCTGGTAACGGTGCTCAGAGTAGAAATCCCATGGGAAGCTATTTCCATTAGCTCCGAGAAATCCACAGCAAATCTAAAACAAATCCCTGACATGTTTCACATGTCAGCCTTGCATTTAGCATGCACAGATGAAGAGACAGAGTATGAAACTTATTGCACATGTCACAGTGTGGCAGCAATCAATTTCATTTGCACGCCCTAGAAGGAGAGGATACATCTTCATGAACATGATTTTTGTCATGTAGAAATTTCTGCTGAGACACCACCATGTCACCCCCCAACTCCCTCTACAAGCAAGCCCCTGGACACACAGAGCTTACCTGCTACACTCACCCTACTGAAGTGGCCCATAGCAATTAGGAAAATATTCTTTATGTTTATGTCTTCTGCAGTGATAGCAGGCACTGCTTGAGTAGTTGACTTCCTATACTTTCAGAAATTTTCAGTGAGTACGTGACATTTGCCATGGTTTCTGAGTTTTGTGAGAGGTACAAGATTTCCATCTCCTTTCCAAACCCAGTCTCGTTTTTCTTGTTGGTTCTTTTATGCCGTGAGCCTCAATTTGTGATTCTGTTGGTGCCTGATAAGACAGTTCCGATTCAGGCTCTTTCCTTCTTCCAGGTATTTCGTGGCAGATGCATAAATGATTTCCAGCATGCTGGAATGTGTTCTGTGTTGGGAGAGTGCAGACATTAACTGAGCTGACCTTTGTGCCAGGCCAATCCCCCTCCCTCCCCATTCTCCACTTGTTCATGCACTGTAAAAGCAGGGGCTGTCTTGTGCTGCCAATGTGCACAGAGCAGCCAGGATAACAGGCAACACAATGAAAACTATACTTTTTCTTTCACATGAGAGGACAGAAAATCTATTTCCTAACATAGATCTCACAGCAAAGGCCTAATGCCAACAGAATATTCTCTATAAGCTTTGCTTTGTTTTCATAAAAATGGAAGATGAGAAAAGCATCCTCTCTTCAAAAAATAAGCAAGTGAAAGCATCAGGGGAGAGAGATATTTTGGAGAGCTGTTTGTTTTTATTTCTTCAATTTGAAGGTTTTTCCTTTATCAAATACTGAGCTGTTCCATTGAAAGATAATCTAAAAATACTGATTGGCTCAAAATAATTCTCTTTTGGGATCAGGTTTCACCTCCCAGCTCTCTGGGCAAAACTGAGCATAGAGAAAACAAAAGACTGAAATACACCATGCCTCAACAGAAGCTTATTGCAATAGATATTCATTCTTTCCCAGAACCCAGGCAGCACCTCCTGGCCATACTAATTCCTAAGCTGGACTAAAAAAGCCAAAAGCCAGCAAAATTTCTTTGTAATTGTTTCTCCTCCTCCTCAAGAGGGCACCTGTATCAAATTATCTGGCTAGCACAAGTAAAGTATGACTCCCACCAATATGAATATATAGAACAACAAGCTACCAGGATCTCTTTTTCAATGATGAGAAAAAAATCAATTCTAGTTACTTTAATTTGTACTTCAAGTACAAAATAAAATCTGATGTGAGCATCAGGAAAAAAAATAGAGAAATTCTGAACACAAAAGAAAAAAAAATAAAAACCACTTACTACAACAGCCTCCTCTTTCAGACTAGTGTTAAGAGGCAGGAGAGCTTCTTTCTTTACTTCAAAAATATAGATTTTTCTTTTTCCTAGAAAAACAAAGCTGTCTTTTATAAACATCTTTAGGTCCCAGACCAGCAGGTGGAACTTGGCACACTGCTGGGAGGAAGAAAAACAAGAGTGGTTTGCTTGGCCTCCATTTTTCAAATGAGTAGGTGGCTTGAGAGATTCTGTGATTCAATAAGAAACTAGAAACCAAAAGAAAGTGTTTGTTTACTTGGGGATTGATTTTTTTTCCCCTCTCACCTTAGCCATGGCAGGATTTCTGGTTTTTCCACATTGTTTGGTCCTTGTAAGCTGTGTGCTTGTGTCCTGTGCGCTTGTGTGAGTTAAATCAGTTATTCTGAGTATGCTGTGATCTTCTTGTTGGCAGGGGAGGACAGCAAATGGGATTGAAAATTACACCCAGGCATTTATATGCACTTTTCCATACTGCATAAAAATTCCTCTGTAGGCTGTACTTGCAAGAAGTTAAATGTCTGGTTGGCTTCTGTGTTATTTTAACTATTATATATATTTTTCACTTATCTTTCAGCTCTCTGTTGGTGTTCCAAAAGGGTCTGTATTGCACTCTCTGGTGTCAAACTTCCAGTTATGGGTCAGCTACCCAGGACCAGAAGATTTTGTTTGCTTTTACTAACTAAGCCCTGCTTGGCTTAGACTTTCCTGATGGCCCAGTGATTTTCAGACTCTTAGAAGACTCAGGAGATGGTTCAACTTCGGACTGCAGGAAACAAGCACGAGTTCAGTTACTCCAGAGGTGCACAGAGCCCAGTGGTTCGTGGAAGGGGAATAATGGGAGCTGCCAGTTCACAGCCTCTGCAAGTCACTGAAGCAATCAAAACCCTTACCACCAACAAAAAGCAGTTCAGTGTCCCAGACATGCTTACTGAAAATGTAAACTCTCTGTGCAGGAAAATATTCGCTTCCAGAGTTGATTCCAAACTTCATTAAGTGAAGACATGAAAGGTGTTGGCTTGAGACCTCAGATGCAAGCAGCACATTCACAAAGCATGCACAACTCTGAGAGCAAAGCAAGATGGTTTTCCTCTTCTCTTTCCACTTTCTCATATCTCATGCCAATGCCAAAGCAATCCCTTCTCCTGCAGAGCAAGAAGTGGACTTTGAAGTCCATTCAGCAGTGGGTCTGTCAGTGCAGTACAATCCCAGTTATTCCTCCTCCTCAGAGAAGCCTATGGATTCATATTCACCAGCAAACGGCACTGGACATGTCTCTGAGGTTTTTCCCTCACAAACAGGGTAGTGAACAACTTTTTTATCTGGGAAAAGCCTCAGGAGGCCTGAAGGCAGCACTGTGAGCTGCACACACATTCTCAACAGCATCAGAGCTGAGTAACACAGGAAGACAATGTGCTTAGGGCTTAAAAGAGGGGGGGAAATCTCCTATTTCAACCACCAAGAAAAACCAAATATCAAAATAGCAAAGTTTCTCTTGATAAGTAGATCCAAATATGGATGTGGCCCATCTGTTTTAAGGCAAGTGAGACCTCCTCAGACAGCCCAGCTTTGGTAAATCCCTCAGATTCAATACAACAATTAACAAATTTCATTACAAGATTTCACGGCAATCAGGACTAGGAAAAACATAGATTACAAGATCAGACAGTATGCTCTCCACTGTTCTCCTGTATCCTACATATGTCCTGCTTTAGGAGCCTACCTCCTCTTGAAATAGGAGGGGAAAAAAACCCCAAAAACATGGTTTGAGTTCTTGGGTATGTTTATATTAAATCAAAATATTAATATTTAGCTATTGAAATCCCGATATTTGTATCCTACTTTGTTTAAAAAAGATGTATCATCATGGGAAAAATACATATCTAAACAACTCAATGAAGACAAAAGGCACCTTTTTAGCCTCCTGCTTTACCTCAGTTTCAGACTTACCTCTTGGTTTGCTTTTCTAGAGTACCACTTCATTATTACATATCTTATACATTGGCTTCTAGATATGACAAATGGGCTGTCAGGTTTACTTTCTTACATCAAGATAGAAAAATAAAATTAAAAAATTAACAACAAAACCCAAGAGTTCTATATTGAATTAAAACAGGATACCAAATAGTGAAAAGATGCACCTCTTTTTTTAATCAATATAACCAAATTAATTATGTCAATCAAATAACAAGTATGCAAACCTTGAGAAATCAACACTGCACTAGCTAAATTAATGGAATATATAACTTTACAGTATTACAGTGGAACAACGGAGTAACGCAGTCAAGTGATCAAGTCCTCTAACTAAAATAACAGATTATTGCCACTAAAGTAGCCCTAGAAAAGTTTAAGACAATGACAGCATCCTTCAGTTTCAATTAGCTTACTTAATATAAATGCACTTAGAGTGTGCATCAGGTACTTTTTCCTTTTATTGCAGGAGGGTTCATGCTCTATCAAAAGAGTGAGCTTCAAAAAAAAGTCTAACAGTTAAGTCATGCAACAGATTAAAATGCAACCATTATTATGAGAAAATCTGACTCGGTAAGAAGTTGTGGTTTAAGTTTAGGAAATCATTAAAGAGCTCTGCTGGGAATCTCTCATGTGCATAGACAAATGAAAACCAAGAGACAGCAGTGTAACTGCACTGTGAGGCAAAAAAAGAAAAAAACAACCAAAAAAACCCACCCACATGAGAGCAGGATAAATTATTTACTGCTTACCTTCTTGGGATCTTGTCACTGGCTGTAAGGACTCAAACCCTGAATTTACTGCCACACACAGAAGTTTCATTCAGGCTTATGCTGGCTTCCCCAGGGACACAGATCTTTAAATTCTTCCTCTGCTGGATGATCTGCCAAGGAATCAACTTCTGTTGTCTCTGTGGATAACAGGATTTTTTGTTTTTCCTTCTCTGGTCTTTACATCTTGAAAGGGCATGTCCCACTCACTGCAGCTCTCAATCCAGTTCAGCATTGCAGGATCATTTAGGATCCATTTTTTAGGCCCAGATATAGTCATGTCGGGATGAATAGGGTGATTTTCAAGGAACACAGTAAACTAAGATGTAGGTGGGTATTTTCTAGAAAGTTTGTGTCACCTTCCAGTTAAATCAGGGGCACAAATTCTATCGTAACCAGAACCAGTTTTACTCTTACAATCAAACCAGCCTTATTTCCGGGTATGCATTTTATTGAGATTTATCCTGTCCTTAATACTTAGGCATGGTTTCCTGGTAGGATCTGTTGCTTATTTGGAGGGAATTTTGAAAGAATAAATATAAGTTCATACAAATTCTACTGGCTTTTACACAATATTAAAATAATTTAATTTTATACTATTTTTTTAATTTATTAATCTTGGGTTCAAATAGGGTCTAGATTTATATCTCTCCCAAAGCTTATAATAATGGTTTTCAATAGTTACACAGGAAAAGGGCTGCATTCTGCTTTTCTGCAAGGCCAAACATAGCAGTAGCCATTTCCTTTTTGTGATTACAGATAACAAGCCTTTCAAAGCCACAAAGTGACAAGAACTAATAAAGACCAGGCATTATCCACCCTCACATTTCTATTAAAAGTTCTATAAGCATCACAAAAGCCTCATCAGAGCAGAACACAATAGCTCTCCCAACACAAAAGCCAATATACAGTGACCAAGAAGATGGAAACCTACAGGAAGTTTGTATTTCTCTTTGCCTTCAAGGCTACCTTCAGATTTTTCCATTATGTTCACTGATCACAGATAGAAAGGTAAATGAATGCTAGTCCAATTTAAATCCTTCTTGCTGCAAGAGTGAATGCACCCAATGAGAAATTTGATGCAGAAGTTAGGTCCTAATCAGCTGAGGCTAAAGCACCCAAGCACTTCAAATATCAGTTCAGCCTGATCTTAGGGTAATGGAATTTCAGAATAGAGTTTTTACTGGCAAAGTGAAATTAAACACTGACTACTACAGAGATGTTAATGCAGAAATTAGGGGCATTTCCTTGAAGGATTATAGACTTGGGGATGGGAGTGGGACGAGATGGGACACAAGGAGCAGGAAGAAGAATGGAAGAAGAATTGAAGAAGGGAAGAGAAAGAGAAATCAACACCTTAGGCCTGGATACTTCCTGTCTCACTGAGCTGTATTTCTGGAGGAGAAGTATATGCTTTCCCTGGTAATTGTATAAGCACCTTTTCATCATACTCCTTGAGCAAAATAGTGAATTAGACATAGTGATTATTATTTATACGTTTCAAAGGCTTAAAAGTAAGGGAACACAGTCTAGTGTCAAATTCAGAAATCTATCTCCAAAGGGCAAGAAATGCACGTGTAACAGAGAGGTAAATAATTTACACTTCTTTCATAGGTTAAGGGAAAAAAAGCATTTTTTAAGGGTACATACCGTGGTAAAAAGATCCATGAGCTGGATGGAAAAAGCCAGACTTATTTTTTATGTTTCAGCATCCTGCATGTCCAGAGAGTACCAAATGATAGAGAAATTGAAAGGCAAAACTGAACACATCCAGAAAATGTCCAGTGGGATGAGCTGGAATGAAAAGTCTTCTCAAGGTACCAGGGACAGCAGGAAGAGGATAATTCCAAAGGCATTTCCATTTAAGCAGCATTAATCACACCAACATCAGCTCCAGTTACCCAAACAGTGCTGCAGACAGCCTGACTGCTGTGCATGCATGTGAATATATCCACGTGTGTACTGCCATTTACTAGAACAAACAGGTAGCTCCACCAAAAAAGTCTATTTAGCTTGCAGAAGTCCTCATTTTTAAGACCTTTGA
Organism: Pseudopodoces humilis; assembly: GCF_049639895.1. Lineage (NCBI taxonomy): Eukaryota > Metazoa > Chordata > Aves > Passeriformes > Paridae > Pseudopodoces > Pseudopodoces humilis. The sequence continues at coordinate 109,279,734 of NC_142201.1, forward strand.
ATTATTGCTGCACCAGAAATTTCAAGATCTTTTAACACTGATTTCAGTCTGACAAGTGCCAAAAAGAGGACCTCATTGTTACTTCAGTAATAAATTCTGCACCTAAAAGCCCAAATTCAGGATCATTCAGAACATGAAAGAGGAGAGTATTGTTCAGAGTTTATATTCTCCAGTAAAAAGGGCACTAGGGAAGACAATTCAATATTTAAAGCACAAAGAGAAAAGCCTGGGACAAGAGGAATGCCACTGTAGTTCCTTACTGACAGGTCCAGGGGATAGAAAACCTCTTTTTGCTGCAAACACAGGGATAGCAAATGATCTTTTTTCCTCTCCTACTTTTTAGGGAGATATAAGCCCAAAATGCTCAAAGGAGAGGTATTCTCCCCCTCCTTGAGGATCCTGCAAACCAAGAGAATTGCAACATTTGCTTCCCCTCTTTTTTTTTTTTTTTCTCTGATTCTCTTTACCATGTTGGAAGCATGTGGTCACCAGAAGAGAAAGAATTCATTATCACTTGGCTTTGTACAGGATGACTGATGAATATTCATTTGGTAGCTCAGATGGACTTTGCTTCATGATTAAGGAGGACTTCAGTGAACCAAATACTTCTATTACCAAATCACATGGTGCTTTATACAACACTCGCCAGACTAAAGTGGAAAAACCATCACTGGCAAAAGAAGGGGCAAAGGGAAAGGGCTGCAGTGATTTTGAAAGGCTTAAATACAGGAACAAATAGAGTATGCTTCCAAATATTTGACAATGAATTTTCATTAATTGCTTTGCTATGAATCCAAGAAAAGGATAGTACTGCCAGGAGAGAAGTGAGCCTGTCTACAGTAAGCCAAGAGTAAGCAAGTCTACAAGTCTACAGTAAGGAATAGGTGAACAAGCACTGTTTGGAAATCCTAATTGCATCAATTTCTAAGGGATGTACATGCTCCCAGGCAAGAAGGTGAGTCACCATCATAAAGAAGGAACATTTTTACAAAAGAATAGCCACATAAACCTTTTGTGAACAGAACAATGCTGGCAGTGTTACAGATCATTTGGGCACAACTGTATTTTCAGAACCAAACATATGAAGAATATTCATTCAATTTTAGGGCTAGACTCCTTATAAAATTGTGTTAATAACAAAAGGCACCTTTTAGTTGATTGAACCTTGTAAATTTACACTCATATTAAAGACATTAAAGATATGCCTTAGCTGTGAATTAACTAAAGTCAGAGATCCCAGCAAGTACCAAAATTAAGAACAAAGGTGCTTCCCTCCATTCACCCAAAACACTGAGGAAACAATGTGAACACTTATAACTACTAGAAAATGCTTATTTCTGATCATTTTTTGGTAACACAGGTGACTTTCACAAAAATTTGTCTAACCAAACATCAGGAAAGCTTTGTCAAAAAGAATTACGGGAAATACTTTGCAAATGTTGTCCCACAGAATAACGCCAACACAAGAAACAAAGGTTCATGTATTACTACAACCAGGCTACAGTTGGAAAGGGACATAATTTGGAGAAAGGAAACCCCCTAAGTCGAGTCCCTGTGCTAATAGAACCACACCACCTAAGTCACTGTTGCCAGCCCCTGCAATATAGGAATATTGTAAATGAAGACTTTTTTTTTTTCAGATTTTACCACTTTACACAGTAGTAAAGTAAGCTATCTTCTCTTTTTATTTTTTTAGTTATCTTCCTCATTTTTGTAGCTGTATGAATATGCTTGAGAACACTCCTGCAAAAGGCTCAAGAGCCAGAAAAGGAGACATTATAAACTGCCTTTACTTATCAATTCTCAAATAATTTTCATTCTACTGGTAGAAGGATAGGAGAATCTTTGAATTTCTGCACTTCATTAACATTTTGCATTCATGTAGAAGCTTTTTGGAAAAATCCTGTCGGGACCCAAAATTACCTCACCTGACTATCGCAGTGGCACTACAATGAAAAAATAAATCCTGATTCAGGTGCTGTTTCCTTGTATGCTGACCTGAGATCCTTGTAGAGCTCCCATCTGCACTGTGCTTGGCTGATGAGGCACTCTGATGTTCTTCATCACTCAGTCTGTCTGACTTGTGTGAAAGGCTGAAAGCAGAGGTCAGGGCAGGTTTGACTTGTCTGGTTCTTACAACATCAGGGCTTGCTTACTTCACTTTGTAGGTTTGAAGTTGTACCAAAAGGAGCAACTCCAAGCCACAACAGCTTGCAAATCCACTTAGAATAAGTGGATTACAATAAGGCTTTTACAACATCAGTGACTGTCATGTTGCAACACATTTGGGTTATGATCATTTCTATTACCTTCCCTTTGAATTAAACAGAGCAGACAGCTGGGAAAAACACAGGTATTACTTCTAATAATCCAATTCCCCAGCAAGTCAATGAAAGAAATAAGTAGTTTTAAAGCTTTTTAAAACTGAATTAGATTTTTTAACAAGAAGTTCACACGGTCAGTTCAGTAATTACCTTGGTATTCTGAGATCTCAAATTTAGAGGTTTCCACCTGCATTACAATCACCATCATGTCAGCCCATGTCTGTAACTATATCCCGCACATGTTCATGGATAAGACATGCCCTTGTGACAGACTGACCCCAATCAACAGCCAAACACCCACCCTGACTCCCTCCCAGTCCTTTGACAAAATAAAAGAAAGGCTAGACTTGTGCACTGAGATAAGGATACTGCGAAAGGGAAAGGAAAGCTGCACATGCAAGTAAAGAAAAATGGGAGTTCATTCCCTGGTTCTCATCAACAGGCAGATCTCTAGCTACCTTTGTGGGAAGCTACACCTCAACACGCACAACAGCTGCTTGGGAAGACCACCATAACCACAAACAACTGCCCTTCCTCCTCCTTTTACCAAGCTTTTAATGCTGAGCACGACGTCAAATGGTGTGGAATATGGAATGTCCCTTTGGTCAGTTCAGGTCAGCTGTCACCACTCTGTCCCCTCCCTATAGCCTGAGAGGAGTGAAGGGGAGAAAAGCCACGAGAGAAAGGAAATACTATTCCACAGCAGCCAAAAAAGTGGTGTAGCATCAACACTTAGCCACAGATGCAAAACACAGCAAGACAAAGACTGCAGGGAGAAAGTTAACTCCATCCCAGCCAGACACAGTACAATCTCAACCCCTTATTCCACACCATTCATATCAGTTGTGATCTGAGATGTCAAAGTATACTCTGTCCCACTCATACATTGCTTCATTTCTATACCCTACACAAACCTTTTCATTCCATCTATTTGTCTTTTCTGAAATTGCTTCTTACCAACACTTACAACTTATGCTACGTACCTAAACCATCTATACATCCAACAGTCAGGTTTATACATCTTCTATAACCATTATACCTTGTCCCTCGACATATATACAGATATTATTCCCCCATTCCATGCCCTCCCTCCCCCAAATTTCTGTAAGAACAGTCAATTACTTTGGCCCTCACTCAGGACAGCACCACGTTGGATTGTTTAGCAACAGGACCACTTGGGGTGGGTCAGCACTGCACTCATGTGGTTCCTGGCGGGGCTCATTCTCTGTTGGTTCAGATGATTCCTGCTGTATTCTTTCCTATATCATGCAAGTCAAATAATGGATTCTTTTCCTCCAGGGATAAATCTCCTTGAGGTACACAGCAGATTTCCACTTTCTCCTGCACCGAGTGCACCTGGATCCCTGAGCAAAGTCAATCCCACAAATGTACTTTCCTTTCCCCAAAGCCACACTGCTTTCCCCAGTGCACCTACAGTGTAGCCAGTTTGCCATGCCTCACCATATTGACATCACAGACACCTCCCTCCATCTGCTCCAGGGAGATTTTACCTACTTGGGTCACTTGATTGCAGGGCATGTTTCACATGTGTAATGGCCTCAACCATTAGGGCCTACCCCTCAATCACAAACCCACTTTTTTCAACCCATCTCTCCCTGTTATGGCCCTTATCTTGAATTATTCAAGCTTTTTCATCCTATTTTCTCCCCATGTCCTGTAGAGGAAGGGGGTGAAAGTGGCTCAGTGGGCATCTGGCTGCTGGTCAAGGTTAACCTGCCACAGTCCTTTTCTTTTTTTCAGCCAAGAGTGGGCATAAAGATTTTAGCCAGTAACTTCCTAACCTGCAAGCAAATGCTGCTGGCCCAGGCCAATCCAACACAACCCAAACCTGCTCTCTTTAAGACATTTCTCAGAGCAAAGGTCAGGCTTGCCTCAGATAACCTCCTTGAGTGAGTTTTGAGTATAATATCAGTAGGACAAAATACAAAGCTGATGAGAATTGCACGTGATTAGCACTTCTACCCACAAGGACAAGACAACCTATCAAGGTATCACACATTCAGTGAAACTTGGTTAAATAAATCACCTTTTAAATCAACCTTTGCCCAATCAAAGTCCAGCCTTACTTATACGTACAGCCACAGGAGGAACAGCAAAAGAGAACTCCAGTGAAGGCTGCTCTACATAGATATACAGGTAAGAAATTCCTTTTTTCCTAATCCTTTTTCCCTTTGAAAACTCCTTTTTGCAATACAAATAATTTTGCACGGATTAAAAGGTGTCGTATGCAGTGTATTGTAACCTTCTCTCCACTTCTAAATATGAAGAAATAATTTTTCCTATAGAAGCCTACTGTTTCTCCAGCTCTGTGTAGTACTGGTTTTGCACGTCAATTTCTGGAATTATCACAGATTCCCAGTGTTAGTCAAGAAAAGCTGCTTTGACTTGTACTTGCAACTGATAGAGTTTGATGTGCTCTAAACCATGTTCAAATAACAGGGAACTTCATCCCTTTATTAGTTAATGTCAGTGCAACACACAGAGACACAAAAATGCTCAAGGCACCTGACCATGGGCTACAAGTGGATCACGATCTGCAGGCTGCATATCCTTGCAAGCTGAAATTCCCGTGTTCTCCAGCTCCAGTGACATCTGTGCCAAACTCACACCACACATCCATGCTGTTCTCTGTGCTGCCCAAGTGACAAAACAGCGCAGCTTCAGCCCCCATAGCAAAGAGCCTGCAGCATGAGTAGCCACAGCTGTGGCTCTGCACGAAGTTACTCTCACAGAAGGATTTGACTGCCAGCAGATCTAAAGAACTGACTTCTGTCAGTAAAGAGACAGAAAAAAAAGTCGTTCCAGTAAAATAATAACCAAGGTTGCTAATTACCTGGATTTTCCAACTGGATGAATTTGTCTTCTTTTGTCTCATTCTCCCATCTTCATGGATCTTTGGCAGGACATCTTGGGAGAGGTTCCCTGGTCCCACCTGTTATTTACCTTCCATATGTGGTATTCCTGCATGACAAGCTTCACCAAAACCAGGTTTTCTTTACATCACAGAGTAGTTTAGGTAGGAAGGGACTTTTAGAGATTGCCTGGTGCAATGTCCCATAGAAAAGAGGGCCACCTTAGATCAGGTTGCTCAGGGCCCAATCCAGGTATCTGCAAGGACAGAGATTTCACAGCCTCTCTGGGCACTTCTAGTCGTATCTGACTGCCCTCAAGTAGAAAAGAGGTCCTTATGGATGTCTGGTTGGAATTTCCCTCACTGTGCTGCAGCCTGTGTCTGTTGCCTCTCATCCTCCCACTGTTAATTTCTAAGAGTCCAGTTCTATTATGACACACAATCCAGTTAGGCAGTGGGAAGATATCAATAAGATCTTCCCTTTACTTTTTCTTCCCAATACTGAACAAATCCAGCTCTCTCAGCCTCCTTTAATACATGCTTCAGAACCAAAACCCCTCTGTGAACTAGCTCCATTATGTCAATTACTTGGGGAGATCAAAACTGGGGACAGTACTCACACATGGTCCCCCATGAGTCAAAGGGAGGGGAAGAATCCCTTCACTCCAGTTACAGTCCCTTTTCCCAAAACCTCATTTCCTCTGTAAGACTGAATCCTGGTATTACACCAGCTCCTCAATCTTTATTGTGTTTTCACAGGCAGACTTTTCTTATTTCAGTTCTGCATTTTGCTTAATGTCATTTGCAATACAGAGACATAAAAAGCAAGGAGGGTCAGGAAAAAGGGTTTGGTTTCTTCTCCCTAGCCTTGTCAACTAAATTCAGCTTTGCACAGCTGGATTTCCTCGGGCCAAAAAAAACCAAGAACTGCACACCAAAAAAAAATCACCCCAAGAATTCTGAAGCAAACCCTCTTAACATGTAATTAGAGGGAATATACCCTAGGTAAGTTTACTGTTCTTACTCACAGGTATTTTTTCCATCCTGTCTGGAAGAGATGACTTCTGCTCTGCAGCCCCGAGAGTGCAGAGTGACCAAGAAGCCCCAAAAGACATACGGCTTCTTCCTGCGTGTTGAGCAGGACACCGCAGGGCACATCATCCGCAACGTGGGACAGCACAGCCCAGCCGAAAGGGCTGGCCTGAGGGATGGAGACAGAGTGCTCAGGGTTAACGGTGTCTTCGTGGACAAGGAGAAACATGCACAGGTACACATCTGTTCAGTCTGGGATCCACACCAAGCCCCCACTACCCAGGCCCACGGCTGCTGTGTGAAGCTTTTTCTTCCCGTTTTTACGGCTAGGAAATCCAGGAGCAGAGTCAGCTGCTCTGAGTTGAGCATCCTGCATCATTCCCTACCCACCACAGGCATAGAATGTCTTTGGGGAGGCACCCCAAAGTGCATGAGCAGGGGGTGAGACAACACGGACTGTGGACTGTGCAGCTTTTCCTGGGGAAAGCTTTTAGCTCCATCACTTAAGTGCCTGCTTCCATTTCCCCTTGTCCATTACAGGTGGTGGAGATGGTCAAAAACAGCGGGAATTCCGTTGTACTCCTTGTTCTGGATGCCGCATCCTATGAAAAGGCACAAAAGGAGGGAGTGAACTTGGAAGAGCTGGGTCAAAAGCCATCCACAGGACAACAGCAGGAGCAGCAGAGCCCACCATCCACAGCCAACAGAGGAACTACTGCAGTTCCACAGCCCTGGTTCTGCTACCTAGTGAAGGAGGAGAGGGGCTATGGCTTCTCCCTGAAAAGCACAGAAGGTGAGAGCCTGGAGAGAAGGAACTGGAGATATATATACACACATATATATATGTATATGTATAAGTATATATTTGGCAGTTGGGACAGAGGCAACCACAGTTAACACGTGGGGGCTAATGGGGACACACCAACTGTTCCTGCTAACAGAAAGAATGTGAGAAGTAGCAGGATGAGTTCAGATCCATCTCCAGTACATTTCTGTACAGCATATGCAGCGCAAGGTTTTCTGAGGACCATGCTTCTCATGGGGTGGAAAACAGATGAAAAAAAAAAAAAAAGAGAGAGGGAAAAATAATGAGTTATTTTCTGCTTGTTATTTAAGCCCACTTAACAAAACCAAATTTACAGTCCCTTCTCAAACACTAGATATACCCTCAATGTGCTATGTTTAGTCCTGATCCATACCTCAAAATCACCTCAGGAATCAGCACATGAGGTTCTAGACAGCTGTAAGAAACACTTTCTCCGATTTCTAAGTTAATTCATTTCAAAATAAAAGGATTTTGAACCTTTTCCATATATGCCTTTTTTCCAAGGCCAGTCAACGGAAGAGGGAGGTCTTCTGGAAAGCACCACCTCTAAAGAGCCCTCTAAAGGACATTCTGGAATACAATTTAATTGAAGGACCAAACATAGAAGGCTTCCAAACACAGGAAATAATGAAATGTATTAAACAACAATAAAAGCAGCTTCTCTTTTCACAATGATGCGGGGAGAGGAGGGTAGGAGGGAGCAGGAATCAAATCCCTTTCAGCTATGTTAATCAGCCCCTTTGCACTCCTGGTAAGGAAATAAACACCAGTTTGAGTTGCAGATAGTGAACAAATAGCTCCCTCCACCACTGAAGTGATTTTTCCAGGCCAGAGTAAGAGACAGAGGAGTGTCTGTGTAGGTTTGTGGTGCTCCTGTAATCTGCATGCAAGCAGAGGCCAGGAGTCTCTGAGGACATCAGTGCTGAGTTTCCTTAACCACTATATTCAGGCCTGTTGCAGTGACTTACCCTGTGTAATGAGTTCTCATTTATTTTAGGACAGAAGGGCTTGTTCATAGTAGAGCTTTCATCACAAGGAGCAGCTGCAAAGGCTGGTGTCCAAAATAACGATCGCCTGATTGAAATCAATGGAAAAAATGTGGAAAATGACACACACGAAGAAGTGGTAGAAAAGGTAATGATTTATCTTCTCTTCTGGCCTACTTTCACAGCAACCTATCAGGGTTACTGAGGAGGCCAGGCTGCCTGATTTAAACACTTCACAGTAAATCCTGGGAGCTGCTGTTCACGTACCATCAACACATCAGCGTAGCCCTCTGCGCTGGCTCTGTTATCAAGCAGCCTCTTGAACAGCCTCTCAATGAACACTGCCATCAAGACAGGCCAAAGAATTTTACATAACACAAGTATACTGCTGCCAGGAACCCTTTTAAATAAATTCATACCCTAGAAGTCCTGGAAATGCTTCTAATGGCAGGAGGGCAAGTCATCAAATGTGGTTTCCAGGGCAGGAAGAGGGAAGCCTCTGATGATACAGTCAGCATACAGCAGGGAAGATTTCATGATTTTAGACAGTAGTCCCTTTCTCCTGTGAAGAAGCCTGAAACTCATGAACATTACTGTGCAAGTAATTTCACTAACTGGCTGCAAGGAACGTTGCTAATGAGGCTTCCAGCTTTCTGCTGTTGGCACTGCTAAAACACAGCTGGAGCTGAAGAGATTTCAGAGAGCCATGAGGCTCCAGCATTCCAGCAGCATTCAGTGCACACCACTAACTATGGAATAATGCAACACCTGTGCTTTGTTGAGCTATTGCAACACCAGCAGCAGAGTGACACTGGTTAAGATGAGTAAAAAAGAGCACCCATTAGAGGAGAAAGGACTAAGAGAAAGACAGATTTGGAGAGGCTGAACAGACAGAAAGAAACCCCTCACCTCAGAATGAGTAATACAGGGAGACAGAAGAGGCTCAAGAATGACAGAAACTTGACTCCTGGCACTGTAATCTAAAATAGTGGTACAGATGGCACAGTAAGTCTATACTGTAGAGTTCCACACCAAATACTATCTACTCAGGCTCCTTGGATTCTACAGCACTCTATGCCACCCCCATGGCCCTTCACAGGTAACTCCCACCAGGTCAGACACACAGTATGGAATATGGAAAATTGCCTCATATATTACATGCCCCTGATTTTGTTGTGGTCTAAATTTCTTACTGGAGGGGGGAAAAGAAAAATCAATCTATAGTAGCATGGCCTGGAATAACAGCACCCAGACTCCGCTATGTATCAGTACACCAGTTACCAAATATCCACAATTCCCACATGCTGTTGAAGGGGTGACATCTGAGACTGTACATGTGCTGTCACAGGTAAAGAAGTCTGAAAATCATGTTATGTTTCTACTTTCAAATGAAGAAACAGACCGCTATTTCACAAGCCAGAGGATGGCACTGAGCAAAGAGAACGCCAGCCTAAGGTTGCTTCCCCTCAAACCACGACTAATTGAGATCCAGAAAGGAAAAAGTGGTTATGGATTTTATCTACGGATGGAACAAAATACTGGTGGTAAGATCCAAGTTAACACACAGACCATGACACGTGCTGCACCATATCTTCCTATATGATGTTTACAGCCCTCATTCTCTTTGGCTTCTTACTGGTCATCTGGAAATGCTCAGGGAAAACAGCCTCAACCTGAAGTGCAATTTTGACCATTTACCTTTGCCATGCTTTTTAATGTCTTTAAAACTCACCAAGCTCTGCCTTCACAGCAATCTTTCTCCCCTTTTTATCTTAGAGCATGTAATCAAAGATGTTAATTCTGGAAGCCCAGCAGCCATGGCTGGTCTAAAGGACAATGACATTTTAGTGGCTGTCAATGGTGAGCGCGTGGATGGGCTGGATCATGAAAGCGTAGTGGGAAAAATTAAACAGTCTGAGGAAAGAACCTCCCTGTTGGTGGTGGATAAGGAAACTGACAGCATGTACAAACTGGTAAGAAAACGCAAACTACTGCTAGGAACTGATAATTTATCACAATGAAATAGCCAATCTGCTCTGACGCTTTTTCAACTTGCAGGAAATATCCAAGAGACACCTGTATTCCAGCAACTCCATTTACACTTGTACAGGAAGCCACTAAATACCCAAATGTTTGGCCTCTTCCTCATTTTTATAGACACTATTGGAACTATTCTAAATTCAAACACATCACAAGGTTAAGGTTTGCCGTCAAATTCAGAGCTACATGACTATGTAACCATTTATGAATTACAAAGTTCCCTCCTCACATAGATCAACACTGTAGTTTTCCACTCGGAATAAGGAAGAACTGTTCACTGCAGCTAAAGTCAGAGTCCTTAACAAAGTTTCAAACAAAATATGTTGAGCAGGAGAGCCTGAAAGATTTCACAACAGAAGTATTTTTGTCACTTTTTTCAGGCTCAAGTTTCCCCTTTCTCATACTACTACAAAGCACAGGATTCAACCCCATCTAAAACAGAGGAAAGAGTGGAGTTGCACACTGAGCAGAAAGTGAACCACAAGCCAAGGATCTGCAAAATGGTGAAAGGACCTAATGGATTTGGCTTCAGTTTAAACATGATCAAGAATAAACCTGGATTGTTCATCACTGAGGTATTATTGAAGAATGAGGAGCAAGAAGCTCAAGTAGTCTATTGGGCAGCTTCCTCCTCTCCATCCTGCAAACAAATGCAAGAAAAGCCCCAAGTCTTTTCCAATGTTCTCAGATCAGAGCTAGAGTTGCTTAAGTCAGACTGACATTGTTGATCCAAGATAAAAAATGAGCACCAGAAAACATTCCTTCTTCTGTTAGACATCTAGAGGGAAGGAGAATTCAGCGTTTGCAGAATTTTTGAATTTATTCATGAGTCTGGCACACTAAAATTAGTATTTTAGACAGAATTGGTTTTTAAGGTAGAACGGATTAATTACAGGAGAGACACCTTTGCTCTACTTCTCTGAATTCCACAGCTGGTAAAAGCCAAACTCCTGTCCCAAATTATACCTGTAACTTCAGCTTTCTTGAGAGGAGGGGTTCCACTCATTACTAAGGGATTTGTGAATGGTACTAAACTTGGAAGTTATTGGATAGAGACCTCCAAATAGTTAGAAAACTGTTTTTCTACCTGTGTTTGTGTTTCTACCATGCCACATTCCTATAAGTCTATCAAGATCAAGAAGCATCTTAAAATCTCAAACTGATGGGTTCCATGTTTATTACATCTGGGCCCATTGCCCATCCCAATTCCTTCCTGCCCCATGGATGTCCCCTTCCCCATGCTTATTTCACCATCCTCTAGGGAAAGCAGAAACACAGCTGTGAATGAATCTTTCCAAGTTTTATGCCAATATCCTGCTTTGAACTCCCCTCTGCAGGTACAAAGCCAAGGACCAGCTGGTGGAGCAGGTGTGGAAAACAACGACTTCTTGGTGGAAGTGAACGGAGTGAACGTGACCAACGAATCCTATGACAAAGTGGTGGCAAGGATCCAAAGCACTGGGGACAGACTGACACTGCTGGTGTGCAGCAAAGATGCCTACAGGTACTTCCGAGGCCAAAACATTCCCATCACAGCCTCCATGGCAGAGTCAGACACTTCTGAGCCTCCTGCTCACACAGAAAACCATCCATCAGAGCCAGAGAGGAACTCACCTGAGCCAAGGGAAAGGGTGAGTAATCCTGCATAAGGCAGATGCTGAGGGATCACACAGGGCATAGGAAAAGAACTTTTTTTTCAGGTATTCTGTTTTCCAGAGCTAGGATTGTTAAATTCAGCCTGGATTTTTGCAAGTTACTGAAAGGAAAGCTGTTATCACAACTCTTCCCCGCACGTAATACAAGTGAGCATCTTTAATGCAAGATTAAATCACACAAAGAACGCAGATACAAGAGATTTTATGGAAAAAGTATAATCCACATATAGTAATCCCAATGATGGGAAACAGGCAATAAAATTGTGGAAGTGACAGGAAAAGTGCTTAAATACACAGAAAACATAAGATTTGTGAAAACCATATAAAATATTTCAAAATGGATCATTTTGAAGAAAGAACAGCAATTGAGAGGTTATGATGACATTTTCTAGGCAATGTGCTGATTTGAAATTATTTTACTCACTTCATGCCACTAGAAAGAATCTGAAGCATGACTAAAGTCAGAGAAGGTATTCCTTCTTGAAACACTTTTAACCCTCTGTATGGTCAGCCTTTAATATTAAAATGTTTATTTTCTGATCATGCAAAAGAGACAGACAAGGTAAGACCAATAGTGTTTCCCATTTATTTTTCATTAGCCTTGTCTGCAAGTTTTTTTCAAGAATGTCTTTGTTCCCCAAGCTGCATTTTGCTGTAGTTAGCACTACTTTTGTGTTCAAATTGAGCAGATATGGGAATTCAACAACAGAAACCCTCTATTGAACAAATTTCTCTCAAAATGTACTTCACCAAAAAAACCCTTCAACAACAAAAATGGTATTTGTTGGTTCATTCTGCCATCTAAACAAGTGTGTTGATTAGTGCAGATGAAAACAGGAGTCTGCAACAGTGCAGACTATCAAACATGTTTACAAACTGAAAATAATCACAATTTGTTACTCCTCTGCAGGCAGACTCATCCTCCTCCTCACAATCAGCTGCCTCCACGAGAGCCGACGGCGACAACAGTGATGACACAAAGTTGTGAGGAGACAAAACTATGCCAACAACAACAACAAAGAAATGTGCCAAATCTTTTCTTCAGTTCTTCTTTGCTATTCCACCTCTCAGAACTTGGCTGTTCCAAGGAGTGCCAGGGCCACAAAGGACTGCAAACTCTTGCTGCAATAAACACTTCAGTGTAACTTCCACCCATTTAACACTGCAATTGGGCTCCACTGGCACAATTTCTGCCTTGTGAAGTGGGCACTCAGTCACTCATTTCTGGAAAGGCCTAAAGAACTTTATAACTTTATAAATTTAGGCAACTTTATAATTAAGTGTCCTGCAGCAGAAGCTGGCAATGTTTTATAGATTTGTGTCTTAGCCTGTTATGGATAAGCTCTTAATAAAGAGAAATTGATTTCTGCCCATCTCCCAGGAAAGTCAGCTCTCCCCCTAATCCAAGTCCATCACCTCAATCTCTGTGGCATCTCTTTGCTTACACCAGTACAGCTGCTCTGAAATGGCGTAAGCCCAGGTACTCTGTGCGTTATGATCCTTCTTCCTGCTAACACTGCAGAAATTTCATTCAAAGCATCAGGCTAACTTTCTAATTCACAGCTCAAGATGTTTAATCACTATTCTGTCTCCTCTGCATCCAGCTGTGGATTACAATAGTATATGTAATGCAGTCATGCACGTTTGTCTAACCCCAAGTCACCACCACATTGTCTTGAATGTGACATAAATGGTTCTGTAATACTGCTGCTGTGCACTTTGCCTCCTTGATGTACACCAAAGGCAATACAGAAATAAATTGTTTAAAGTGGTTATTTTCCCCTCTCCAAGTCTTACTCTCACCAGCTACAATTTATGTTCCAGAACAATTATAAAACAAAGACTCAGAGCGCGGTCATGGGAACCTAAAAGTTTTAAGTCACAGGAATAAAATTTTTAACATACAATGTAAACAAGGCATGGAAGTGGTCTTTGACTTAACATTGAACTCTAGCAAAGAGGACCCCAAAACCTCAGTTCCACTTATGCAGAGAGAGAAAATAAAGTTGACACTCATTAAGAGAAAGCAAATCTCCAGCTCCTGAGGATACTAGGTACTAGTGATACACACTAGCACACATTACATACAGAAAGGGAGTTCTCTCCACTCCTGCCAGACAGCAAATCCTAACCACCTTCTGGCTCAAATCCAGCCAAGTCTTTGGGACTGACAAAAAACAACTGTGATACTTGCATATTACAAAAGCTTATTTAATTCCACAGACTCAAACATTCAATTCCAGAATTGCTATCCTCCAAATCCCAATTATAAGTTGATTTTCAAAAGAAAAATCACATTTCTTGGTGCCTTCTGTGATGATGTTGCTCCAACAGTAGGAGGTGTTCCCTCAGCCAGCCTACCACACAAGTTCTGATGCCCCTGGATAGTGGTGTATCCAGGATTGCTTTTATTGCTTGGCAACGAACTGTTTCAAGTTTAATACACACACCCCCGTCCCTTCCAGCTGCGGCACTGAACAAAATGAGCCACAGAGCTTGATGATGACACGTGTGGAGGTTCAAGGAGCCAGAACACACAACAGAGCAGTCCTGTCTCTCCAAGTTTTGCAGTTACACTGCCAGAACACACAGAGCAGTCCTGTCTCTCCAAGTTCTGCAACCCACCCACAGGAGCTGCAGCAGTGCAGCTGACAGGACAGAGAGCAGTGCATGGCTGCAGTTCTGCCTCAGAGGGCCATATGCTTTTCTGGGGCTTGTTTGTGTGCTAAATAGAGAAAGAGGATACTGGACAGGGCACTAACTAGGAATATCACATCAAACCAACGGTGATAGAAGTTGAACTGGAGCTCTCCCAGGACCTCTGTAATAATGGTGCGGTATTCCGGAGGCATGCTCATTCGGATCAGGAGCACTGATGACACGAAGTACATCCCCTGGAAGTTAAAACAGGGACAGCAGTTATTGCTCCATCACAGGCTCTGTGGCTAACAGGGGACAGCACACAAAAATACCGTTATGTGTTTAAACACACACAAGCTATGCATGCAGAAATGCACATGGGTGTGCCCATGGTTCTCCATACTCACCATTATCTGTGCCAGCAGCAGAACAATAACATTGGAGGACTTGCTGCTGGAAATGGCATAGAAGAACTAGAGAAAAAAACCCAAAAACATTGGGAATAAGCAGATAAGTCTGATGTGCCTTAGGACAGTGTGAAAGGTACATACCATTCAGTATCTTTTCATCTAAAAATTCCCAATCAAAACCATACATTCTAGTAGGCTACCTGTAGCCTACTTTCATAAACCTCAAACTTGCATAAGCCTTTCATAAACCCTAGTCTGAAACATGAGTCTCCCCCAGTCAGTTGCACCTTGTGTTAAAAATCACGAAACAGAAGTTTAAGCATAGGTACCAAAGGCGAGGTCAAGTCAAGGAGTCACATTTCTGTTCATTCCTTTCAGTCCTACCAGCAGTTTAAATTAAATAATCCAAATGTTTTTAATCATCATCTCCTCAACCTTACTCATAAGGCCTTGCTACAGCACCTTTTTGAACACTTGCAATCTTCAGCATCTTATTTAACACCTAGATCCCTTCCTGACGGAGACTGGGGAAATATCCTGCAAAAGGTATTCTTCCTACCTTCCTCCCTCTGCAAGAATTTATATTCAGATATTTAAACATAAATGCAAACTGAAAGTTTATACAGTACTTGTTCCACCAAAATATGGATATGATAATTACTTTCTCTGTGAAAAACCACTTAATATTCCTGGTTCTTACCTTTGTAAGTGTGATTAACAACCCTCTAATAGAGGTAACAATGATTATTCCAACAAGAATAAAGGAAATATGCTGAGACCAGAATTTGACCTGTATCAACAAGAAGAACACAGTTAAAACTTGAACTAACCTCATGTACACCACATTGTATAGCTGCCAATTCTTCAGGGTCTTTGTCTCTCCTAACTGTACAGATGTCCATTGTAGACAGGTTTATATAACAGACATTTTCACCAATATATTAGCAACTCTTTACTCCAAACACAAGAGGAGATTTAGTTTATATGAAACACAAAGAACCCCATTTTCACTGGGATATCTTTTAGAAGTGTATATGGCAGAACAACTATTTGCACAAACAATCAAAATTTACATCAAAATACTCTTTAACTAAATGTATTAATCCAAGAAGATTGTCTAAAGTGCTTCTGGTTTCCCAAAACAAAAAAAAAACATCAAATCACTGCCTCTCTGGCAAGACCACATCACCATCTCAGCATAAAATCAGTGTGAAAGCAACATTCATGGTGCATTTTCCTTTCCTCCTCATTAAGTCAAAAGCCAAAGCCACATTCTCAGGGTCTATCATTTTCTCCCTAGCAGCAGGATTTTATTCAGATAAGATATGAATTCCTGAAAAGGCTGTAAGAATGAATAAAGGCTCACATCAAACTGGATTCCCAGGTAATTTACAGTGATCTCAATTCCTCTTGTGACTGGATCAGTCTTCCCTACACGGTCAAATACAATATTGATGGTTGCCTGCAAGAGAGATGGATTTATATTCAAGAAAAAAAAGGCAAAAGCATTTCTCACTCTCACAGGTGAGGATCATGCATGACTCTTCTATTGTACCACCAAGGAAAGGGCAGGGGGTGGTCAGATTGCCAAAGGCAAAAAAAACCCATGCATATAAGAATTACTGGTCTGATGCTGTATAGAAAAAGCCAGATCCAGAGCTTTATTTCAACCAAGGGCTAGTTTCTTTCAGAATTTCTGGATTTTAAAGAAACTAGAGCATTACTTAATGAACTGCTTGCATAGCATAATCTATGCAGGGTATATTTGCATACATCCACAGAAAATGCAATAAAGCATTTACATACCATGAAGATTTTCCAGACACAATAGATGGAGAAAAAATAACCCAAAAAGTTAAAGTATTTTCCCTGGAAAGTTTTGGAATACTCTATTCTTTCCTGGAAATACAAAAAGAGGGAGTAGAACATAAAAAAAATACGTCACTTTCACAGTCACCCACAAAATAAATTGCAATGTAGCACCAACAGCAGCAAATACAGCCCTGTCTTTCTACATCTTTTAATTCAAACGTTTCTGACCTCCCAAGTGTTAATTCATAAGCTTGTGAATGGTTATAGGGCCATGGGGTAGACTCAAGGATGGATCTAAACTGGAAGGGAACTGTCACCTACCCCAAAGTTAAAGAACCAGATCCTCACTCCACTGCATTACATCATTGCACCATTTCCCTATTGAACAGGTTTCAATTTCTCATAACACATGTATTCTTTCAAACTACTCTGACTTCCCAACACCCATCTGGGCAGTTACTTGCTGTGTACCTTTGTTGCATGCAAGTCAGCAGTTTCCAGGAAAAGCTGCCGACTCAATTCTTCCAGGGCATCCACTTCTTGCTGGATAAGGGACAGATCTGGCAAGCCAACATAGTCAAGGCTAGAACACATCATGAATTGTTAATTAAGAACAAAACATTACCCACCTTCAGCCCAAGAGCCACATCTAGTGGTTTGGTCTTTTCTTAGATCCAAATCAGCCTTGTCATTCAGCCTTCATGCTCCTCATTAATACAGCACCAAAGAAATCTCAAGAATGTACTTCATGCACACTACTCCAGTTTAAGGAGGTAGGCAGGACACAGTATTTAGGCAGTTGTGCAACAAACTCTTTATTTCTATTCCTCTCCTTCTACATCACAGAACAGAAGCAGAGCTCTCAAAAGCTGCTGCTCCACTTTGATCAGTGTCCCTTGCCACTGAAGCACATATCACAATATGTCATCTCAGATCATCTTCATAAACAAACTGCCGAGTAACTGCTCCAAGAGATTAGTGATTACTATGGAGAGTCTGTCTAATGGCCAAATTCTGATTTTAGCAGCTAGTGTGAAAGGAGAGGAAGAAGAGTCCTCAGCCTCAAATAAGCAAAATGCACACTTCAAATGGTCTGACAGAAATCATCAGTAAGCAACTCTGTTAGAGAAATACAGACCCTTGTCATTCCCAACAGATTCCTTCTACATGGGAGGTTGAAACTCGATGATCTTTAAGGTCCCTTCTAACCCAAACCATTCCGTGATTATGTGGTAAGTGTGTGCATCAAGTGTCCCCTGATCCACTGTACACCTCACCCATGGTGATGCAACACAACATTTATAGAGCAGGACAGAAACATAAAACTTCTGCCTGTGTCACGGTAAAACTGTGCCCAAGGCCTGGGCAAAAGGTCAGACAGTGGACCTGTGGACAGACTGGAGCACAAACTTCCCAGTAGACATTAGGCTTGAAACGTGTTGAAACACAAATGCTTTGTGACTCTCCCAACTAACACTCTGTCTCTCAAAACAAAGCAAGCTGGACCCACCTCCCAAGGCAGGTGCCAGCATGCAGATGAAGGATACTTTCACTGCCAGGAACAGATGTTGTAACACTTTTTATCATTCCCCAGAAGCCAGTGGGTCTGTTATGCACTTCTCCTCTCTGGAACATTGTTCTGTGAGCCACTGCTATCCTGAAAGAACAGAAAACACAAGTTCTTAGGAATATAATATTTTTATAAAAAATCATAACAAGAAAAAGGAAAAAAAAATCCACCAGTTTCTTAGAAGATTCTGTGAAACTAAATTTACCAAAAAGAGATGTCCCATTTTATTTCCCCTAAACACCAATCCCATTACATAAAATTATCCTGATTAGCTCTGGAGTACAGCCCAGCTCTAATCAAGCGACATCCAATGAGACACTTCCCAAGTCTTCCATTCAGGATCCTGTTTCAATTCTAAAGGGATTAAAACCCAGTTAAAAATTCAGAATTCAAACTAATTTCTCAGTCATATGATAAGTTGCTTTCCTTTCCTCAAACACATGACTGTGCTATCTCAAGCTCAGGAATTAGACTTCTCATGCTCCTCCCTCCACTTGGACACCTCTCCTTTATCACGGCACATCCGCCTTTTCCATGGAGCTATGAGCTCTGGATGGTGTGCAGAACACTCTGATATGCTGTCACTCACTGCTAGGCTGCATGACAAGCTGTTATGAAACAGAAACACACAAATCCATTCTTGGACTGAACCACTGGATGCTTCAGGCAATCTGAATGTGACTCCTGAAGTTAATTCCAACACTCCAGCAGCAGCAGCTGCATCTCATCCCTCACACTTCCACGTGCACCGCGGCATAATCCTCACGAGCAGTGTTGGCTTCTGGTCTCGTTCCCTCACATTCCTCCCCACTGAAATTTGTGAGCAAGTTATCCATTCCTAAGCTGAAAACTATTCACAGGATTCTCAGGATGATCCATGATTCTGTGGTGTTTAGCCCCTTTCTTGTAGCTGCAGCCAGCATCACTACATTTGGCACTGAGCTCTCTTCAAGGCTGTTGATAAGCAGTGTAATAAAAAAAAAAATTAAAAATCATTCCATCATTCCTTTCACATCAGCAAAAGAAACACCCTTGGGGCACCCCACATACACATAAAAGCACATATGGCCACAGACTACAAATTACAGAGATCTTGGAATCCTGATAGCTGCCAAATGTAAGAAATGCATTTTTAATCCTTGCTTTCCTCGCAGTACACAGATTCACGTGGTCCTGCCCAAATGATCCAGAGCACTGCAGAAAAAATGCAGCAATGTCCAGATGAAGCACAAGGCTATAGATACACAAAGGCAAATCTCTTTTGAGAGGTGGCAGGAATTTCTGTACCCACACAGTGGCCACGAGTTCTGAAGCCCTCACAGGTCAGACCCATAGGCAAACCCCACACACTCTGTTCATGTAGACTGGTAATGATGTTGTGTGGTATTTGTGTGTCACATCAGCTGATCTGACCCTAACATGATCCAAATGATGCAATGCCATCAGAATGCTGGCATTTCAAACCTGAGGATTACTTATGCCACACCTGCAAGAATGAGTATAAAGAATCTGACAGCCTTAGAGGTGAGTTTCCATGAGGAATTGTGCTCAGGAAGGAGAAAAAAGTGATTCCTGTGCAAAAACCATCAGGGCAAACAACTTTCACCAACTATCTCCTACTGACTAGAAAGCCAGCATGAATAAGGGTTGGCATAAGAAAAGTCAGGACCAGCAAAGAAAACAAAAAGTTTTATGTTCTACTGCCTTACAAATCTTGTGCTAATTGATAAGTTCTCCGCTCTCAGTACTACTGAGAAGGTGGCCAGCACATCACTGAGAATTTATGGATTATGTAGCATTTACCCTGTGCTGGAAAATACTGCTATTCCCACTTGTTCTGCCAATTACTTGGTTGCATTTGGACTGACACATATCTATGTACCTATGAATTTAAAGATTTTAAATTCAGCTTTATATGAGCAAATAGTTCAATCATGCAAGCCATTGATCCGAATTGAAGTAAAAAAGAGAACAAAATTTACGGAACTCAAGCTTCTGCTATTTCTTGCACAATTCTGAGACTACTTAGTTTTGCAGTTTGTTTTGGGATTTTTTTTGGTTTTTTTTTTAAACACATATGGAGAAGCTTCATTATAACTCCCAAGTGATTAATACATGGCTCTTCATAATAGTCAGGAAGCTGCCATATTCAGATTTCCTGGCCATAGGAAGGCAAAAGTGCTAGCTAGTTACAAGCCTCTGGCATCCTGACTTTCACCCCAACATCACTCTCCCTGGACCAAAAGTCCAAAAACAAAAACAAAACAAAAGAGCAGAGACAGAAACAGCCCTATCTTTAAACTTCAAAGGTAGTCTTTTAGTGTGCTTCCAGTCAATTAAATCAATTAAACTTGAGTAATTAAATTCTCTCACTACTTACTATCTCACACATGACCATACATACAGAGTCAACAGTTGTTCACCACTTAACATTTTCAAAGGGGAAGGAGGTTATGCTTTAACTACACTTGCATCAGCTAAAACTCATCAGCAGATACATACATGGTGATAAATTTGGCAAGGTTAGGCTATCTAAAAGCTCCCCTGCACACATTAAAATGTTCCACCGAAACATTAAGGCACCAAAAGAAAAGTTTGGGAGACTGTTCTGTCAGACAGTCAAATCTTTAAAGTGACTCCAGTAACTGGATTTATTCTGCACTAATAGCAAGACATGAAAAATGCAATATGGGTATAAAATAAGCAGACAAAAATCTTTCCAGTCTAAATGAAACATTTGTTTCTACATTGTTTCTCAAAGTAGGTTTTTTTTAGCTTGGGGACATGGAATAAGCTAAACCAATGCCAGCAGAGTTGTGATGGCACACTTGTGTACTACAGTACATTCACCTTAGCGATGTTTTACAATTCTGTAAAACTTAACCAACATAAACCTTGCTGTTTGCAAGATACAGCTGTGTCCACACCAGCTCCTACCCTGCTTCAGCTTTGACCAGGATCACGTACAGTATTATGTACAAAACACTTTCTGTCCTGAAACCACAATTAAGAGCCAGCTGCAGAGGCCTAAGGGTGCCTGACTTGGCAGGAGGGTAAGATGCCCATCCCACAGATTAGTTATGCTGCCAGCAGAGAGTTACAAATGGTCTTGGAAGCCTAATCTGTGCCACTGCAGCCACAAAGGGCACTACTTAGTGTTAAAACCAGTCATGTATCAGGCCAGAAAAAAACACCACACAGTTCAATCCGCTTGAGATTTCAAAATCCTTCTTATACCATTTCAACAACCATCTTAGACCATATTGACAGCAAATCCTTGAGGTAAATAATTTTGTGCTACTGTTGTCCTCTCACCTTTTTTTCTTGCTAACAATCATGTCCATAGTCTGAAGGAGTCGTCTCTCCAATGCCAGAATATCTGCATCTGTTACATTCCTGCAAAATAGAGACCCCCAATTAAGCCTGCTACCCCATTTCAGAAGGGATGTGCACATGCCCATGAGACAAAGAAAAACCTCTGTAAGGGGAATATGCAGCGGCAGTGGAAATGGTTCTAGCATGCAGACATGACAACAGCTAGATTCAGAAAAAAAGTAAAAAGAAAACTTGAAACAATGTCACAGGAAAAGCAAAAAATAATCTCAAAAAAGCTGGACAAGTATTCCACAAAGCTGCAGTTACCTGAGAAAGTAGGACATATAAGTGTATGGACAGTTGACAGCCCCAAATCCTGACAGCAAAGCCATGAGTGTCACCCCAATCACACCAACACGGCTGATGAGCTGTTCTATAGACAGGATTCCTGAGGGAGGGAAAAACATGGCATCAGCAACCTTGTTCTCTTCACTCTGCTCCACACTTGGTGCTTTTCTAACACAACACAGAGCTGCTTATTAATCTGACTGCCTTCCCTCTGAAATGACCCCAGGTAAGAGGAAGGACAGACAGTGACTAGGAGAAGAAAGGGGTAGGAAGTCTCCTCCAGAAATCACATTACCATGCTTAGAAACAGGGATGGGGAACTCCAGCTACAAAGAAACTTAACAGAGATATATGGATATCTGGAGAGGAATAAATATCAATATTTTGGCTCCAAACTAATAAAGAATGTTTGCCATTTGCTGAGATGGGAACACAGATCATCCACCAGGCACTTATAAAGGAGTGTCTTCCATAAAGACACTTCTGCAATTATGAGAAATTATTACCAAACCAACTGGTCCTGGCACACTGGCCTAAAAATGTCTGAACCCCCATCCCATTAGAAGCAACCCCTCCAGATGAGATACAAGCTGTGCTTGTAGGACAGTGGAGTTGGGAAGCTTAAGCTGCTCCTGGCTGTTCAGTGTACACCTGGTTGACACAAACACATTGTTGAGGTGACCACCAACAAGGTCTTCTACCTGAGCAACAAGTGGACTCTAAAACATGTAACTCAACATGAACATTAAGCCTGTGCTGTAACCATCACCAAGCACTGAAGCTGCACTTATTCTTAAACACAGAGCTCAACCTGCCTTCCCATGACACAGTGCCACGTGTAGTAAACACCACTCACTTTTTAGGGAGCTGGTTATAGAGCAGCTGCCACACACAGCACATTTAGAGCTTACACGATTGCAAAGCTGAGATGGCTGAGCGCCAAGCCACATTTCATGCTTCAGAGAAGTGGAATGAATGATGAAAACAAGGCAAAAAGACTTCACAAAGGGAAACCGAGACACCCAGTCATGTGCAGCTGCACAGAGATTTACAGGAGCTACAGAATGTGCTACAATACACTGGCCTTTTGCCCCACACACTGTCAGAATGCAGCACTTAAAACAGAGGTGCCTTCAAAACGACATTACATTCCACTGGTTGGAGCAATGCTTCCCCGTGAAACTCACACATAAATTGAATGAATGTTCCACCACCTCAGAAAAAGGTAAGAGCTTTATTAGAATACTGGTGTGTCATTAAGCATAACCTTCCTTCTGCTACAAGCTCCCAAATTCACGTTTGTTAAATAGGTTGCAGTCCAAGGGAGCCCCTTGCTCAGTGGTGCACTTCTCAGCTGCAGGACACTGAGAATCCCCATCCTCAGTGATGCCTGAATTAGGTCATCACTCCCTGATGAAACCCACAACAACCTTGTCTGTACTGGTAGGACAGCAGCACCACAACAATACAGCACAGAATAAACATGCAGAACCCTTTGCTCTAACCTCGTGTCTACACCTGGTAGGATAAGGCACTGTAAAACTCTTAAGTGAAGGTACCACACCCTGTACAGTACAATTAAAAACAGAAAACATCCTACTACCCACTCTGGAAATCGGCAGGTGTTACACAGCCTCCCAGAACCTTTTAGTGACCTAAAGAGGATTACCAAACCCCATGGCTAAGTTTCCACTGGATTATTACATCCTGCCAACTCAAGCACCTTCTGCAGCTCACAATGGATACAAGTCTTTCTTGGCAATGAACACTGGGCAGAGGGACACTGTATGTCAACTGCTGGATTTTGGAGGCAAATGACACAATTACAAGACACACATTTTCTCTTAGGAAACTTTCAGGATCACAGACAAAAGGCTGAGTAGACCCTACACTCGTTGCTATCCTTCAGCTTCTCTTGTGTGCACAGAGTCACGCAGCTTCCCACAGAACAGAAGGACTAAGTTGAGCGTTTTGTATGCAGACAGACATTCACCAATTTCTGTGAAACTGACTGAATTTCATCTGTTGGGAACAATATCCAAACAATTTTCCAGTGCAGGGGAAATAGAAGGTCAATATAAGTTACACAGGTCACAAATAGCCTGGTTCTAACAGTGTTACAATCCTTCGGCACAGCCAGCCACATGCTAACTCTGTTGGACCCAAAGTAGCCCGAGTGCAGAGTATCTTTACACTGTAAATACTCATGACCAGAGATACCCAAGCTAATTCTGCACACAAACTGCTCTGGCATCCAGCAGGATTTACCAACTCATACTCCACAGCCTCTGGACTCAGGCACAGCAGGAATCTGTACCAAAGACAATATAACTTCCAGGCCCATTGCTGGCTACAGTCTATGCAGCTCTGGTGTTTAGGCACACTGCTGTGTTCTGGACACAAGTGGACAATCACTCATGCTAAACTCATCTGATTTCAGTCACAAAAGAGAAAAACCTGACTGAAAAAAAGTCAGATGAAGTATTGGTTATTGATCTGCTTCTTAAATAATCAAGGCTTAGACTCCACAATAGAAAGAAGTAAGTTAATAAAAATTGTGATCAACTTTTTGTGTAGTTTCTGTGCCCTCAGAAGTACACCATGCCTCTACATGGTCTAGGTTCAGTTAGGACTTGCTTCCTTCAATTTTTCCTGTGGTACTGAAAGAAAACTAATGAAAATAATCCAGGTGTATCCAACCATTTCTGTCAGTCTGACAACCTTTAAACTGCAGATTTCAAAGCAGAGCAGACCCTCAGTTGCAAGAACTACTTTCTACAGTCCCAGCTGCAGAGCTGAGATAGTAACAGCTCCAAAATAAAAGTGAAATAACAAAGCCTATTTCAGGAGAGAAGAAATCAGCACGAAAATGAAACTTACCATGTTTTGGGCTGAGGATAGGAAATGGATCCCCCAGCTTCCAGAAGAAATACATGAATGTCAACCACACAACACACGCAAAAAGTAGTTTCTGTCTGTGCACTAATGGAGAGGAAAAAGGGAATGCTTGAAATAGGTTCTTCTTTTAGGGCTTTTTATAGCTTGCAACATTTCTACATTTATCTAAACACTACTTTGAGAACAGGTGCCAAAGTAGGTGTCATCTGACAGAGCTACACCTTGCAGTGTGCACCCCTTCACCTCCCACAAGGCTCTAGGGTCCACATGGGACCACTTCACTGCTTTCTTGTGTGATTTTGAACGTGAATCTTAAATATTTCATCTTCATGGCAAAACTACACATTCAGTATTCCTGACCTACGTGCCTAAGCTTCACACAAAAGAGTGATGAGTATCAACAGCTCAAGAGTTAAGTGTCCATTAGCCCATGGAAGAGGCCTCATCCAGATAAGTGGAAACAAAAAAAGCAAAAGTAATTTATTGTGCTTTTCTGCTCCCAAAGTGATTTATTGAGCTTCTCTGCCTCATTTCTTTTGCCCCCTAGCAGAACAACACAGCCTTGCCAAGTGTTGCAGAGTTTGGCTGCAAGTTTGAAATTGCAAAGGAACAAATCCCAGTAATATTACTCTGAAGTGCTCAACTTTGTTGAAACCTGTGAAGAAAAGCAGCATTTGCTGGGGTCAAGCAAAGCATTTCCTGACTGTTCAATAAATGGTTCATGATAAAGCATAAAGTTCTAAAGTGAAGGTATTTAGCCAGAACAAAGCCAGGTCAAGGAGGGAGGTACAAGGACAGTGACCAAATTTATTTCTCATTTCTATTCCTAGTCTCAAATTAGCAGCTCCCCTGCCACAAACCAAGTACTCACATAATCTGATATTGCTCACAACAAAGTAACCAATGTAGAAGGGCACCATGAAGACCAGGATGAGCAAAATGACACACAGATTCAGCTTCCAATGAAAATATCGAGAGCTGAAATAAAGCCAAAATACTGATTAGCACGATATAATACAACAAATTTCTCAAAGAAAATTGTATGTCAGTGAAATCTTTTCAATTACATCAAACAATGACTAATATTGGCTTAGAATATAGAATGTTCTGGAAATTTTTTTAATTAGGGTAGAGGAGAGGGAGTTGTTTGGTTTGGGGTTTTGTATGGTTTTATTTTTAAATACAGAGATCAGGAATGTGTATTTAAAACTAAACAACTATCCAGAAAACCACAATGGGTATTTTATCAAATACTGTATTTTCTATGGTTACTAATGCCAGTTGCAGCATGATTCATGTGACTGACTGCTCATCTAGTTGAACAGTAAATCAAAACTAAGTACAAGCGGTAATTAATTTTCTAATGAACAGCTGAGTCAGAAAAGAGCTAATTCATATTGAAAAGACTAAAAATATTTAATGTTGATAATTCAGCATGTTTCACTTCAGAGTGAATTGTCTCATCTGCAAGACTTTGCAAAGCAAGGTTTTATAAATACAAATATATCTCAACATGATCAATACTCCTCTGACCAAATTACAGTAGTCAAATGCAGGTGAGATTCATCTTGGGTGAACTGACCTTTCACTTTACTTGAACAGAAAAATACATGTCCCCATTCCCAATATTAACTCACATCCTCTTTATCCTCAGGGAAGAAGAAATTACAAGGATCCTTGTCACTTCTTCCTAACTAATTTAGAGGCAAACATTTTCATCTACACTGAAGTCTAGCTCTTTATTGAAGCTTATAAAGGCATTCTCCTCAGTGATCTCCCTGGCTGCCAGCCCCACATATTAATAACATACAGAACTAACATTACCTTTCATCAGTTCTGTACTTCTTGCCTTTCAACCCCTTTGTCTGCTCTCTTATACTTGTATGATGAGACAGAATAAGAAGAAACCCAACTTAGAACAATAACATGTAGAGGCTATTTTCTCTTTCCTACTGACTTCCAAAGAAGACAGTTTTTAACATCCCCTTTAGGTAGAAGTCCTCACCCTATTGTCAAGAGAGGATTCACCTTTGATTGACAAATCCTGTACTGTTAGAGATGTGGCTTTCACTCCACAATTAGCTTCACATCTTATCCACTTCTCTGACCACCAAAGAAAAACCAGTGCTTAAAGTTTCTGTAATCTTTAGCATATGAAAAGTGCTCTTAGCATGATCTGAAGAGTTACAATACTTCCATAAAAGAAATTATTTCTTTTAACTTCACAAATGGATAAAGTCAAAGGCTAAAGCCCTGCCCTAAGGACCTACACCAATTGTTAATAGCAATTGCATGTTAGTAACAAAATTGGAAGCTTATGGCTACTAGTCCCACGTTCTGTCAAATAAACAACTGTTGCTGCATAAACATCTTTATTAAGTTGTTGACACTTTTCTCCTCTAATTTCCCCAAACCAAGACTAATCCATTAATTTAGAAGTAAGACTGACGATGCTGCAGAGCACAAGGCAGGCCAGTCCCTAGTGAGCTCCCAGACTCACCTGCTGTTCAGCACTCCCAAAATCTCAAAGATGATGAGCTCAAACATGGTACAAGAGAAGGCAAAAGTCACAGAGAAGATCACCTGCACCACATACTGTCGCACCTACAATGCAGAGAACAATCCAGAGACACCAGGCATTTACATTTCTGGACTGGCATCCTGATATCCCTCAGATAAAAAAACAAATCACAAGGTATGATGGCCCACAACTGGGTCTCTTGCTTAAAGGCACCAAGCCCTTTATCTGCTTAGGAGGAAGCCAAAAGTCTCTTGGAAAACAAGAGCGCAAACTCATACACAAAGCAAGCTCTTTGATATTAACCTTAGATTTAAAAACAAAATCCATATGAGAAAAACTGCTGGGGTCTTGTTCTCTGTCTCAGTCGTTGATAGGGTCTGAATTTTGCTTCCACTTAAACCATCTCTGACCTAGACTACAATCTCATACTCCACTAAGGATAAGAGAACAACATTTTTATCCCACCCAATCCTCACAACCAAATCAGCTGCAATTGACACATCTCACTGAGTTTGAAGTTAGCCACTGACCTTGATTTTGTCTCAAAAATTTCACTTTATATAAGGTGGGCTTACTAGGGCAAAAGGCAAAACAGTTCCCTCCATTTCCTATTACCCCTGCATCTCCTGCATATTTCTTTTTATTTAACAGTAGCCAGTATAGAAACTTCCAGTGGCCACAGGAGAACCCGTTTCCTCAGACATCTAGGAGTGTTTCAAATAGAAGCACAAAAGGAAATTTAAAAGAAAGTAACTGCAGATAAGATAAAAAGGGATTAAAGAGAGGAATAAGGTTAAATGCGGTTTTAAAAATATTTCTATACTTGGGAGCAATTTTTTAAGATACAGACTTGTAATGAAAAGTTCCTTCTCACCTCATAATCCTTGAAGAGCTTTCGCATGAAGAAAAGCCAGCCAAATCCAAAGAACAGCACCTGCAGAAGAGACAAAAAAAAGAGACATTTACATCCTGCAGCTTGCCGAACACAAACTCACTGCGCTCCTGACTCAAATGGAAGGAAAAGAGCTAACCCAAACACCCAAGATCCACAAAAGATTAAAACTTGCCACTGTACCATGGAAAAAAAATGTATTTTAAATATCCAAGTGTAGCAGACACAAAAGGCTATGGCCCTAAGGAAGATCTAGTCAAGACAACAGAGTTTGGTGCTCCTAAATTCTCAGAATTCCTCAGTTCCTGGCATGTGAGAATCCTCTGCACTGTTGATTCTTGTTTCACTCTTGTAATCTACAGAATTAACGCCTATGGTTTTTTTTTTTAGAGGAAATACAGAAATGGAGGCAAAGCAAACACCTGAATGCCCACCACATACACATCTTCTAAGGATAAGTAAAATTTATAAAAATATCTGCTGCTTCTTGTAGACTAGAAGTGTATGTGAATTTTTTGTAGAGGTCTTTACAGTACATCTGGTTAGACACTGACATATTGTGGGTGAAAGGCACTACAATCATTTCTAAGGTGAGGAAAAGGCAGTGCTGAATGCCTCGAGCCACAATCTGGAGCTGCAGAAAGCCACATGGACAAGGCAGGTGAAGCACAAAAAGCCAATAACATTTTTCATTTCAGTGGTTGTGAAAGCACATTACAAAATTTGTTTAAGTTTCTTCTCACTCCTGAAGGGATCAACTTAATAGCACAGCTATTTTGCAGATAACTTAAATGACGTAAATACAAATTGAACAAGGTGGCCAAAATTGCAATTACCTGTCTTCAGAGAGTAAAAGGGGTCTGTGTTATCAGGCCTCCTATAAGCAGTCCCATCTATTCCTCATAAGACTGAAAGGGAGTGTAATGATTCAAAAGAACCCAAGCAGAAAGAGAATTCAGGAAATACTCAGTATTTTTTACAGAAGTAGTTTTGACCAAGGCAAAGACAAACTTCAATATATGTCAGACTTCAAGGAACATAGTCAGTGTATCTCTTCAGAGCACATGGAAAAGGCCAGAGCTTTCTGCCCACCCTGCTGTGGAGATGGGAAATATTCAAAGACAAAAAACAAAGGAATTATTGTAGATTACCTCCCTGCACATCAGGAGTAACCACTGTGGCAAAGGAAAGACATTAACATGATTTACAGACATGGAATACCTGGAATGCTGGGCAAGAAGATCAAACACAGCTGCCTTGAAAGAACATCTGAAACAGGGATGAGGTCAAATGAGTGATTGGTAACAGCTGGCAAAACTTGTTTGAGGAGGACTTCAGACTTTAAAGTAGCTGCTAGCAAAAAGGAAAGATATTCCATAAGCCTCCTATCTACAGGTCATAAGTTAAAGAAGTATGATAAGCAAATGAGATCTACATAAAGTAATTCCACATTCAACAGTGGGAAGGAGGAAAAAGAGACAAAATCTTCAAAAAGAATTAAGTAAAAGATGAAGAGATAAGTAAGTACAACAGTAACAGAAAACGGAACGCAAAGATTAGACTCCTCTTGTGTTAGGGACTGTACAAAAGCAAAGAAAGACATTTTGGTAAAAGTTCACGCTCCAAGACACTGCAGGTGAATGTGACATGGAAACTCAGCAAAATCTTGAGCATTTGACAATTACACACAGCGATTTGGACATCTAACTTGGTACTGTTGAAGATGATGATAGGATTCAAAGCTGCGATCAGAAATGAATGAAAAGTTTTAAGTCAGAGCTCAGTTATAGCAAAAAAGTCAGCGTTTTTGTTCTGGGTGAATTGTTAACAGTACCAAAGCTACACTCAAGCCACCAAGAGTGAAAAAGGACGTTGTAAGCAAAAGTCAAAGCATTATCAAATGGGAAGGTATTGTTCTTCTAAGAAATGGCAAAAAGCTTTCCTGAAAATTGTCAGGAATTAAGTTGTGCACTGAAGTCTATCTAAGGCAACCACCCGCTGCTGAGTGGGGAAAGGCTTCTTTTCCTCAGCTCATCTCTCATCACTACAGAACAAAGATTTCACACCAGCTCAGAAGCTTAAATCAGATTCCTCTGTGATCCCCTTAAACGCATTTTCATCTGGTCCAACTGCCTAGGACCAGCCTTGTTGAGAAATACCAGAAATAAACCAAGCACTCCACGTAGGGACCAGCAAGATGAACTTCCCCGTATGTTCCTACTGGAGAAACTTAAATTTAAACTTAAGCGGAGCTGGGCTCGCCTTGCCTGAGCTCGGCTCGGTCCGGCCGGGCCAGCCCTGAGGGTCCGCGCGCCCCCGGCGCGTACAGCTGCGCACGCGCGCCCCCAGGCGCCGCCCCCGCGCTCCTCCGGCACGGACACGGCGCAGGGAGCGGGCAGCCCGGTGACGGCGGCACCTCCCCGCTCCCTCGCCCTTCTCCCGGCCGGAGGCGCCGCGCCGCAGCGGCGGGGAAGGGGTGGGTACCTGCGATGTGAACATGATGCTGGAGTCGATGAGGAAGCTCATGGCGGCGCCCAAGGCTGCCCGCTCCGCCCCGTCCGCCGCGCTTCCGGCTCCGGTGGCGGCAGCGCGCAGGCGCGTCCCCCGGGCTCGGCGCCCCGCCCTCCTCGCGGCGGGGGCGGGCCCAGAGGGCGGGGCCGGGCGCGGAAGCTCCGCCCCCTGGCGGGACCGGCTGCAGGGAGGGGAGCATGGCGGTGCTGGTGTGAGGGAGAGGAGCAGGGGTGCCTGCGAACCTGAGCCCTTCGCCTGCCCCTTCGAAACTCAGCGCAGGTGCTGCCCTCAAAAGCCGCGGGAAGGGCACCCGCTGCCGGCCTGGGGGCGGCAGGAGGTGTGCGGGGCACAGAAGGAAGGGCAGGGTGAACACCATCCTCTGGGGTCCCCAGCACAGGAGGGACATGGACCTGTTGGAGCAAGTCCGGAGGAAGCCGCGGAGTTAATTGGAGGGATGCAGCACCACTCCTATGACAAAAGGCTGAGAAAATTTGGATTGTTCAGCCTGCCAAAGCGACGGCTTAGGGGTGACCTAATTGCAGCGTTAGACTGTCTGAAGGAGCCTGCAAGAAAGATGAAAAGGGGCTTTATGCAAGAGCATGGAGTGACAGGAAAAGGGGAATGGATTAAAACTGCAAGAGGGCAGGTTTAGATTAAACATTACAAAGAAATTCTTTACTGTGAGAGTGGTGAGGTGCTGGAACAGGTTTCCCAGAGACATGGATGCCCCGTGCCTGGAAGTGTTTAAGGCCAGATTGGGTGAAGCTCTGAGCAACCTGGTCTAGTGGGTGATGTCCCTGTTCATGACAGTGAAACTGGATGATCTTTAAGGTCTCTTAAAGAATTCTGTGATTCTGCCATTTGACCACCGTTGTGACTCCTCTGCAGGAGTAGGGCAGCAGTGAGTGGCACACCACAACTGCTCCTGGCATATCTTCCCCCCTAAGGGGAGATTAATCTCCCACACGGAGCCCTCTTCATCCTCCCTCCACGCCTAGAACTGGGCTGCAGATGCCTTTCATGACTTGCAATAACAATATATCAAGGAATGGGGCCAGAAGGGAAGCAAAAGTGCAGACAGGGAATTTCCTGATGGCTATCGGTGTGAGATCCAATCCTTCATGTCACAGTCACGTTCCCACTTGACCTTCGTGGCGTCTGAATCGTTTTCTTTTTTCCGCTTAAAAACACACCTTGAGGAAATGGCCTCAAGTGGCACTGGGGGACATTTAGATTAGACATTCAGGAAAAATAAATAAATCACAGAAAAGATTTTAAAACATTGGAATAGACTGCGCAGGGAAGTGGTGAAGTCGCCATCCCTGGAAATGTTTGAAAAACATGGATATGGCGGTTGAGACATGGTTTGATGGTGCTGGGTTGGCAATTCATCTTGATCTTGGAGGCCTTTTCCAACCTTAATGATTCTGATTCTATGATTCTAACCATTGCCACTCAAAACTCTGTATTCAGAATAATAAACAGGAAGAGAAGAATCAAGTTGTGAGCTTAACAAAGCACAGAGCCCCTGCTGACTGAAAATCAGCAAACTTTATTCATTACAACTCATTTCACTAGGAAAACAAATCTATGTTTGGTTGTGCCGAGTCACCAGATTAGTCCCACAGTCTCTGATTGATTGGCATTCTGTCTTGCTCTCAGATTTCTTGGTTTGAAATTTGTCTCCTTGTCTGCAGCATTCCAAAGAGAAGAAGACATTCAGCTTTCATGGAGAAATGAACTGAGGGAGCAGGTTATTGTATCTGATCTGAGACTTTTTATTTTACAGCTTCTGGTATCAGTGCCAGTTAATGCAGAGCTGAGATCAGGCCTTGCCTGCTCTTTCTTTCTGTATCTGCTGCTTAGAAACTGTTCTTTCCTAAAGTGGTGAGATTCCTGAGTTTGGAGGGATTTGTGGTTGTTTTGTTCTATGTTGGTAGGTTGTGGGGCAAGGTTAGCTGTTGGTTGTCTTTTAGAGGCCGAGGTTAACAGGAAATCCTTTAAAAATAAATTATACAGAGCCAAATTCTGCTCTTGTTTATGCCTTGGCAACTCAACTTCCACACAAGGGTAAAAAACAAGGCAGAGTTTGGTCATGGGTCTTAAACTTTCTTTTTTGCATGTGTTTGGAAATAGGCTTGAAACATGCCTCTGCTTAGCTGTAAATTACTGATCCCTGGGCCTTGGGAGAAACACAAAGGGAACAAGATAATTCCTACAGGAAAGACCCAGCCCCACACCCACCTCTCAGCACCAGGACTTCTCCTTCAGGGAAAAGGTGTGAAAAGAAAATGGGAAATTTGTTTTGTGCTGTTCCTCCCTAGATAGTCGCTGATGTCCATGTGTGGGGAGGAGGCTCCATGGCCATTCACAGGTACAAAGGCAGCTTCTCAGTTGTAGTTATTCTTCCACATATTATAGCAAATAAGGCTATTTTATGTTCAGCTTATAGAGAGAACCAAAATCAAGCCTTTTAAGTAAAACAGGAAAGTGCAGCATATTGAGTTAAATCATGGGGTTTGGCCAGGAGTATATTTAGAAATCACACTGGTCTCCAGAAGGTGCTACGGGGCATATTTATGACAAATAGCCTCAGCTGGCAGCCAGCCACCCATTTTCTTTTCTCTCCAGAGGTTTTCATAAACAAGAACTCTGAAGCTGGAAGTATTCCCACATCGTTCTGGTTTCTGCATTTCTTTTGAGTTTATGGTTGATGAGTTCAGGTGATGATGTTCACTGGCAATTCATGGATTCCTTTACAGGATTGGCTGTGACTCGTTCGTGAACATGTATGTATTGAAAAACTTACCTGAGCATTTTTTTTAATATAGCTTTTCCACCTTGGAAGCCAATAAATGGCTGATTTGCTTTCACTGTGCCAAGCTGGATCTAGCAAGGCGAAGGCCAACAGTCTTTGTTTTTTTCAAAATGTTCTGTCAGTAGCTCTGTAATCACCATTTCTATTCAGTGCTGCTTCATCCCAGATCAGCAAGCTTTAAAACACACAGGTTTTTGTTGACAGAATGTTAAAATGCACTCCTCTGCATTTTCAGATGGATTTAAAGGCACACTTGATGCTGAAGTTAAAATATGGAAAAGACCTAAACCGCTATATTTCAATGATTTTATCTGTTGACAAGAATACTCTCTTTTTTCTTTTTTTTTTTTTTTTTATTTGTAATGCTTTTTCCAAACCAGTTACACAACACGATTCTGGCCTTAAGCAGCTTTTGTAGCTACCAAACATCAGTTCATAGAATCACAGAATCATAGAATAGTTCAGGTTGGAAGGGACACCTTGAAGATCATCCAGTTCCAACCCCCTGCCATGGGCAGGGACGCTTTTCATCAGACCAGGCTGCTCAGAGCTCCATCCAGCCTGGCCTCGAGCACTTGAACAGCTGACTCTGTGTGTGCCTCAGCCTCTGCTGGTGCCTGGGGAGGTGGTGTGGTCCTTGGGCAGCCTAAACCAGCTCTACCAGAACATTCCGGGAGGCAGAAGTGCCCTACATGTGTCATTCCACCACGCAGTGGCTGCACTGAGCCTTCAATTTGGGATATCCCATGGGATAGATAGTTCAGGCTGGAAGGCATCACCTGGCCCAACCTGCAGCTCAATACAGAGTCAGAGTAGGATGCTCAATGCTTTTCCCAGCCAAGCTTCATCCCCCAAGGATGAAGATCCAGCCATGTCTCTGGGCACCTGCTTTAGTGCTGAACACTCTCCATTTGAACAATTTTTTTCCTTGTCAGAGGTTTTTTAATGCAAAATTTTCCTTTGCTGCTCATTGTGATTGTTGCCTCTGGTCTTTTGCTGTGCACCTCTGTCAAGAGTCTTCCTCCATCTTCCCTGGAATTTCTCCCCCTTAGGAACCTGAAGCTTAGGGCTCCCAATGCCCCTCCTCTCCAGGCTGAACAAACCTCCTGCATCTCTCTGTACAGCAGGCTGCTGAGAGGAAAGCTTGAATTGTTGACAGATACATAAGTCTTGCCTCTTCTACTGAAATAGGCTGGTGCCAAGCTAGTGGCAAGGAAAGGATTGTGTGCCAGGCTATGTCTTGGCAAGCTGACACATACTCGCTTGCCATGGTTACTGCTCAGCTGTGTAAGCACATTTGGTGTTGGCAAAAAGCCTTTCCTGAGCCATGTTAAAAGGTACAGCACACACAGAGCCCAAGGAATGGCAGTGTCATTCTGTTGGGGGAAAAAATTGTTCCAGTACTTTGACAAGTCCCCTGATTTTGGTGCATTTATCCAGCCCTGGCCCTCAGGAAATCTGGCGCCATATACTGTTTTATCACAGCTGCCTTGGGCTTACAGGAAGGCTTTAGTGTAGTACTCATGGATGTTCCTGTCTTTACTAAACAAAACTAAGCCTAGGCTAGGATTACTTTCGGTTGTCAGCCTGAAAAGCCATTTTCTATACAAAACAGCAAACTGCCACTTTTTTTTTCAGCATTGTGTGGCACAACCGCTCTTTAAATGTAAAACTGCACAGTCAGTGAGTTACTGAGCAGCAGAAGAGATGGGACTTCCCCCCTCCAGTAAGCAGATTTGATGCCCACACAGACCTAGAGAGCAGAGATCCCCCAAATCTCTCCTCTCCTGCAGGAGGAGGAATCTGCACCTCACTGTGTTTCAGCACTGAGAGACTGTGGGTGTCGGTCTCTGTTGCGCTGAGTGGTTTAAAACAGAAGCCCAGCAATATTCTGTATGATACAACCCTCTCCCACATGCCTTGCAAGCACCTCAAAACTGTCAGAGCTCCACCAACCTGAACCAAATGCTCCAGGAACTGCCTTATTTAAGCACAAATGCTGCCCCAGAGTGCCCCAGGATGCTGGGGATGGAGAAGAGGGGTCCATGTCACCACACTGTCACCACAGCTTCATACACGGCCTTGGCTAAGGTGGGAGAGATGGGTGAGGGAGTCAATAAAGTCCTTTTTACGCATGGCAAATCCACATCCATGTTAATGTTGTCAGTGCAGTGCAGTGTTCACATTCCAAATTACTGCCCTTCTGGTCGAGGAGTCATATATTACCCAAGTTAGCAGTTCTGCCAAGAAATAACAAGGATACCATGCATTTCAGCAGTGCTTTTCATCAGATCATTCCTACTTACTTTACAAACAGAATTAAGGAAGCCTCACAACATCCCTGTGAGGTAGGTGGAAATCCTTACACCCATTTTACAGGTGGAGAAAACAGGCACTGAGAGGTAAAGCGATTATCACAGCAAGTCAGAAGCAGAGCTGGAAATAAATCTAAGATTATTATCCTAGGTCCACTGCTCTAGACACTAGAGAACACCAACTCCACATGCTATTGTAAGCTAAGAGACTACCTTGCTCTTCTACTTTCACCTCCTTTGGTGATTTTGACACTTGTATTTTATGCTCCTTGCAGAGAGCCATGTGATCAGTTAGGAATTCATTTGCACAGGGAGCCAAGGGGGTAAACACACCTTTAAATGATCCAGGCATGGCTCTAATTGTCCAGTGATTTCCCCCTTCCCAAGGAAATAATATTCCCCATTCATCATATATATCTCTATGTTTTGCTAAGTTATTTTTGGAGTAGAATCCACAGCTCTAAGGCTGTTATGCAACTTCACTAGGAATTCCTTGAGTAATCAATTAAGTTGTCTCACTGAGAGGGAATAAAGCACATTTATGTGCTCTCACATCCAGAAATAGCAATAATCCTTTGCTCATCTGTAGGGCCTTCCACCCAAGGACCTCCCTTTCCACAACTAGCACAACACATCAGGCCTCACATCATCATTGTAAGGTAGAGAATGATTCCCAATTGCACAAGAAGGAAGAATGACTTGGTGACAGTCCCACAGCGATTTCCTTGCAGAGGTGAGGCTGAGTGCCAGACGACCAGACTGTTCCCTGCCCCGTTTGCCGAGCAGCACTGTCCTGATGCCGTGGCCTGTGCTTGGTGGCTACGGGTTCACTGCCAGCCAGCCAGAGTACTTGAAAACTGGCTTAAAAAATAAAAAATCAAGAAGCAGTTGAGTGGATGCAGGAGGAAAATGCCAGCTTCTCCTTGTGCTGTTGGGACCCGCAGGAAGAAAGGAGCATTCCTGTGGCAGCTGTGAGAGAACTACAGTGTCCATGGAGTACACTGCATGTGGTGCATTTTACTGAGGCTCTCCAGTGGAAAAGGACATAATTAACATGTGGTGATTAGAGACTGCCCTGCCTGACAGCCACGTGGTGAACCACATACTCCTGATGAACAAGCACTCATCTTTAAGTAGTCCTGTAGTCTAATGAATGTATGAATGTCAGAGATCAGGAGTGGAATTGTCAAGTAATTAGAAGTCAGCAGGGGTGGGTGTGATTCAAGCAGTCCAGTACTTTGTTATCTGGAAGGGTCAGAGGCTCTGATGCAAATAGCTCATCCTAAACTGTTACAAGGTAGTGGTTTTTACCTGCAGGAAAGTATGTTTCCAACCCCCTTCAACAAGTGGTCTGGTTGAGGCTTAGAATCATTCAAACTCTCTTACCACTTTCTATGGAGAAATGAAAAAGATCCCATCTAGTGTAAGTGTGGTGATTGTGCTGTTCATCTAAACCTTAGCTCTTTCTTTAGTTCTAGTATCTTGAACTGGGCACAGTGGACTCTTCCTGCTGAAAAACATTCTCTTTCCTCAGTTGTGATAACAGTTCTCCTGTTTCTGTATTAAAGGAGTGGATAAATGGTAGCCTCCAGGCTCTCTCTCTGCATGTATTGCTTTGTCATATTCCTTCCCAAAACTGAGGAGGGACCTTCCAGTCTTCCTTCACAAGGAAGGACACCCAACAGCCTTTGTCTAAGAAATAAAGGTTTTGACCTTAGTCTGCAAATCTTGGTAAAATACAGAGGCCCAAGAAAAGCAAAAGGATGAATAGTGTAAAAAAAAAAAACAACCAACCAAAAAAAAACCCAATATGTGGCACCTCTGTGGCGCTGAAGAATCCAAATGCACCCTACAAACTTTCTACATATGTACAGCTTATCATCACTGGGCAATGAAGTCCGGCCACCTTTGTGGCTGCGTGGCCAGGGGTGGGATCAGGAGCAACAGGACTGACTGTACTGGGGCTGGGACAGGGCCCAAGCCTACCCCTGTCCTACCCTGGGACAGGGCTCTGCAGACACCCTTTTGCCTTCTCTGGGCTTTGAGTCAGACCTGCTACAATGGGAGGCCGCAGGGGGTCTTTTCTAGCTAATGGCGGGATGAGTTTGATGCATTGTGCCAAAGACCTTTTTTTCCCTGACCTGGATTAGAGCCTGCCCTGGGAACAATGGGATGGGCTGCAGCCCAGCAGAAAGAATTTGCTGAGATGGCAGGGTCTGAGGTTTGCAGAGCAGAGCAGAGCAGAGTGCATACCTGCACTTTTTTGGCATGAGGCTCAGTTTTGGGGGGACATAGCTGTTAACCTGAAGCTTTTGAACGCATTGCTGCACTGTCCCAGCCAAGAGTTGCTGCTGCAGTCCTAAAATTAGAAATCTATATTAGACGTCTAAACATTTGCAAGCACATCGTTTTCTGCCTTCTGTAAAAAAAGACTTTTCTGAGTCTGATAGTTCTGTACAGACCTGTTGGCACAAAAGGTCTAAATCATCTTTTGAAAGGTATTGTCGTACTTGAGTGAGTCTTTGGCATTTAATGGAGAAGTAGCCCACTGAATGTCTCCCATCGGTCAAATTAAAAACAAAGGCTGTCAAAAGACTTTTACCATATCAGTCTTTTCAAACTTGACCAACCAGTTTTGTGTTTAGAGGTTTAAAAAGTCACATAGTTACCCAGACCCCTGGTTTAGGTTCACAGGTGCCTTCAGGACTCTGTACCTGAGATTTGCTGAGTGCCTGGGAGCCTGGAAGCTCCAGGAACTGAGCACTTGTCAGGATCATACCATGAAGGCTTGTATTTGGTTTCATGCTCTAGGTGTTGTAGCTGGCCCCTCCTTTCTCAGAAGATTTTTCCCTCTTGCTTGGCTAAATCTAATTTCAGATTTAAGTTACAAGGCTACAAGTAAAAAATATCACTTGAATTTATTCTTTCCAGTATTCCGAACTAGTCTCAGGGCCGGATGACCCTCCTGGGAAAAAAATAATCCACCTCTGGGCATCTGCTAAGTCCTAGTAGAGAGCTACTGTTAACCTTGCCCACTGTCAATGTCACTTGAAGAGCAGAAATATTTTTGACCGGGGAAAATATTTTTGCCTAAACTCAGATATGCATTCACAGAGAAATTTGGAACATTTTTGCCTTTATTTTCTGAATAAAGAAGGGAAGTTTGGCTTAGTATTTTAGTGTGTTGATGCTAAGCATAGAATTCACTTTGTGAATTAAATAACTGCAATTCCATGCCAACAGCAAAGGGGAGATCTGCTCAGTGAGCCATAGGAGGAAACAGAAAGACTAGATACAGTTGTTGATCAGTCTTTCCTCTCACTGGCTGAAAGACGGATCCTCCCCACATTCCTAGAGAAATGTGGAACACAAGGCTTTCAGTAAATATGATCACAGTGGCGACATTTGGGTATCACTGCCATGTTAGGTTTTAGAATACATCAGTTATGTGTAGCTATTACTGTAAGTAGTGAGCTGGCATGTGGGAACAGGGAAATACAGGGACATATGGGGCAAATAAGGCACAGTTACCATGGTAGTACCTTTCCAGTTGAGAATCATAAAAGGAAATAATATTCAAGTGGCCATTTTAGCACTTTGCTTAAAAATATCTTTTGATTCTTTCTCTATCTCTCCTTTTCTCTTCAACCTTTTCCTTTTCATGTGCTCCCCTCATCCTGCACCTTCATACAGTCAAATCATCTGACCTGGCCCGGCTGCTGGCTTTACTTAGCCTGCTCAGGGGTCTCATATCAGTGGCAAGTTCAGCAGGTGCTGAAGGCCCTTCCACTTCATCTCTCACCACCTCCTCTTCTGCTTTCTTCACCCCTGGCTCTTCCTGAGGCTGCTCCTCTTGTTCCTCCTCCCCCTCTGCTCGTACCTTCTCTTCTGGTTCCTTTGCTTGCGCATACGATGGTAACCTCTCATCGAATGCCCTGGAGAGATCTTCCAAAGGTCCCATCCCAATCTTCTCCTCAAACTCATTGTAGGCTGATGGAAGGGGGCTGGGCTCAACCCCAACTTCCGTGAGAGGGAAATAGTGGGACACCGGCTTCTCTTCTTCCAGCAGCTTGTAGCCTTTGGCCTTTGGGATGGAGGGGACTGTGATGGCGTGGAGGGGCTTCTCTGGGACCTCTCCAAGCTGCTCCTCTGGTGGTCTCCTCAGAGCCCTCCGGATTCTTTTCAAGATCAAATGACTGATCTCCACCAGGTTGAGGAAGAGGGATACGGCAGCCACCACCAGCATGAACATGATGAAGATGGTCTTCTCTGTGGGCCTGGAGACAAAACAGTCCACAAGATTGGGACAGGGCCACCGCCCACAGCGGTAAAGGGGGAGAATTCGGAAGCCATACAGGAAGTACTGACCTACTATGAATCCCACCTCAAAGAGGGTTTTGAAAATTATGTGTAAGATGTACGTTCTCAGGAGAGTGCCTTCCAGGCGAAACTTCTTGGTTCCATCAGGGTTATTGCCTTTGTTTTGGTTTGGAGCCAGGGGCAGCTTCTCTTCATCCACCTCAGCTTGCTGGCGCCTCTCAGCTTCCTCCCTCTCTTTCCTCTTCTCCTCCATGCGGACGTGGTGCACAGCATGCCCGAAGTACATTAGTGAAGGGGTGGATACAAAAATGATCTGCAGGACCCAGAGCCGGATGTGGGAGATGGGGAAGGCCTCATCGTAGCAGACATTCTCACAACCAGGTTGCTGGGTGTTGCACACAAAGTCTGACTGCTCATCTCCCCACACGAGCTCGGCAGCTGTGCCCAGGATCAGGATGCGGAAAATGAAGAGCACTGTGAGCCAAACTCTCCCGATGACAGTGGATTGCTCATTCACCTGCTCTAAAATGTTCCCCAAGAAACTCCAGTCACCCATTTCTTACTGTCTAAGGGAAGAAAAAACAAAGAGAAAGACCACAAATTATGCTCAGTTTTAAAGATTTCAGGTTTTCCCGCTGATCTCTCTTGTTGCTTTCAATCAGTATTTCCCTAATATGCTTTGAGAACAGAAAGATGGGTTGCTTGCTTGCTGATTTGCCTGTTCACAATGATTTATTAGCAGGATGAAGGGCTGGGAAGCCAGAGGAAGCTGCCTGCTAAATTCTTTCTTCTATGGCTCTAAATGGGCAATTACTTTTCAGCCAGGGAGTATATTTATCTCTTTTTGCAGGTGAGAGTCTTCTGTGGCGCCTTGTAGGCTCAGTTCTGTGAGTCTGCTTAGATTTTGTGCACGTACACTCACCAGTAATACCGTGGAACAGATTTATCAGCAGGCAGCTGCAGTGGTTAGAAGAGAGGGTGAAGCTTTCAAGCACACAAGCACTTCTGCACCAAAACCCCCCATGGGTCAGACAGATCTCACATCTGCGCCCATCTTGCACCTAAACAAACCTGAATTCTCTCTAGGTTGCAAATGTCAATTCTACTTTAGCAACCACTCTTTTAGGTAAGAACAGCAATTACAACACCATTACTGTGTTAGTAATGCTGTATTAAGCTTAACAACTATTCTATAGATTAGTTTTGCTATATAGAATATGTTGTATGCAATGTAATTATTTGGTGCTATCGGGGCTATTCTTTGCATCCCCTCCTGAAGTCAGCTGCCACACTGACAGTGGAACCAACCTAGGGAAAGCACCAAGGTCTCTAACTGGGACCTAAAATACTGTTTGCTCTAAAATGTCAGTGCCACTATCTCAGGCTAACACAGAGCTGGAAGCCAGCTGCAGATATACTATTGGAAAGCTAAGACAGTCGTACATTTTCAAGTAATGCAAGTATAATATTACATCTGTCATTACTTTTGCATGATAACAAATTATTCCTACGTCAGGGCTTCATTCTGCATATCCTGAACTTCCCACTATACAATTTCAGGCAAGGGAAGATCTATGAATGAGGAAAATAGAGATGAAAGTTGTTTTGTATGGGTTGATTTAACACATCACAGCAGTCTGAAGTCCCTGAGGAATACAGAATATTACAGTGGCCCAGAAAGACAGACTTGTAGAGCATGACAAGTGAAACAGGGAACATTATTCATAAAATAGCTGTTCACAGGGATCTAGAAGTTCATCTCTTAGATACTACCTCCATCTATAGTTCCCTAAATGCACACACACACACAAGCACTGGGAAAAGGAAGGTACAGTCAACAGCATGAAATTCTAAACTTCCCTCCTCCTTCAGATACCACTGGGATATATTTGTAATGCCATATGTTATGACACACCAACGCATACCAGTCTGTTTCAACTACTCTGTGTACGTAGTCACACATAGACAAACACAGAAAATATTGAGAATTCTATGGCTCGGGGGAATTTCACAAATTTTCAATTAAAAAAAAAAAAAAAGAAAAGGTTTATGATGGCATTTTGCTAAAGCAAGATGGACTCATATTCCTTGCCTTCAAACCTCACAATATCAAAAAAGAAAATGAAGAACAGAACACAGTTCCTTCAGCTTGCACAAACACCTCGCATACATAAGCGGCAAACATATAATTTAATCACCAAGGAAAATTGCTACTTTCTCAGTCATTAAAGTCGTGTAAAGAAGTGTGTTAATGTCAGCGCTTACATTAACAAGTCTAGCAGAAGATTATGCTGTTTACATACATTATCTAAACTGATTTAAACATCCTCTTTCTGCAAATTCACAGAGCAAAGTACACCCAACAGTTACCAATCACGTGCAACTCTGTAAGAAACATGACTACACGCAGTACAAGCTTCATTGTCCCCCAGGCACCTCAGTTAACTCCATCCCTTTCTTTCCCTGTGAGTCACACTGATACCTATGCTACCATTTGAGCATTTCCACTGCAGCATGCACGAGCGACATTCTAGGTGTGGTAAACCTTATCACACGGAAAACTCGCTGTACAA
Organism: Pseudopodoces humilis; assembly: GCF_049639895.1. NCBI lineage: Eukaryota > Metazoa > Chordata > Aves > Passeriformes > Paridae > Pseudopodoces > Pseudopodoces humilis. The sequence goes on from NC_142201.1 coordinate 109,322,412, forward strand.
GAGAAGGGAAAATGTTTCCCGTCTAACTCCACCACACGTCTTGTTCACAGCTTGCTACATTTGGCTAAGCCCTCCCTGAGATCACTTCCAACTGGCCACGTTCTTCACAACTCTGCCATGCCCATCCCCTCTGTTTTCTGCAAGTGAAGTGGTTGGAGGTTGCTCAGTCGGTTCAACTGTGAGCACCAATATTGGGTGGACGGATGGCGAGTGGCACAACCAGTTCGAATGTCTGGGATTCCACCAGCAATCAGTCAGCCACTCCAGCCTCGACAAGAGGGGTAAGCGAGGTATTTAGGTAGTCACCTTTTTCCTGAAATTGCCTGGCACGAGGAAGGAGCAGGACTCTGCCTAAGCCCAGAGTCAACAGATTTGTGTTCTGAACTCTCCCAGGCTGTCTGAAGACCCCCACCCTGCGCTCCCAGACGTCGCAACCTGCGCACGCTACCGGCGAAAGAGGCTGAACAGGTTAAGGATGTTGAGCAAGCAACTTGCCGCTGTGAGAGGCTCCACCGAAGAAATGTGTCCCCCTCCTCTCTTGGCACTCTGCAGGGAAGAGTGAACTTTTGTCTCTCTTCTTCCCTACCCTAAAAGCCCCAATCTTGTCGCACGACTGAGCAGATATGACTGAATTGGCTCTGATGGTGGGTTTTAGTTGCCCTGCAATATTTAAGCTCCGAGCCAGACGGCTTTATGAAGTGAGTGACAGTCAGTGACGTGGGGAACAATAGGGAGAAAAAAATAGAGAGAGAGGCAGAGACACAGAGAGGAGAGTCCACTGAACATGAAAAAGCAGAGGCGGGAGAGGAGCAGGCAGCAGGCAGTGAAAACCCAGTACATGCATAAATGGGAGTTTGCTCAGTTAAGCAGGGACCAAAGCATCTCTGCAATTCCACTGATGTTCAGTGTGTGAACACTTGCTGTGTGTGTCCACACTTGCTGGTCTTCAGGTGCTGTGGTGTGGCAGGTGAAAAGGGAACGCCAACATCTCTGAAAATGGCAGCATTAATTGATTTGTTACCCTACTCTTTAATTTGTTAATTTTAATTTATTTGTTACCAGCTCTGACTGACAAGTTGCATTACTGATTTTCAGGCAGATACTGAAGTAATGGGTTTATATTTAGCATTATCAAATATTTTGGTCTGCTCTTTATCATCTTTTACTTGGAAAAAGCAGCAGAATGGGAAAACAAGATTATCAGTCAATATTAATCAAAGCTGAGAAAGACCAATTTTACAACTTCACCTCTTTGTGTCTTAGTTCTGCTTAGTTTTCTCCTCCAAATGCATCTTGCACGTGCACATGCATCAAGAATGTCTAAACCAAACTGTTTTGTTAAGGAGCATAGCTGAATTCCAGCAGCCCAGCACACAGGAATGTTACCCCAGGCACACTCGCCTACCACCAGCCACCTGCAAAAATGCTGGAGAGGCCGCAGAAGAGAGGAATCACAGGCTCAGTAATGCATCCACAAGTACAACTAAATGCCCTGAGAATTTTAATTGAAAGCCAGAGGCTATAATCTTTCTCTGAGTTATGGTTTTTGTAGTCTTTCTGGAGGCATTGCTCAGAATGTGCTCTTGGTGCTCAGCTCTGAAGAAAAAGAGGATTACTAGAAGCAAAATTTGCTAAGCAGTGATACAGATGCCAGGCTCATAAAGTGATGAATCAGCAAGTAGCTCTCCTCTCACTTTATGCAAACTCAACACTGAATTTAATTTCACAGAATGACGTTGGGAGACACTCTGTCTCCAGAAATGCTGTCAAATGCTGTCATTTGAATGAGATATTAAAACATGAGGGCCACAAAATTTTGTACCTTCAAACCAATGGTTTCAGGCCACTCTTCTGTGTTTCTGGGCATTTGTGTCCATATGAGCTCAGAGCTTCATCTCAGGAGTTGTCTTCCCAAACAGCTTTTAGTCTGATTTGCAGAGCCCCAAGGTCCAAAGCACAACCGGAGGCAGAGATGATGTTTTTCACACTGGATTTCAAAGGAACTGAAGTGTAAATGATAGATGGAAAATAATCATATTTTGCTAAGAGGAACCAGTCTGGAGACACAAAAGAAAAGTCACCCTCAATGCATGTAGTTGAACTGAAAGTCATATTCTGAAAAAGTCGTATTTCTGATTAGGAAATCACTCTCTTAACCAGGGAAGCAGTAGCAGAACATTTTTCAGCCCATGCTACATAAAACACAGGAACAGCCTTCCTGGAGAGAGGACACACCGTGGAGAATTCACAAGTCTCAAGAACACAAAGTGAGTAAGATAAGGCGTGTCTGGATCAATGAGAGGAGGAAGGAGGAGGAAGGACGAGGAAGGAACACCTTTGTTGTTTTGTTTTGCTATACATTATGGAGATAAACTAGTATCAGATACACGAGTGAGTGGTCATCACTGCCTCCCTCATCCCCCTTTGGGAAGCAGTAAGAGAGAGAGGACTAAACAGTACCACAGGCATCCAGCGCTTTTAGAGAGCGCCTGGAGGCCAGTGCACCACAGAGGGCAGGTGATTCAGATGTTAAACTGCTCATTCCTTTTCAGACCAAAACTGTCCTTTTGGAAAACTTAGCTCTAGCTGAATGTGCACAACCCTTTCTAGGCCTTTTCTCTCTAATATAATGAGACAAACCCCAAATCTGGTATGTAACTACATGGCTGTAAGCCCATCTCTAAATTACATCCCGATACTGTCAGAGACCTTTCCCGTTAACCTTCTATCTGCCTTTTGCTAGTGCTATGCAAATATCAAACATTGTCTGACAAGTTGCAGAACAGTTTGCAATATGCAAAATATATTCAAGTCTGTGATTATTGGGTCTGTGTTACCTTCACCCAAAGGATCAGGCTGACTTTCTTTGGTATCACAGAGTGCAGAGCCTTTAGCATGGGGCACACCCAGTTTGCAGGACACTTCTGGTTTGTGCAAAACCACAGTCCCTTCATCTGGAGGCCTTTTACAAAGGCACCACTGAGATCTGGGTCATGTTCTTCAGCTCACTAGGGCCTCCTCCCTCTGAAGAAAAGGATCTAAATGAAAATGAAGCTGGGCAGTGAGGAATGCCTCTTGTACTGCAGCTATACAGTGGTTTGAGATGGGCATGAAGAGGAGAAGGCAGAGCACAAGAAGAGCAAGAAGGAGACTTGATTCTCTTAGGGACCAGGGTAACGCTGGAAGTCAGGGCTACCTTTGTATCATGAAAGAAGTGGCTGTGAAAGAAAGGAGTAGAGACAATAAAAGCAAAGGTCGAGAAGACTGGACCTCACATGCAGCATGTGACAATCACTGAGTCTGCAAAAGAACTGCAGCACTGACAGTGCCAGACTGAGAAGGGAAAACACTTCCAACCTGTGTACCTAGCTTGGTATTTATGCTCTCATTAAGTTATGCTCTCTCTACAGCAACCTGTAGATGTGCTGAGTACTTTCATCCCCAAAAATCAGTGCTAAAAATAGTAGCAACTAGTGAAAGTACCACTGTTAAGTCACAGTGACATTTCCTTGCCTTTGGGACTTTTCTTGCTTTCAAAGAATCATTGGCATCTCCTGCACTTTTAAAATACTATTTTCTGTGGAAAGAAGTTTGCTTCATTGCTGACTTCTCAACCTTTAGCTGCTTTGAGGCTGGTGACTGAGCTTCTGTCCCTGGTACCACTGAGTCTGTGAAGTCTCCACTGCAACTCAGCCTTTTGCTCAGAGACTACGAGGTCACTTGGGGAATGTGGGATTTTTCATTCCAAACGGATTTCCAACACAGACATGATGTCAGGACAAGGCAGGGCCATGCTATTGAACAGCTCTGTTCATGCATGATAGCAGATTGTGCAATTATATAGCGCACAACCCTAGATAACGATACCCCTCCCTCAAACAAAGTTATCTTCTGGGGATCTGCTTAGCTAGGAAGTGGCACACGCTTCCTGTTCTTCTGCTGAGCACACAAACCTCTCGCTCATGGCTGAGGCTGAACACTGGGCACATTCAGCCTCCCTGCAAGAAGCTGAGACCCTCACCCAGTGCTCTCCTCTGCCAGACACTCACCCAGTTCCCTAGTAACACGTGTCCTTGTCCATCCCAGAGCCAAAGTGATCTATCCTCCGATCACCAGGATCTGTCTCCCAGATTTTATCATCTCTCTGCCACCTACCGGTCTCAGAGATCATGGAAGTGTAGCCAGCTCTGGACAAATCTTTAAGCAGACCTTACCATGTCCCTCCTGCAAGCCTGGCAAATATCACTGCCTGCATTTTTAGGGCCGGGCTCCCAGATTTTTCCAGGACTCTCTCCAGACACTGGTGGATATGAATTGCTGGGGAATATCTTTTGCTAGAGAGCTGCAAGCAAACCATAAAGAAAAAAGAGGGAGGAAGATATAAAGCATCAAGGAGGAAGAAAATTGGGGAAGTATGTAACAGGAGGACAGGAACACAGAAGAGGTGAAGATAGGGCTGGGTTGTGCTGAGCCTCGAGTGGAGGATGAATACTTATGGGAAACGTATTTTTAATTTAAGGGATGGAACCAAACTAGACAATTAATAAAGATAAGCAGGGCAAAAGTGGGATGTCTTTCAATATCTGTTAAATGCAGTTCTTCTCTGAAAATTACTGTTCTAGGAGGACCTGGGGAATTACAGGCCAGTCAGCCTAACTCTGATACCTAGAGAGATACTGGAACCAATTATGAAACAATCAATTTATAAGCAGCTAAAGGACAATAAGCTGATAAGAAACAACCAGCAGGGAATTTTGAAGAACAAATCCTGTCAAACCAAGCCAATTTCCTTCTTTGACTAACAGGCCTAGTAGATGAGGAGAAAATGGTAGCTGTAAAATACTTTGACTTCAGTGAACACTCAGGAAATATCTAGATTACAGTCTCCCTGGGCAGCAAGCAAAGTCATCATGCAGAGGGTACACAGGTTGAAGTACTATATAATCAAGGGTAATTATCAGGGCTTCACTTTTCCAGCTGGGAGAATTGTGTCCCTGAAGTTCTACCTCCAGGGCTGTTCAGTACTTCCTTTAGTGTCTTGGACAACAGACTAGAGGACAAAACAAAGAGGATGACAGCTGGGCTGGGGGTCAGCAGTCCCTCCTGAAGGCAGGGTGATTGGAATTTGAGAGGAATGTGAGACACTGGGGAGCTGGGCTGCCTCTGCAGAGGTGACTGCACCAAGATCCAGCTCAGGAAAGGTGGCTGCACAGACACCAGGTGTGCTGCTCCAAACTAAATTGTGACCGGTCCAGCAGAGAGAGCTGGGGTGAGACCCAGTGTGTGTCTGCTGAGATCCCCACAGAAGAGGACAAATCTCATTCTGAGGTGCTTTAATGCGGATTTTGTGTATAAGGCAACGGAAGCAATTATTTTGTGCATTAACTTGATACTGCTGAGCTCCCAGCAGGAACAGTGTGTCCACTCCCAGGCAGTACATTTTACAGGAGATGCAGAAAAGTTGGAGAAAGTCCAAAACAGAACAGCAAAATGATAAGAGAGGTGAAAAAAACCACATGACTTGTAAGGAATGGATAAAATAATTAAGTTTGTTTTCCCTAGGAAAAGAACAACAGGAGGGGATGCATGATAACAGTCTTCCAGCACATAAACATTTGTTATAATGGGTGGAGAGACTAAACAGTTGTCCCCTACATTCACCAAAAGTAGAAGAGGAAATAATCAGCTTAATTTGCAATAAAAATGATATAGCTAAACATTAGAAAAACACTTTGCAATGGCAAGAATAGCAAAGCACGGCAGCACACTGCTTGGGGAGGCTGTAGAATCACAGGAGGTTTTTATGAAGAGGTAAACAAACATCTGTTAAGGATGATCTTACCTCATAAGCAGAAAAACAAGCGGGGAGAGAAGGAGGCTTTTTGAGGTCTTTGTCAGGGACAAAGGGGAAGGGAAGGGAAGGGAAGGGAAGGGAAGGGAAGGGAAGGGAAGGGAAGGGAAGGGAAGGGAAGGGAAGGGAAGGGAAGGGAAGGGAAGGGAAGGTGCGGGAAGGGAAGGTGCGGGAAGGGAAGGTGCGGGAAGGGAAGGTGCGGGAAGGGAAGGTGCGGGAAGGGAAGGTGCGGGAAGGGAAGGGAAGGGAAGGTGCGGGAAGGTGCGGGAAGGGAAGGGAAGGTGCGGGAAGGGAAGGGAAGGTGCGGGAAGGGAAGGGAAGGGAAGGGAAGGGAAGGGAAGGGAAGGGAAGGGAAGGGAAGGGAAGGGAAGGGAAGGGAAGGGAAGGGAAGGGAAGGGAAGGGAAGGGAAGGGAAGGGAAGGGAAGGGAAGGGAAGGGAAGGGAAGGGAAGGGAAGGGAAGGGAAGGGAAGGGAAGGGAAGGGAAGGGAAGGGAAGGGAAGGGAAGGGAAGGGAAGGGAAGGGAAGGGAAGGGAAGGGAAGGGAAGGGAAGGGAAGGGAAGGGAAGGGAAGGGAAGGGAAGGGAAGGGAAGGGAAGGGAAGGGAAGGGAAGGGAAGGGAAGGGAAGGGAAGGGAAGGAAGGGAAGGGAAGGGAAGGGAAGGGAAGGGAAGGGAAGGGAAGGGAAGGGAAGGGAAGGGAAGGGAAGGGAAGGGATCTTACTACCAGTTCTGAAAACCCATCCTGGGCACTCCAGGTTGCCTACACCACCCAGCACAACGCTGACCTACAGGGACACCAGCTCAGACCTGGGACCAGGCTGGCTATGCCAGAGAGGAATTGCACTTAATTATCTTTGGAGTGGGGCTAATCCCCCGTGGCAGTGTGGAGCACGGGTGGTGCTGATCTGCTTGCCACTGCTCACCCCGGGTATCTCCAGGCTGCCCTGCGAGGGGAGCTGTCCCCAGGGCACCTGCAGGGGGGTCACCAAGCTGTTCCCTGTCCCCAGCGACGGCTCTGAACGTGCCGCAGATTTAGAGTTGCCCGCTGCCCATAACCCCATTTGAACCAGTTCGCTCTGTCTCCTCGCCTTTCCCAGAGGTGCTGATTTTCCCCGGGGGCTGCGGGGAGGAGGGCCCCGCTCCCTGCGCCGCTGCGGCTGCAGGAGGAGGCGGCTCCCGCAGCCCGGGCCGCTAGCGGGCGGTGTGCTCTCATCCATGCTCCCAGCAGCATCCAGGGATGCCGAGCGGGACACAGGCTTTCACCAGGAAACTTACGGCCATGCTGCAAGACTGCTCTGAATACGATTTTTTACAGTACTTCTGCAATGGTTAAACAGAGGGAGTTAAAGTGACATGAAGATCATTTTGATGTCTGTAATTTTACCTATAGACTCAATGTAAACTTTATTGGCAAAGCACCTTTTTATACTTGTAAAATCTGTATTTTCACCTGAACCTGCACCCCCTTTTCCAGCAAATACTTCACAGGTATACCATGCCTGCATGATTTTCCCTTTAACAATAACATGGTTAATAATAGAAGCTTCATTAAAAGTGTATCAATAGTAAAAATTCTTTAAAAGTACAAAGAACAAGTAAGGCAAAAAAGATGAATTCTCATGTGTCAAAGGTAGGTGCTGTGCTACTGCAGCAGCAGCAGGGCCAGTAAGAGAGGAATACTCCTTTAGACACATGATTTCATGGATCAGCATAATTTCACTTAAAACCTGACCAGACTATTTCTAGAAGCACAGACAATCACAAGCGTGCATTGGTTAGAAATTCTAAGGTTTTAGAGGATCTGCAATGGCATTTCTGAAGAGCAGCACTGGGACAGGGGCCTGAGCTCATAGGCAAATTATTAATCATGCATTATGCAGCTATCACACACAAAATGTCTTTCCCTAGGTCCTCATATAACCTCCTCCTACCTGTCCCTTTCTCTGCCTCCTGCCTAAAACTCTCCCCCTGGTCACAGAGGTGGAGCACATCAGTGAGCAAATATAAAAACACAGGCATACTGCATACTTAAGTGGTCCATGGACTCAAGTTTCTCACAGCATGTATTTGAGGTTATGGCCCTTCCACCACCTGAGATCCTCAGGAGAGGAGCAGAGGAACTATCAGGAGTTGTGAGGTATCAGGCCAGTAGGAACATGTTACTTACAGCCAATCTGGGCTATGTGAAGTGGATCCAGGGAAAGCAGTGACAAGTACCTGATAATACTTCTGGTAATAATTAATTGCTCCAGGCCTGCCAGTAAAAGAGAAGCTAATAATATCTCCCAGCCTCTTGAGGGGATCTCCATATGTTTGTTTTATCAAGACTTTTTGTACAATCTCTCAACATTCCCAGCCACAAGGAGCTAGAAGGGACAAAGCTTCTGAACGATGGGAACAAGTCTGTATGTCTGGAAGCATCCCATGTTACCTCGCTGTCCATGGGGTTTTTTCTTCCAGTTTTTGATGGGGGCTCATTCCCTACTCCTTTCTCCCTTCTTCTGGGCTCTTCTCACACCACCAAGGCCTGCCTTGCTGAGTGGTAGGCTCAGGGCTCTCAGGAACGTTGTCACCACCCACTCTCCACCTTTATCTCCCTGCCTTCATTTCCACACCACGGAATGACACAGTGGAGGTGCACTCTGCGCTCAAGGTGCAAAAGTGGCCCAGGACAGCTCACCAGCAGGCCAGGGCAGGGATGGGGATGGCAAAGCAGGCCATTATCTCTTCTTCCCATCCCAAGAGATGTGCATACCTGCTGTGCACTTTGGCTGACCTCAGCTTCCCATTTCCCACAGCAGAGCGTGTTCCCAGCCTCTCTGGGGAGGACATCCGTGGGGATGGTTCCTGTTTCCCTGCCCTTTCAGTCTTCCTGAGCCTGATATCATTGTTTCTTTGGGCACAGCGTAAAAGATGCCAGCAAGGAACGGAAGCCTCTCATACCTCAGCAATTCATTAAGAAATGAAGGAGGTTCCTGAACTTGGAAGCTGTTGAGCCAGTCATTCTCTTTTCCTGATCAAGAAGACAACCTGTCCATAGATACATCATTCATCCAGAGGTGTTCAGAATTCACTGAGACAATTTGGCTTCTAACTGATAAACAGCCAGATGGAGGGAGTCAAGGATTATGCATGTACAGACCTGCCAGAAAATATAGGTGGGAGAGCCAAAAGGCTTCTCCAGTTTGGAGGGGCCCAGAGAGTTGTTTCTTCATTATTTCCAGCATCTATCCCTTGCAGCCCTGTTACTGCTCAGTGGATATGATATTCTTAGGAGGAATATGTTTTAAAGCATATCAGGATCCTTTTAAAAGAAGCATTAAGACTCTCTGGGGGTCCCCTGTCCAGTGTGAAACCTGACAGAATTTTAAGGAGCTACTTCTATAGCAAACTTCAAAATCCCACCTTGGCACAGCAGCTGGTGAATACTCTCCCACACGCCCTGTGCTATGAGGCCCCATTCTTGCCCAATGGATAAACACCATCCCAGTGAATTACAGCTAGTTCCTCAGCAAAATACAGGCTTTATGTTTTTTAACGGGCTGTGTCTCTCCAGTCCCCAAAGCTCTGAAGCAAGGACACGAGCTCTAATTTCCTGTTTTCCTCCCTGCTTTGGCCCAGGGTGCAGCAGGTTTGGTGGGTTTCTACTCCCCCCGAGCAGAGCTGAGTTAATGCAGCTGCAGCCCTGGCTCTGCCTTTCAAAAGCGTGCCCTCCTTTACAGGAACACAATCTAGAAGTCAAGTCCATTCCAGTACATCCTCTTTAGCTGCACACAATTTAGGCATTCCTCTGCAGTTTGTATTCATCAAGGCTTTGCCTGCCCAGGGGACCACAGCTGTAAGACACTGGAATAAATGCTGGCATGGTTTGTAAGACAATGTTAAAATCAATAGGTATCGCCCTAAGACAGCCTGAGTGGGGCAAAAAAAAAAGTACTTGCTAGCTTGTTGGTGACTTTGAATCACAATTTCCTAGTTACCAGCATTCAGCATTTGTGAATTGGTGCTCCAGTGACAGGATTGATGATTTGGATGGATAACACTGGAATATGGCAGCACTGGTCACTCAAGCACTCACCAGAGAGAAAACTTAAGTTATTGCTTAGTTTAATGCACGGTGATGTTGCTGACTCAATAAAGAGCCTTAGGGATTTTTAAGTGTTCTTAACAGCTTCCTCATTTGGCAAATTTTAAATCCAAATTGAAGAAAGCTTGTATTTCCCTTATCATGATGGGTTAAGTGATGGCAGAAATGAGAGGCTGGTTCACTGATCCCCAGCTCGCTGCACTCTTACATGAAAGCAGAAGAAGGTCCAAGCTGGTCATGCAATGCTTTAAAAGATGTTGCTTTAAAAAGTCCCATTTCTGAGCCCTGAAGAGAATTCTGGGCTAAATAAACACAAAGAAAGTATTTAAATACAAAAATATAAATAATCACTAGCAGCTGCTTAAAAATCCTTTATGAGGCACCAAAAATACACAACTCCCCAGTAAAGAAAGAATAACTTGATGTAAAAGCCTCAACTTGATGTAAAATTGAAATGAGGCAGCTTTAAGTAAGTAAAGTATAACACATGTAACAAATAGTATGAGAGAAACTGAATATAAATGAGAAGATATGAATTATAAAAAATATGATGGAGGTGAAAGGGGGAAGAAAAAGACTGACAGAGGTATTTTTTAAAAATTAAATTAAGACCAGAGTGAGTCTGACTCATAGTATTGATCTGTTATCAGATGGAAATCTTAGACTATTCAATAGCAATGCAGAGAACAACAAAAGAAATCAATAAATACTCCTATCTTACTGCTGAGAGGAAAGAAAGTAGTTGATGAAGACCTTGTTAATGACATGTCTATTCTTGTAGTATCTCAGAGGAGTTAAATACCACCTACTAAAATCAGGCATTTTAAATCACCAGGACTAGGCACCTTGCACTGAAAATTCGTAACTTTCTTTAGTTTGGGGTTTTTTTACATAAGGTGCATACATAATTCCATGATTATGTTGATCTTCTGCACTTGGTGCAATGGGTAAGTCCTGGAGGAGAAGAAAAAATCCCATAGTCTGGCATTTTGTAAAGACTGTGTAGAAGGGCATAATTATTTTATAATTATCTCATAATTATTCACAGGTAACTACAGACCTGTGATACAATCTCAGACCTGAACTAAATAATGAAGTGGCTAACAAAGAACACAGGGAATAAAAAGAGGGAAATATAACTAGGGGCAACCAACACAGGTTCACAGAAAATTCACCCCCACTGAACTGTGTTCCTACTTTTCCCTGAGGAAATTCCATGTACAATTGTTAAATATAACAAAGCTGGTACAATATACTCAAGATCCTGGAAGGCAGTTTCCCTTCTATCATGTGGCAGTATGATTAAAGAACTTGCTTGGCATAAAAATAAGACAGCAGTCATTAAACAGACTATAAATGACCTATCAGACTGGCTCCAAAACACAATTGAGAACTAGAAGTGACTGGGGTTTTTTTTTATAGTGTGTTTGTACCAAGGTCCTGGAGGGTGTTTAGCATCAGGATATTTTTAGTCAATAACCTGGAAGGAAACATAATATTTTACAAAAGTCACCAAGCCCTGGAGAGGGGTGGGTCATGAGAAAGGGGACTGCTGATCTTGAGCACACCTGATGGCTCAGAGGGGCGGACAAACACAAGTTGGGTTTGCTTTAGCACAGGGAAGGGAAGGTCAGTTCCTGCCATTCTGCAGGGAGAGCAGCTGTAGCTCTGCTGTGGAGAACTTTGTCCCAGGAAGCAGTGACTTCCTGGAGGGCTCTGAGCTCAGGGTAGCTGAGGAGCTGCATATGAACTCCCACTGCACATCTTAGGGCTGACACATGGAGGCAAACCTGCCTGCTTTATCCTCCGATTTTCATGGAAGCCCTCCGTTGTCAAAAGCTCCTGCTACAGGTCCTCCATGACCCCTAATTCATCAAATTAGAAAAAGAGTGCTTATCTTCTGGTTCAAAAGCCAGCTTATTTTAATGACTACCTGCCAGCTTGAATGAAGAAGGTGTCAAGGTACCCCCCAGAAGTGTCTTCTTACCTCGTACTGATCACATGAGATTGCAGATCTAGACGTGGGCTGCTGGTATGTAATTTTAAGGGCTCAAATCCACTCATCTCCAGTCCACCTCCCAAAAATCATTTGTGATTTGTGAGGTAGCCCAGAAAGCAGAGTCACAAGTGGTGACTTTGAGGATTCTTTTGCAGCATGAGGGTGCCAGCAACCTCCTGTTTGGTGCTGCACCATTTCAGCTCCATTGGAGCACAAACACCACTCCTGGAGAGCTGCTGAGGAACCTGCAAAGACTTCTGAACAGCTTGGTGACAGACACTTGCATGAACACATGTCTTGCATCTCCCTAATACCAAAGACCAGTCAATGGTGAATCTCAGATGTCAAAGGCTGGAACCACCACATTTTCTGCAAACTAGTCCAGTGCTGTTGCATTGTTTGAGTGCCAAAGCAAGGAAAACATGGATATCTTCAAAACATCAGTGCTGGGAAAACCAAAGTCTGCCAAAGAATTTAAGGAAAGGTTCTTTGTGTAAGGAAAGGATGCCCGAGCTTGTCTGGGCAGGAAGGTCTCACTCATGGAACAACAGAACAAAATAAACAATATAGGCTTTCTCCTAGTGTGGGGAAGAGGGCAGGCTGAGGCTGGGACTTCTAGAGGCAGCATTTAACCTACAATGTGTCATTAGAGAGAAGACAGAGCTTCTGTAGACTGCCATGAAAGGAGATCTGTGAAACTGCCAAGAGATTCTGATGATCCAGGCCCAACTCTCCCTTTTAGGCAAGGTATTTAAGAGTGACAAAAGTAAAGATGGTTGTAGACAGACCACTCATCCCTGACCCACTGCCATAGGCTGGACCTGAGCCCTGAAGGACTGCATTTATTTATCCAAGAGGTTTCTGTGTGTTTGCTACAGAGAGGGGAATGGGCTTCTTGGGAAGGATTTCCATCTGGGCAGCAAGGTCCCCATGCAGCAGGGACAGAGTGTTCCTAATGACTCATTAACTCAGCTGTTTTGCACAGCAATAAGCCCTGGATAAGGAAAGAGCCAAGAGCAGCCCTGATTGCCAGAGAGGGGTGGGGTAGAGCTGAGGCCCCTGCTTCAGGTCCTGACAAAACCTTTCACCTTCACTCCTCACAAGCAGATCTCCACCTCGGTGGCCTAAGTCACACACGAGCACAGCCACTTCTGCTCCCACTGGAAACAAAACCATGGAATGGGGCTGTGGCACATTCTGGCAAGAGCCATCAAGGCCAAGAGCTGTAAAGCCTGGAGAAAGTCTCCTGAGGCCCACAGTGCAAGCACAGCCGTCCTGACCGCGTGCTGGCTTGCGGTGATAACATTGTGTGCCGAGGTTGGCACGCAGTCCAGGTGAAGTCACAAGAGGAAAAAGCTTCCCACCCCGCACAGCCTCGGCAGTCACATCCACAGATCCTCGCACGCCCCACCCAGCCAGCCCTGCTGCCCACAGGGACACGCTGCCCTGGGCTAGGGCTGGCTCACAAGTGGCCATTGTGTTTCCTAGGAAGTCCTGTTACTGTTACAGCAAGGACCTGGCCATGCTGGATGTGTACAAAGGCTCAGAGCCTCTGCTGGCACCTCCTGATGCTGTCCCAACCCCCACCGGCATCAACACCCATCCTTCTCCTTCAGACCTCACTTCTAATGGTACATTGCACCTCTGATTCTTCCACAGGCACAGACTTGGCCTCTGACAAAGTTCAAGTTTTGCAGGGGATAAGGTAAGAAATAAAGTAAAATCTGGCATCATGGGAATATAGCTTTTCCACAAAAAAATAAAAAAAAAATTAAGATGTTCATTGAGGTAGCAGAAGGAAAAACTCATTCTAGTTTGGCTGAGAAATCCAAGAGAGCAACAAGGTTTAAAGTTCAAAATGGATGACAGTGCTATAGATGATGGTATGTAAAAGGAATGCCTTGATAATACCTTTATTTGGCTAGAAGAGAATTAAAGCACCATTGATAGATGACAATTAGTCATCACTGAGCACTTCACTGGACACTAATGAAGCTTCATTTACTTTGGGATATCAGTGCAACATTATCCAATAGAAAGGTGAAGCAAACACTGCTGAATGTTTGCACAGGGCAGGGTGAAAAGGAGCAATGCCTGGGCTGAGAGGGGATGCCTTTGGCTCTTGCCCTGAGATCCCAGTTCTCAACCCCAGAGCTGCCAACAGCTGTGAGCCAAGATCTGAATGCAATGCCAGAAAGAAGTGGCACGATCCTCCAGACCCACATCTTCACAAACTTGCGTCAGAAAACTTGGCAGAAATCCTTTCCATCTCTACCAAGGTCCACTTTCCGACAAGAACCCAGCCACAACTTTAAAACCTCGTTGGAAGGATCCTTCAAAAGCCTCACTGAGTTTTTCTAGTGGTTAATTACAAATTATGTTTAAAAATAGTGCTGTTTCACATATCATTTTTTTGTTTTTTTTAAATACAGTTTTATGTTCCTGGTTTTGGGTCTTAGTGCCCCTCAGTCTGCTAGGCCATAGGAAGTTTGTTCTCCTTGTAGGTATATCTAGACACTGAAAAAAATTAGCCTTCAGCTTTCTCTTTTCACTCCACCTCTTCAACCTCTTGTACTGGAAGGCACACTTCCAACTCTTTAACACCCTCAGGCATTGTCCCTTAAAACCTCTTCCATCCAGGAATTACCAATGAAAGCACTAAACAGAGTAGATGGGAAGTGACATGTTAGTGCTGAATCACATTCACACACACAGCCTTTCCTAGAACTATTCAGTTTGAGGTTATTTACTGAAATCCACATGAGTTCCCCCAGCTACAGCATCCTCCTGGAATTCTGTAGTCATCCAGTGTGCTGCATCAGCCCCCACTCCTTCCCGAGACAAACTTGCCAACTGATAAATGTAGCCTGTATTCCTTATTCTTTGACGTGACTTGCAGCAGCTAATGTTATGCTTGGCCCCATCTTTCTGAGTCATGCAAACTATTGCAGTAATGTTTTTTTGGTTTGTGGTTGGGTTTTGTTTTTTTTGCAGATCACTGATTTTTGAATCATTCCTACTGATCAGTTACTATCTTGCTTGATAGCATTCAGCACAAATGACCAACTTTCCAGTGTTTACTCTTCCTTACAGCTACACATCTCCACCCATTTGGTGGAAACTGATGGGTTTCCTGTAAAGTCCTAACATCTGCACTGCAAAAAATCAGCAACAACAAACCTCTCTAGAAGCACTGTAGCAGCACCATCTATTCCTGGTTCAGCCTCATGTAATTTGATTCTCAGAGCTTTAAGTAAAGTCAGCATTTGATGAGTGTTTCTGTAGAGCCTCCCACAAACAGGCCCCTAATGAAGAAAGGTTTCCACACTCTGGGTGGGACAAAAACAAGCTTAAGCACACTCTCAGCTCCATCCTGTGCCAGAAAAGCCAGTCCCAATGCACACTGAAATACAGGATTTCCACAGGACTGGGCACCAGGAAGATGCATGACCTGCAACAAGGGAGGTAAAACAGGAGGTTAGGCAGTCACAGTTTTCTTTATACTGTTGTAAACCCAAACCTCTTCTCACATCATCTTTTCAGTTGTTAAATACACAAATATGGGATTGCATTCCCATGCCTGGTTGCCTCAGGGGCAGTATACAAATTACAAATAAGCAAATATGTGGATCCTTTGACTGATTTTTTTAAGATTAACTACTTTACACCTAATTACACCAACACTAGCTGGCTAATGAATGAGGTGAAGCAACACCCTTGACTGGTAAGATTCACACTGAAAAAAAGGATTTTCATCCCAGGGAGGAAAAGGGCTCATGGATCTGGTGTCTTACCATGCAGATTTCCTATCTGGGACAGGGTCACATAGTCTGTACCTACAGGAATATCTGAAGTTCCACATTTTATTGTAGGATCACTGTACAGGAAGGTATGAATTCCCATGGTTTTGCTCTGTGTAAACAAAGGGTCCAGGTGAAAATAGGCACTTTTCTCCCCACTGTCCTAGCTAATGAGTGTGAGAACAACCTACCCCCTAGAAGATTTTATTTAGCTATGAGGGACACTTCTGTTCCTGCATCATCCAAGCGGTCTGCATTTTAGTAAGCTTCACTTCAGCCCCCTGACTAGGGCCAGGCAAAACAGAGCAATGCCTTACAAATAATTCCAAAGCACCAACACCCTGCATCCCAAGGAACGGCTGTGGCCTGTGGTGACAGACCCATGGAGATTTTTAATGCCAAAAGCCTACATGCCAAGAACAGCTTCGGAGACTCAAGCTGCAGCACCACTGTCTTCAAGCTAGCAAGAGGGGTAAGGATAAACACAGCATCCATGACTACTGCCTGTAGCACTTGCCCTGTGATCCACGAAGTAAAATACCAAATGCATTCCCTTGCTCATATCAACCTTCACATTACTTTGGGGAATACAGGCTTACTCAGAAATCTGATACAAAGGAGCCAGACCATGCTGGAGCCACAGCACCTCCCCCCAGATGAATTCAGGATCGTTATATAGGTGATAAATTCTACTCTCATTGAGAGAGCAGCAGGGCTTGGGGACTCATCATTTGTGTACTTGCCCCCACAGAGGCCCTTAACCTAGCTAGCTGAAAAAATACAGTGTTTATGGAGTGCATTTGATGGCTGAGCCACTTCTCCATTGTACAAAACAATGCTGATAGTTATCCCACTTTTGCCTAACTATTTTCTTCCTCTTTCCTGCTTTTTTTTTGTTTTGACTCCTTCCCCTTTCTGTCTGTGTCTGCTTCAGCTTGGTGGGACTTTGATTCCTTCTTTGCCCCTTTGTCTTCAATAACATCTTCTTGGATGATCTACACCAGTAGCACTGGGCATTTGTGTCCCCACAAGTGATGGGCTTCATCCTCCCCACAAAAGCATATCTCAGTAGTATCAGACCTGTTCAGAAAAGCAGATAACTCCTGAGTACTGTTAGATCCTTATTGTTTCACACAGGAAGAGCCTGTTGATAGCCTGGAGCTTGCAAGGAATTTGAAATGCCTTCTCCTTCCACTTGGAGGGCAAGCAGCTGAAGAGAGCAGGAATCCTGCCTCCCCTCACAAATATCTTGGCATTCCAGATATCAGCCTTACCTTTAGATCCTGCAACCCAGTAAATATGCTATCACATATCCCAGTGTTTACCCAGCCCATGCAATCTGATAGGCCACCTATATTGAAGGGGGTGATTAACATCTAAGAAGGGATGAGAGGTCACCTTCCACACAGCCATGATATATTTTTGGAAGGGCAAGGCAAAGTCAGAAGGTCTTACTAAACTCTTTGATCATTTAAGTTTCTGGTTACCAAATAACAACCAGTATCCTTTCCACAAATGCATTTATTCTTAGCTGCATGAATTCCCATCCCCACCTCTGCAACATTAGTGTCTACTCCTAAACTACATCTTTCCTCCCAGCTACTCCATCATCTCCAGTAACCCATTCCCCAAATGCTCTCCTTTTCCTGACTGAAAACATATCCTGCATCTTGCTTGCTGCACCCTTCTCTCACTTTCTACAACATCCCAATCACTTGATGTGAGCAGCCAACAGGACACACTTTGAAAACTTCCACTTCTAAGACCTCCACACAAAGAAAGTAAGAGAATCTACTTAATTCATGGATTTGTCATAGCTTCTCTGGTTCCCCTGACAGTTGTACAGCTGTTACATTCACATCTGCTGCTGCTAACTAGACTCATTTTTAGCAAAGCACAGCAGGAGCTAAAGAAACCTAACTCTGGTAGCATTATAACACCAGAAATACTCCCTCACTTTCATTAACTTCATGCTCTGCTTTTTACTTTCTCTATTCCCTTTTTCTTCTCCTCCTCCTCCCTTTTTTGCTGGCACGGTGAGCTTTTTCATTAGGTCAGCAGCAAACAGGAGAAGCTCAGCTGGTAGCTCACATCCCCTCCCTGCTGCACAAAGAGTGGAGGTGGCTGGCACCGGGTGCCTCAGGAGAGCAGCAGCAAATACCAGCACCCTTAGGGGATGCCACATCAGATATCCATGGAAAAAAAGTTGCTGAGAGCATGGTTTCATAAGGACAGGGATATCTCACACCAATCTGTAGCACATGGATACACCTGAAAATGGGACTCACCACCTTGCTGTCTTTCCTGGTCTATGAACAAAATGCAGGGTGGGTATCATAAAGCACTGAAAAAAAAAAAGAAAAAAAGATAAAATTATAGTAAGGCTGGTGGTGATGTGGCCCAATAGGTCATTAATTAGGATGTTTCACCAGAATGTGGGGGGAAAAAAAGAAAAATCAACACTTTCTCCATTTGACCTCAAGTGTCTTGGACAAAAGACTCTGCCCCTTCAGGCTGGAGCACATTCTAGAATGAAATTCTCTCAAATATGAAGTGGAAGCTCCTTAAAATTTCAAAGAAAAACCTGTATGAGGTTGGTCATTACAGAGGGAGAGCCAGAGGGACATCGGTGGACAGAAGCAAGAGCTAGCTATCATCCTCAGGCTGTTACAAAACAAGGCTTTGAGGGCATTAGTGACAGAGACCAGAGACAAGGTGTCATCAGCAGCACTGGGAATACAAGCACTGCTCTCAAAGGGCTAACAGTGGGTGCCAGGTGGCACACTGGCAACTCCTTAGTGTTCCTTTGCATAACTCCTAGGTGGGCAGACAATCAGTATTCATGTCAAGGGGAATTAGTTATTCACTGTTTTCAAGGTGTTGTGGTCTCAATCCTGCCTAGTATGAAGAGAGTCAAAATAAAATAAAATAGACCAACAATACTGAAGTGCAGCATAATAAATTTTAAAGGCTTTGATAAAAAGGCATAAAGGAGATTTTCAATCATACAGTATAGACAAAAAGGTTTCAGAGAAAGAAATAGTGAGATTTTATAGGTTCATATGCAAGACAGAGCTTAAATAGAGTAAAGGTGTGGGGATCTGAATGTCACTGTCAGGGAGAAAAGTGGAAGTGCTGTGGTGATGAAGAGTGGTGGTCCCTTGGGAAAAGCACCAGGTTTCCCACACAGAGTTGCAGCTGTTGGCAGGGGATGACAGAAGACTGGAGAAATGGTGATGCTCCAAAATAAAGAGATGCTAGTACAAGATGTTGGGCAGAAACAAAAGCAAGCAGAAGAGGAGAACACCTCAAAAGCACAGTAAAGATTAAAGTTGGTGGGAATAAAGTAAGAGACCCTAAAGGTGACTGGGATAACACTAGATATTCCTGTGAGAAGGGCTTTGGGACTGTGATTTTGAAAATAAACTTTGAGGTATCCCAGCAAGTATTGGAGAATAAGGACTAGGCAAAGTTCATGTCAATACAGGGAATATGGAAGGAGTTTGTTCCATTCTGCAAGTTTGCAGCATGTGGAAGTGATTACAGGGATGATTCCAAGAGCAGTGCTATATAAGAGATCTGGGATAATAACATTCAATTAATAACATAGTACAGAGTAGAGCTGTAGCCAAAGAAGAAAAAAAAAATACAAGAGCTGTGTAAGCCTATATTTCTGAATAAGATGTAAAAGAAGAAGAGCAAGTCAAACTGAACATTGATTTCACTGCAAGTTTCTGTTGTTAACTATAATTCCTTTCTCTAAAGAAGTCCCTTATTTCACCTTTAATCACTTGGAATATTTGGACCAGTAAATGTGAAGTCAAAACTTCAACCATGAAAAAAAGTAACAGACTTTGACCCCAGGTTCTGTGGTAAAAACTGTAGAAGTTTTTCTTGGCAAGGAACTTTGGCATCATGGTTTTTCTCTCCAGTTCAGGAAGGACACTAAGTTTAAGGCTCTTTAATTTTTTATTTTTTTTTTTTAAAATAAAGTTAAAATAAAAATAAAGGAAAAGAACATCTACATTTCACATTCAGAAAGTAAACTCTTCTTTCCAGGCAGTCAGGTTTCATTGTTCTCCTGTAGTGGCAAGATACTGTTCACCAGTTTGGCAGCAGTTACAGGTTTCAAAAATTACCTACCTGCTCAGAAGATGTCCAGGGTTTTATATTCAGTTCAAATCCATCAAGAGGACTCTCCCAAGTGTATCACTGCAAGTTGCTCACCTATTAAAAAAAAATAATAAAAAATTAAAAACTACCTTTAAAAGCTGCTGTGGGCCCACAGGTAGGCCTAGAGGTAAGGTAGCAGTAACATGTGGGAAAAGAATACCCTTTTTTAGTGATAACTAAGATTTGTACCAGAATTACTTAGGTGCTCAATACCCCGAGAGAGAGAGAGAAATGTTATTATTGGAGAAGAAAGAAGAAAATACTAAAAAAAAACAACACCCTGGGCATTCCTTCCCAACTCTATTGTTTCTAGCTCTGAAAACTAACATCCTGCAATCACTTCACGTGGCTTACACTTCCAACTCTCTTAGGTATGGAAAAGTCACAGCGAGCCCAACTTTTGCAAACCCCTATTCTGACCCAAAATCCACTCGCTCCCGTGCCAGTCCCATGGTACACACCTTGCAGATCATCCCACCCTCGCCTCGTCCCGGGTTAGGAGGGTTCCTTTGTTACCTTGCTGTGCTCTGGAGCCCCGGGCTGGTCGCTGGCAGATCAGGCTCCCAAGCTCTGCAGGTTTTTCTGCAGGGCTGCTCAGCAGATCACCCGGCCGAGGCATTTTATCAGCGCCCAGCGAGGTGAGCACAGACACGATAAGGAAGCGCTAAAAGTCAACGAGGTGCCACTGACAAAGATTGGAGCTGGGCTCACGCTTCCCCACAGGCCATGTGTGTGGTGACACTGAGCAGCCCAGGCTCCTTCTCACCAGCTGCTGCCTTGGAAGGAGGCACCTTTCACCCTCTCCTCCTCTCGGTACAGCCTCCTGTCTGTCCATCCATCCATCCCATCTCCACTGGAAGCTGTCACAATGCCAGCCCTGAAGCAAACAAATTTTTTCTTATGAAACGCCCGTAGGTTCCTCGGTGAGCACTTGGGAGCTTTTTTGTTGCTCAAACATGCTGATGGACGTGTCCCCTGGTTGCTTGATGCCTGCCCACCATTCCCTCCCAGGCAGGAAATATCTGCTGCCTGAAGTGACTTCTTTCCCAGGCAAGCACTCCCATATGCCTGGAGCAGAGCTCCCAGCAGCATGCCTGGCATACACCCCACAGAGATTAGCCCCCTGCTCAGGCAAGACCCAAGGCCTGGGAAACCTGCTGTGACTAACAGCTTGGTTAGGACTTCAGTCTTGTTCCACCAGATTTTCAGGGGAAGATGAACAAGCTCATTGATTTCTGTTGTGCACCCACAGTTCCTGAGCCAAGTCCCAATAAAGAAAAGGAGGTTTAACCAGATCACAGGGCAATAAGTGCTGTTAGAGCAAAAACATCCTTTAACTCCACATGGCAAGAGCAGAGACAGCCCAACTGGCCACAGACTGATAGGACTGTTTCAAAACAGCCTGGAACTCAGGAGCCTGGACCCAAACATGTACCAAGGACACCCCCACTACCTGGGCTACCACAGGTAGGGCCCAGTGGCTCAAACACTATTCTGGAGAGCAACCAACTCACCACAGCACTGCTACCAGGCTCTGACACACGGCAAAGCCCCACAACCTCTGTGAGAAGCTAAAGGACTCCCTTGTATTCCCATGGGGTGGGTGTGGTTGGCTCAGCTGCTCCCTTTCCCAACTGCTGCCAATGAAACCCTTACAGCAGCCTCAGCACAGACACCCAGGTCAGAAATGTTCTGTTCACCTCCAGGGCATCCCCAGCTGTGCAAGGCTGAGCTGCACTGAGCCTAGCCCAGCTGTGTGATCCTCTGGCACCCTGAATTCACATTCACAGAGAGAAGAGAGAGCTGCTTTTTCTTGGTGTGTGATTTTTAGAAAACATCTCCTGAGATATCCGTGCTTTTTGTTTCCTAGTTTTCATAAAGAGGCCATGGGCAAAAAGAGTCTCTCCCTACACCCTGAGATCCAGTACAAAAACACATCTCACCAATGCACCTCACTGGCTGTAGCAGGATCCTCCTGCTCGCTCCTGGGACAGCAGGCACGTAGGGTTTAGGGTGAGAGCTTGGTGTTGGGCCAGGCCAGCCCTCCCCATGCCATACCATGCTTGTGTTGGCAGGCACCACTTCCTGTGCTGTGAAAAACACATCTGAGGCTCCCAGGAGACTTCAGCGCTCAGGGATATCACTAAAGGGAGATGTTTCTTTCCCAGAAGAAACAGATTTCCTATATGGGAACTCTGTCATGCACTTAGATGTGGAAGCTGACCTGTTTATATTTGCACAGGGGGAAGAAGCTGTGACAGTATCTGTCAGGTGTATTGCTGCAGGGATATCTGTGAGCAACAATCAGAGACTTCGTGCAGGAAAAGCCCTGCTCAAATATCTTGTAGTTGCTGTATCAGCTTAATTTGAAATAATATCTTCATTGTCTGTAATTTCTGTTTCTCTCTCCACCCCTACCCCGCTCTCTGGTTCCTGACAGGCATCCACAGCTCCTGATTCCTCTGTGCTGTTGGTCCTCAAGCATTTTAGCCGAGAGCCTAGCAAGCTCCTCGTGGACTCCATGGATGGTGGCTGAAGGTCTTCTCCCAGCCCCAGGCAGGAGCAGCAAGTTTGCCAGTCTGGCAGGCTCCCCCAGCATTTTCACAAGCACTGGCTTACCTTGTTTGAGCTTCAGAGAGTTCAGTTTGGGGTGAAGGGTAGGTCAGCTCTTATCTCATATCTGCACACGCAAATGTAACCCTTACCAGTTCCCTCTGCAGCTCCAACAGTTCCTGCCCAGCGGCACAGCCAGCTCCACGCTCTCCCCCTCTGCTGAGGCCTTCAGTGGGAGGCAAGCAGGGCCAAGGAGCCACAGAGATGTCCTAGGGATCCTCCCAGCCCTGAGGAAAATCCTGAAGGCCTCTGAGCTTTCTCCTCCACAGCCTTTGGTGCAGGTGAAGGAGCAGAGCCACAGTTCCCCTGCCTCACTCCAGGCTGGTGAGAGGAGCTCTGGGGCGATGCTCTGTGATGACAGGAGCTGGTTGAAACCCCCAGAGAGGATCCTGCAATGCCCTGTGAGATTTAGAGATTTCAAAAGGCCTCACTGCCCCCCTTCTCCTTCTGGAAAATGTTTTTAGTGCATCTGAGGTGGATTGGAGCTATTGGATCTTGCAGTTTGTTTAAGCAAATATCACTTCTGTCAATTTTCCAAATGTCTGTTCACACACAGACTGTCTTAGCATCCTGCCAGGGCTCTAAACATTCATCTATGGAGAAAGTTTCTGGAAACCTGCACCTGCATCCCTGTCTTGCCTTCTGACCATTTTAAAACCAACCTGATAAACATGAGCCCACAAGGAAATATGGGTGTGAAAGAGATCCTTGCAGCTGTGTGTGACTCAGGGTGCCCTGCTCTGACCACGGTCACCTTGTCCTGACCACAGCACATCCCACTCAGCTCCAAGTGCAAACCAGCAAACCATACCCACATCCCTCACTGCTGGGGGCCACCACAGGAAAAAGACAGCAGAATTAAATGGGGGTGGTGTGGGAAGGGAATGGTGGAGCAGGCAGAGACACTTGGTCCTGTGTGTTTTCTTTCCTTACAGATAAAACTTTACCCCAGTCAAATGAGAAATCAGGAACAATGTAGGAATTTTAAAGAGGCCCGAGCTGCCACCTGACTCAGCGTCTAGGCAGGATATCGATTAGCAAGGCCATTCTTTATTCCTCTGCTATTGTTCAAGGCCGGCCTCCCTCATGACAGCAGCAGCGTGGGAACACAGCAGCTTTGGTGTTAAAAAGTGCTTTTATCGCTGAGCTGAGCAGAGGGGTCTCTGGGAACCAGAGATGGTTGTGTCTGATAGTCAAGGGAACTCATTCAAACCGAGAACCTTATTCTGGGATCTCTGAGCTCCCGAGGCACAGCAACACCATGCAGCACATCCCCCGACCATTGTTTCTACTGAGCTGTGTTCAGGTTCTGGTGAGTTCAGAGAGCTGCAGGAAGAACTCTGCCTGCTAAAAATTCCTGGATTTCTCCTTGAGCTGTGGTAGCTGCCGCGATGGCTGCTCCTACCAGACCTTGTTTTTAAACAAGCCAGGTTAAGTTCTGTAACTCGTGTGGCACAGCACAGAGAACAGGCTCACCACCAAAGTCCTTATCCCTCCTCCTGAGCAGGTTTTTTGCCAGGTTTTTGCAGGGTTTTTTTGCAGGATGGGCTTCAGCCTGCACTAGCTACCACAATGATGTCAGTAGGTGAGGGCATCTGCTCCTTGTTCAACAGACCAAACATCTGTAGGGTGTTACACATCACTGCCACTTAAATTACCCAGCTGCCTGCAGCCAGCCAACAAGACAACACAAGTCCCAACCAAATAAACTGACAGATACTTACACAGCTTCCTGGGAGCTCCAGGGAATAAAGAAAATCTTGGGTTTCTTGGTAATTCTCAGTGCATTAAAAAGCAACACTCTTCAGTCCTTGAACACTTCTGATTTGGCTGAGTAGAGGACAAGCAGTGACCAAGAACCAGGTTTTCAGCCAGCCAGGAAATTTCTGGCTGGCCATAGAGCCATACAATTGGCTCCTGATTTTATATTCTTTGTAGGTTTGTTCTTCATTTACAAAAAAAAAAATCTCATCTGTAACCACCTTATGTATACACATGGTGATCTTTATTTTCCTTCCTTTAAGATAAAATGAAATCATTAAAGTCCTTCAGGTACTGACTGGACAAACATCAATATACAAATTCACTTCAAAGACACCACAAATGAAAGAGCACAGTGCACTAGGGAGTGGATCTCCAGACACAGCATGTGCTCTCTGCAGACACAAGATATTTACTCCAGCATCTAGAAATGCTCTTCAACACTGTCTGTTGTAAGAATGCAGAGTTTGGTAATAGTGTGACTGCACCAACTTTTTCTGCAGGCTTTAACACTCCAGTTTCATTCTTTCCACGAATTTTTCACCTTCCCAAAGTTGAAAAGCAGTCAGGAATCAGCCAAGATTCTCCTCCTCCAACTGTGACAAGTGGACAACCAAGCTAAACTTAGATGTTTAATAGCTGATGGCTTCCCTTCTACAAAAAGCAGAGTTAATACACAAATAGTGTTTTCCAAAGATGAGACACGTTGTCTCAGGACTGGCTGCCTCCTGCCAGCTGGTACTCGGTGCCCAGCACAGAGCAAGCCACGCACAGCTTGGGAATTCTGAGGCCCAGAGCTTGGCTCGCTCTGCTCATGGAGATACCACAGACACAAAAGACTGGAATCACTTGGCTCTGCAAAAGCCAAGCCTACTCCAGCACCAACCTGCACATCAGTCCAGAGCTACACAAAGCAGCTACTGCATCAGCTCATCAGTTTAGCAAAGGTGTTGGTTATGTCCTTATCCACTTATTTGGGCAGCCAGGAGTTGAGGAATCCATCACCTTATCCGCTACCAAAAAGCAGTCCAATAAATTCAATTTAAAGGATTTAATTTTTCCTCTCTCCCTGGGCTCAGTGGCATGTTCATACTTTCATTGTTTACTTTGTGACCTTCCTCCTCTTCCAAACCTTGTGTGCTCTCAGACAGTGAAGGTCCATCCAAAACTCACAAACTAATGGGGCCAAGGCAGATTCCATTCTGATCCCACTACCATCAGTACCGTTGAACAGTCAATGTGCTCCCTGACCATTTATTCCCAGGCCAATGATGCTCTCCCGGGATGGTTCAGAAGGCTGGCTTGGTGATAACAGCTCTCACATGGACAAAAACACCCAGCTTGGGGTTTGAGGGAGGAAGGGAGGCAGAGGAAAGCCAAATGGACATAAGAAGTGCTGTATCAATTGTTCTCAAGAGGAGCAGAGCAGTCTCTCATCAATATTAAGACATTGTCTTTTCGCCTCCAGCAATAAGCCTCATGTTTAGGCGATCACGCCTCTAGTCATGGAGCTGCTCACAAGAATGCTTCCTACAGCCTTTCCTGTGAGGAGTTAAGCTTACCCTGGAGCCTGGAGCACTTAAAGATCATTACACTTCCTCTGCCAGTGCAGCAGATTGTATTCCTCCCAGGGCTTTCCGCTGCTACTGCACTGCTTCATCTCCTGGCCATTTTAGAATACTCCATCACAGGAATCCAGGCTACAGCCCCCACAGGACTTGAGCCATGGTGTCTCAGAGCAGGAGAGATGGCTCTTTGGGACAGCCTCAGAAATCCCCTGGCACATGAAAAGAAAGATGTCAATCTACGAGGCACTTCAGCAATTGTTCCCTAAATGGAACTGGAACTTGGAGGCAAGAATAGCCTCTGTGAAACCTGGGGACAAAGTATCCTCTGCCAAAGGAGTCTCAATCACAGAACAATGTTCCAGGGAAAGCCAACAAATCTAGAATGTCTGTATCCATTTTTCAGGTCTTCTTTTTACTGAGAAAAGCCGGCCATAAAAAAAAAAGTTGATACATTTATTTCTAACCAGGAAAACCTGAGCAACCAAAACAAAAAAAGCCACTCTGACAGATATGCACCTAGAAAAGTCAATAAAATGTGTGTTAAAACATAGAAGAGACCTCCTCAATGAGCAATTTAACCCCCCCAAATTAGGAATGTTATTGATGCCATGGGACATATGTGCCTATATATATAACACTACTTACCAGATACATATATCTGTAGGTAGATACATTTGTACTAGTTACGATTTTAGTCATGTTCTTGTTCCTTTTCAGGTCATAAAATATATGGATATTTCAAACAGTATCTGTGCTTTGGGATATGTCCCTTTATTTTTTTATTTTTTTTTTCCTGCGTTAGACTGGCAAACTACTTCATTAATTTCCTTATTTTCACTTATTCATGATCTGTAACAAAGCTTCCTTCTCAAACCAAGGCCACTTGGCCCCCTTAACAGCCTGATCTGAGGATTTTTTTTGAAAAATAACACATATAATTTCTCCTTTTATTACTACTTTTCTTGAAATGCTGAAGAAATTCTCTACACTGATATAATTTACCTGTAGAGAAGATGCTGCATTGACCTTGACCTGCTGCAGACCATCTGCTCCCAACAATTTATAATCACAGCACAATTCAGGCGGGAAGGGACATCAAGAGACTTGAACTTCTTGTCCTTTAATTTTATCAGCTGAGACCAATCTTCCCTTTTGACACTGGTTCTTCCAGCAGCCTATCTTTTTTTCCAGGCAGGCTGAGCCCAGCCTGGATGGTGGCAGAGCTGAGGAAGGGTATAGCTCAGAGAACAAACTGTTATCACATAGAGCTGCATGGAGGCTGCTCTGGGTAGTAGAACAAACAGGTCCAGAGCTCTGAGGGCTTTAAGATGCCTTCAGGTAAAGAAGTGATGGGTCTTCTCTGTTGTGTCCCCATTCTCCTTCACTGCACCTCACAACCCAATCCAGAATGAATTTCTCCATTTTATCCACACTGACTGTGTCCAGAGTCACCACAGTTCTGCTCCAACAGCTGGAAATGCTGCAGGGCACTTCTGACCATCACCAGCTGGGATCAGACACTTGGACAGGAGGTAACAGCAGAAGAGTAGAGGAAGCAGAAGGCCCGGAAATTTCCATCTTTGGAGAACTCTGACCATTACTGAGGCCAGATAATATTAATGTTGTCATTACAGTTTCTTCATCTCCATCATCTTTTTTTTCATAGCTGAACCATCTCACAGCTTTGTTGTGCTTGGAAACAAAATGTGAGTTCCCATGCAGACAGCACAGTGCAGATTGCCTGCACAAAGCAGGCCAGATTACCAGCCCACAGATCAGCACTGACCTCTGCATGGATTCTTCTAAGGCTGGTCTATTTGCTTACACAGCTGCAGGCTCCTAGGTCACATCACTTTGGTAGCTGAAAGATAATTTTGCGTGGTTCCTGTGCTGGAGTTTTCACATGAGTCCATTTTTCAGGGTGGAGAATAATTCTTTTTAACTATATGAAGTAGTTTATCAAAGTATCTTTTTTAATGCAGGAATGATCAGAGTTCTGAGAGGAGGAGGAGAAATTGAAAGGATTGCTCAGGTGGAAGGAAAAGTTGTGTGACCTGGATTAGAAAGAATTTTACTAGAAGAATGGCTTGGATTTGTTTGCACCTACCAGATAGAAATGGGAGAAGAGCTTCTCTCAGAAGTATTTGGGAGAGGGTTGTAAGGAGTTCTGGAGAAAGCATTTCCTGAGGCCAGCATGGACAGCCACAGGAGCTTCAGGAGAAACATTTAAGTCAGGTTTAGATTCGCCCTAGATTGTAGTACTTTGAGTTCTCCATCTCTTAGGAATTTGATGGCATTAAGGCATCAGCCTCTACTCTCAAGGCAGCATTCTTCATGTTTTCCAAACAATTTGGGAACTGCAAATCGCTGCAGATTTCTCAGCTCAGTAATTATGGTGTTGCCTCAGCATTTTTCTATCAGGATTCTTCAAAGCCCTTTAGATTCTCTCCCCAAATGCAGCCATCCATCCTCCTCCAAGAAATCCCAGACCTTACTGATTATTACCAATAAAATTATTGATGTTGGAAATGCTGATACAGGAAGATGAGGCTATTTAGGAACATTTTACCAGATGCTGGTTGAGCGATACTGCATCATTTCATGCAGCACATCACAAAACCTCTTTCTTCCCTGCTGTGTTAAATTGTTACTTTCCCTGAGGGAGAAACATGGTTCTTCACAAATCTGGCCTGAGAGGCAAGTGGGGAAAGAGTGTGGGAATAGCAGAAAACATCAAGGATTCCCATTTCCCTATTCTCTGCTTCTTGTGAGCAATCTTGCGTGGCTTTTAACCACTGCCACTCATTTTCTGAAGTGCTCTTTCAGTGGCCACATCCTGTGGTGTCTCTGGTTTGGTGACAGCACTCCTAAATACTGAAAGCATTGTCAGAAAAATCAGTCTTGGGCTCCTCTTGGGCTGAAAGAACCAATTTACTGGTCTCCTTCAACAGGCGTAGGATAATTATAGGAAGTCCCTCTGCCACATCACATGGGTATCACATGCAAAAACCATATATCCTACTAATATGCACTGCTTAGGTATCTCTGTTTCTCACACACAGAAAGATGGATCACCCCCAGCCAGGAAAAAAATTGCCTATTATTTTGATAGTTATTTGTTCATATCCCGATTGAATCTGAGGAGTAGATTTTAAGGAAAATAAATTTCACATTTCTCACCAAGAAGCCAAACAGAACTGCAAGATTCATAACAAGAACAATGAATTTATAGCTACTTCAGCTTGTTTCAATCAAGTGTAAATATTTCTTCCTTTTCCACCATTTCAAGGAAAGCAATAAACATCAGCAAGCAAGCACAATCCTGTCTGACATCACTTACTGGTCAGATTTTATCCCCAGGTTTCTTGATGAGCTTGTACAGGGGTTTTTCAACAGTGCAAGCCCATTCTGAAAACATCTGTGAGTCACTAAATCAGAGAGATAAAAGACATTAACCCACAAATGAAACACTTATGTACAGGTAGCAATTTTGGGGATAGTTTTCTCTTATGTGTCCTGTGGTCATACTTCATCTTTGCCTCCACTTAGCATTAAAAACAAGATGCTCCAGCATGCAAAGAACCCAGTGAGGATGAAGTGCCTGGATTTACATGGAGCAGGGCATCATACTATGTATGAGCACCAAGAGAGAATTTAAATTAAATTAAATTAAATGGGAAGCTAAGTGGGGAAAGCTCTGTGTTAGGCCTCTGGCAGGACTTCAGTCCTCAGAGAACTCCCTAGCCTCCTCCCCACTCCTTGTAACTTTAAACATGATCTTGTGGCCACCTGGAGAGCCAGCAGAGCTCCCTGTGTGGCTGTGGGGAGAAGCCAGGGCACCACTTCCTTGGCTTTGTGGCTGCAGGTGACTCATGCACGCACCTGTTTCCTCTGCAGCCTCTCACCTCTCTGGGTGGACAGACAGGGTTTTACCAGGAAACGCAGGTGTCCAGAAAAACAATTATGGAGATTTGAATTGACCAAATCCTTCACCCTTCCAGAAAGCAAAACTGGCTACAAATCTTTTCCAAGTTTTCCTCTGATAAATCCGCAGGACACCACATGCCTGGTGCGTGCCTGTGAGAGGATTTGCCTTTATGCAGCCACACAGAAGTGCAGCATGAAGGAGCAGGGCTGCCTGCTTCTCTCACAGGGCTCATGGCACACTTTGGAAAGGAAAGCCCTTTAAAAAGGCGTTTTCCCTGTCCCACAGCACTGCTGGGCTTGTGAGCTCTTGCACACGCATGGTTATTTGGTCTTCTAGTATAAAATGCACCCTTCTAATCTGCTTGGGCCAGCAATGCCCTCCTGCCCCCCACCATTTGCTGAGATTTACTTTACAGAAGGCTTCAGAATCCAGCCAACACACATCACAAAATTGGTGGGAAGAATCGTGATTCATGGATTTTTTTAATTAATAATGTTCTTAATTTTACCCAGGAGGTCACGCCTTGAGATTCTTTCAGACCATCACAAAAGAGAACAAGCTGGCTGGGAGCAATAAGCACCATCTGAGAATCCTCCCATAACTCAGACTGTTTACTTTTCAGTTTCACTCAACATCATCCAAGCACATGTCCCTTTTCCCTCAAATCCTTTCAGCTGTTTCTTCCTCTGAAGTTGCCTTCCAGGGAAAGCTCTAGAGATCTTTGCCTTCAGAGCAGATTCACCTCCTGGTTTCTCTTCCCTCTGTGGTGAAAGTATAGAGCAGGCTGAGGTCCTCCTACCCCACAGCTTGCTTTAGGAAGAGACACGTGCCTGTGATTCTTTTTACCTTGGTAGACTTTTCCTAAAGCCTCAAGGTTTAGAGGTGGGGGTCTTGCAGCAGCACAAGTCCTTAACTCCAGGATGGGAGAGCACATCCCAGGAACTTGGTGCCAGCACTGGCACCACATGGCTTCATGTTACAGCCTTTTGTGGTGAGAAGTCCTCCCAGCAGCCATGTGTGCAGCGGGCTAGGAACTGCTGTCATTCCAGGAGCTTCTGAGAAACCATGTTGGGTCCTGGAAGGAAAAAAAAAACCATGAGTTTCAGTAATCTGCAGCATTTTCCAGTCTATGACATTTGTACATGGAGGGACCTTACCCACACAGATGGCCCCAAGCTGTAACTATATCAAGTCACTCACATGACCAAGACTTTGCAGGATCTCAGCCTCAGGGGCTACCAGGAGTCCAGCAGGCCTGAGAGACGGACAAAAAACTCTCACAGATCACATTCAGGATCAAAACACTACTCACCAGAACAAAGCACAGATTAAGTGATACCAGCCCAGATGACGCAGACCCCAAATAAGGGCAAATAAAATATTTTTCTGCTTTCAGAACACCATCATGTGATGTGGCATCTCTTCCTGCAGAGGCCATGGAGAAGTATATCCACTATCTGCTCTCTGCCTTGGAATTGCCCCAGGAAAGCTGGCCTGGCTGGCAGTGTAGGGTGCCTAACTTCCAGACTATTAAATTACACTGCAATCAATGCAACTCAAGAATGTACTTAATTTGAAGTAAACACCTACAGACTGTGATGAACTGGGATGCTGCATTGCTCAGCACACTTCTTTGGCTGATTTGTTCACTAAGGCAATATCTCAGAGGGAAAGAAATTACAGAAACCTTCTAAAACCTTCTAAAACCTTAAATAAAGGAAAGATTGTTGCACTTACATTAAAATTACCAAGTTTTTAAGACCCAGTTTCTTAGGGCCTTACAGAGATAATGCACTCAGTTTGACTCTTTTATAAACACCTAACCTGGATAAATTAAAGGGAACATATAAACCAAGATCTTCTATCACTTGCCAATACAAGGTGCATTATTGCCCCAGGCCTCAGAGAAAACTGCAGCTTTGCATTCCCACTTTTAGTTAAGCTAATGAGGAGAAGAAGGAAGAGAATTTTTGAGGTGGGTTCTTCTTCCTTTCATTTGAAGAGTGGTTGCTGAGCTGTGCAAAGCCTCTGTGCATAGCTCTGCGAGCTGAGTACCTCAGCACCCGAGTTCCTAGAGACTGCACTGCTGAAAGGAGAGGTGAGTTCTTCCTATATCCTCCCTGGAAGCTGGTTAAACACTCAGTTAGCAGAGGGCCCTCTGAACAAGAGATGTGGCATTGCACTGGGTAGAGTTTGCAAATGCTTCCCAGTTACCTGTTTTGTTCTCTTCTTGTTTTGTTGCAAACCATGAAGCTCCTCAGGGAGGCTCAGGCTCACAGGCACTTTCATGATTTGGCTGCCCATTCTTCTCACCAGCCACATGCCAGCATGCATTCAGTGACTTCATGGTGTGGCTGCTTTGGGGGAGCTAGACTGCAGCTGCTTCTGTAGGATATAAATATTTTTTGCAGTCAAGGGGCTCCAGCAGTCCAACAGGGTCAGGGACACCTGGGCTCTATTCCTGGCTCTCCTGCAGACCTGCTGCATTGTTTCCCTCCTTTCAGTAGCTCTAAATGAAGACCTTTTCCTGCCAAATTTGTTTTCTTAGGTGTGAGGCTTCCACTTGAAAATATGAGGCACAGTAAGGAATTTGGGGTGATGAGACTGGCCTGTGAATGTAAGTCCAGGCATTCATTTGGCAACAAATCCCACAAAAGCCATTGCACTGGTGGAACACCACGAATGGCTCACAGGCCAACCTTACACCATTTACCAGTTAGCCATCTGCTCCCTTCAGATATTATTTTATGGCTTTCCTTTGTTTTCACTAAGGCCCAAACAGGAATGAAATCGTGGGCCCTTTTAAATAAATAGTTCTGCCATCACTCTAATAAGTTTGACAAGTTGGTCACAGGCCCTGGGCAGGAAGCTAATAAACTTCAAGTTGCTTTTCTATTGTTTTCCTAAAACAATTTGACTTCCTTTCTGATAGCCTCAAATTCCTTCAATAAAAATAGAGTAGCTGGGAGCCAGAGGAAGAGCTGAACCTGAGCCAAGTTGCGCTTACAATGCCGCCTGCGTAAGATCACATTTTATCCTGATCCACGAAGACCCTTTAAAAGAATAGCAAGCAGACAGCTGCCAGTGCATGTCAGGAACAGCTCAGGAGCGAGTCTCCCCCAGCACTGGTCCTCCAGGCTGGAGGGGATGTCCAGCCAGTGAGACAGTGTCAGACCACAGGCTGAGCTCCTGGGAGCTGACGGGGCTCCGCTCACCCTGCCCCGAGTGTCCTCCCCCAGACACTTCAGGATCTCTTCTGGGAGCCGAACACTGGCAGAGAGGTGGGCTCCAGCAAGACCAAAGGGCCGTGCTAGAGCTCTCCCACCCTTCAGTCAACTTTACCTGTTCCTCTCCCTACCTGTGCAGGCTCAGCAAAAAGAGGTAAAGATCTGTTCTTTCTTTTCTTCTTTCGGAAACATATTTATGTGGATATGTATACACACATATTTCTGTCAAGCAGCAATCCATCTAGCTGGAAGTTTGCAGGACAAGATGAATGTCTGGTGGCTAGGTAGATGAGGACTCCTTGCTTAAAAATGACTTGCTGATCCTTTGGACAAATCCTTTATGCCCTCCATGGTCTGGTTCCTCCACCTGTAAAACAAGGAGGGTGTTTATAGGAGCTGCAATTTCATTATCATCTGCAAAGCACTTCTCAACTACTCAGAGATGCTGCAGACTTGAGAAGTGGAAGCAGGAGGGGTGAGAGGGCCGTACTTTGTTTGCAGTAACATCAAGCTGACAGCTGAGCATTTACTTTGGGATAAATGGCAATTTCTCCTCAGTGAGATGAAAACCTCTTCCAGTTTTCCTTGCTGAAAACTTTACTGGCAAATGAGTCTGACACAGAATGATATTTCATAACTTGCTGTTTCTTGTTTCCTCTTTTCTCACTCTGTGCTAGTATGGTACTCTGGGTTGGGGAGATGAAAACATCCATCCATATGGAATAATTTGGGGTTTTCTACTAAATGAGGAACTGTGACTATAAAACTGTTCTTATTCAGGGGCCTTTGCTACTCCTCTTCCCTTGGGCCCAGCCTGTCCTTGGGAATTTGCTTCCTGCTGGAGGATGCCTTCAAGCTGTCTCCAGAGGTCTAATGTATAACAGAGAACTTCCCTCTCTGGCCTTCTCTTTCAATCATATCCATGCATGGGGATTTGAGATAAAGTGTCTCATCAGGAAGGTGCCATCCTTTGGTGCTTTAGAGAAGGTACTAGAGGTGCCTGTCCAGCATGGAGCATTATGAAGAACCAGAATAAGTGCAGTGCTGTGGCCAGGCAGCAGAGATTAACTCAACCACTGTTTGGTGGTGTTTTTTCCTGAATTTTCCCAATGCAATAAACCTGACATCCTCCTCAAGGACAAAGTCCTTGGTAATGGCAGGAATGTACAAGATATTTTCCCTTCAGACAATATCTTTAAGATTCCACATCTCAAGAGAGCATCTAGCTGGATTTGAAACAGCCTTCCAGCATAGCCAGCTGCTCTGGGAACACCTATTTTATGTGAAGAAGCTCTTTCATATGTGAGCTCTCGTCTATACTACTGTACATTTGCAGACCTTCTCCATGCATTGTATTGGCTTGCTCTTTTTGTTTGTTTAAATCTCAGGCACAGAATGAATCCCACCATTAAATATCCATGGGATCAATGCTCAAAAACTCATCACACAAACTCTGCTCCAGATTTACCTGGCTTTTGTATGTAAGGCTGCAGATCTAATAAGGCACTATGACAGGTACAGGAAATAGAATGAAAAAGGGACCTCTTGGTTTATCAGGTTCAGTCCCTTTGAATAACAGGCAAGTACAAAACAAATGGCCTTTTCTAAACTTACTAAACTCTGTCCTAAATCTCATTAGGTTTCCACCCTAACTTGTGGTGCTAAAATGCTGTTCCAGCACCTCCTTGCCTGCTCTGTTGCTTAGAAACCTTCTGATTTCCAACCTAAATTCATTCATGGACAATTTATATCTATTTATTCGTGTGCCACATTGTCCTTTAGCTTATGTAGCTCTGCTCTCTCCCGAGCACTTACTTTCCCAACCCCCAATTCCTAAAAGTATTTATAGGCAGCAAATCTCTCCTCTCTTAACCTTTGTTCTGCCAGACTAAGTAACTAAGCTCCCTTATAGTATTCACCCTGCAGGCACATCACACCATGGTTTAATTACTTTGTGTAGCTGCACTAGCATGAAGTTCAGTGCAAAATAATTAATGCTGAAAAGCTCAAGCCGGTAGCACATCTATTTTCAAATCAGCTCAAATATCTCTGTGCAGTCACTGCTGTGACTGATAAGCAAACACACTGTTGGCCGAGACACCTTCCATCCCTCTGACCACGCCACTGCCTTCCTCTGTACCTGCTCCAGGCTGAATATCCTCCCTGCATGTGGGGGAGCAGCACTGCAGACACTATTTTGGAGAAGTCTCATCCTCTTGTATCACATTACTTCCACTCACTGCAACTGGAAATACTGCTACATCCTCAAAGTTTGCTTGCCTTTTTCACCCCCACATAGCATTGCTGGTTCCTCCTCCTTTGAACCAGGAACCTTCCCTATCTTTCTCCATCTCTCTCTCCTGGGAGATGGAGATTCCTGTTACTCTTCAAGCAACAAGTTCCTAGTGTGTGATTTTACACTCTCCCATTTATCCTCACCTTGATCACTCCAGTCACAAAGAGCCTTCAGCTCTTGTAGTGCTGGAATCCACCTCTGCCCTCATGATACCTCCCAGCTTGGTTTCATCAGCAGATTTCATTAGTATTTCTACATTCTGTGCCAAGGTAATTAACAGAAATATAAAAAAAGATCAGTCCTAAGAGCAATCTTTAAGTAGCCTCACAGATAATTTCCCTTCAACCTATTAAGGAACTGGTGTATCAATTCTGTCAGTCTCTTACTCACTTGAGGATTTATTTAATAATCCCTGTCTTCTTCAGCTGAATCTTCTACACTAATTTGCTTCTTCTGGGACACCATATCATATGGTTTACTGAACTCCAGGTAGATAAAGTCTGCTATGTTTCTTTTACCTAGGGGGTCAGGAATCCTAATCCAAGAAAGCTCTTAAGTTTTGATCAAAAGATAGTACATGTTGTTCTATTTTCCCTTTGCCTCCCGGTCTTATTTCTGCTTTCCTTCGAAATGCATTGCGCAGCCTCACAAACCGCTGTGATCTGTGAGCTGTACATGGCAAAGCTGTCAGCTGTTCTCCTCATTCCCACTGTCTGGGGGAGCATTCTCTTCCACTTGCTCTCCTCACTCAAGTCAGACAAGTTTTGCATAACAGGCTTTTGGGGAGGGTAGTTCAAAATTCTTCTTCCCTGCTTAAATTGAGCAAACCAGCTATTTTTCTGGCTGACGGGCTGGAGAAGCTGCCAGGACACCTCTGTCTTCCCTTGAAGAGAGTGCAGTAGAGAAGGGATGATATATTGAGGGGCTGGCTGAAGTATCCATACAACATCTCTACTCCCCTGTCTTTTGCCTCCCTGTCTGCCTTCTACCATTTCCTTTCCATGCATCAAAATCCAAATAGTTGCCACCAGCACCAAAACAGAAAGAGCTCATAACAGGTACGTCCTGTGCATCATGCATGTGTTGGACAGAAATCTTCTCCCCTCCCTCATACATTCAGCAGAACCAGACTGTATCTGCTGGGTTCAGGATTACCTCTGTATGCCACTCAGGAACAACACTTGGGCAAGAAACACAAAGGAGTGAGCAGGGAGAATCAGCCCTGATCACCCTGGGTGTACAGCCATGCAGGGAGGTGAGTGTAATTCAGACAGCTCTCTCACAGGACCTGTCTCTCTACAGCATGTGAAAAACACTTGACAAGCCTTATCCCTAGCCTATCCCAAAGCCATCTGTGAGCTAGACCTGTATTATTAACACCTTTTTTTTGGACATTTCTATGATGAAGTCCTTGACAATCTCGCTGGCATAAAATCAACATGAGTTTACATAATAATGCTTCATGGAAATTACTCTATCTAGAAGGACAAAAAGCTGGAATGATATTCTCCTTCCCGTGAATTTCCATTGCAGATACACAACTGCCACACAGGAGAGGGAGAAACAACTCCAGAAACAATTCTATTTTCTTAAAAGCCACAGAAGGGCTTCCAATAAAGTTAGAAATGAAGCAGCAGATGACTATATGTGTCTCCATACCAGGTGGTTACTGAGCTGCTGTGGGAATTTACTGTGCACTCTTTGTCCAGCATCCTGCACTAACCACCAGTGAGGATACAGCACTCATGAAAAAGAGTTGCACTCCTAACTTCAGAGTGACAGTGTCCACACAGGACATGCTTCCAGAGGTAGCCTCTGCACAGCACTGTCCCTTTGTAGACTGGCTTTCAATCTTGTGACTAAAGGAGGTATTAAATTAGTGGGAGAAAAACTATTAGAAGAGTTGCCAGCATTGTGTTTTAGTCCTGGGACTGCTTTTGTTTTATTATCTGCACTCACTGATGCAGAGAGACCACGAGGCAATGTTCTGGGTGGGAGATACCTAGCCTGGGAAGGATTGCTGGAGGGATAACCACCGGAGCTTGTGTGCAGCAAGTCGGTTCTCAGGTCAGCAGAGTCTTCTGTGCAAATCTCGCTCTCCTGCCTTCGGTTCTTTGAGATCTTTATCAAAGCCAGAAGGCATCTCTGATTCTGCCTCCTCGCTGAGCCATTTCTGATGTGCAGGCCTCAGAGGCTCAGTTTGACACATACATGAAATACAAGACCTTCAGACACTTGGTATGTCAAAGATGTTTTTAAGAGAGGCCCGAATGCTCGTGCGTCTGCGTGTGCGGGGAGGTGGAGGTAGGGTGGCATGACAAAAAACACCTCTCTTGACAGGCAGATTATTTATCAGTACAAGGACATGTAAAAAGTCTCTGTGAAGCATTTGGTGCCCTTTAGGACAAGGCTGCAGCTTTGCTGGGCCCCTGGTCCAAGCCAGCAGAGCAAGTTCTGTGTGATTTGAAGTGGTGGAAGACCCCGCTCCACATGAACTCTGCATTGCCAGATTAAGCTTGAACGAGTCAGAAATACGTCCCTTGTTGGTTGAACTATCTTTTGTCTTGCATGGAAAAAGCTTTCCAGGGTCTGGCTGGTGTAACTGTGGGGCAATGCTGTCTCTTTTCATTTGGGGAAGGCTTAGACCGTGGAATGTTATCTGTGGGAAGATGTGCAAAGGAACAGTGACTGGAAGGGACTGCGCGAAGC
Organism: Pseudopodoces humilis; assembly: GCF_049639895.1. NCBI lineage: Eukaryota > Metazoa > Chordata > Aves > Passeriformes > Paridae > Pseudopodoces > Pseudopodoces humilis. Next base: position 109,360,422 of record NC_142201.1, read on the forward strand.
CGGCAGCGAATGCATCCTGTCGGCATGAGGAGGGTGGCACAGGGAGAGGCTGAGAATGGAGAGGCAGGACTGAGATCCATGGTCTTTAAAGGAAAAACAACAGGAAACCAGGTTTGAAAATAGAAAGATTAGACTGGAGGGGGTGGGAGAGACAAGAAAAGTAGGTGAAGAAAGAAGAGGGAGAAAGGCGGAGAGGCAGTGGGGAAGAGAGAAAGTGACACAGAAAGGGGGTGGAGAGAAAGAGAGGAAGAGAGAGAGAGAGAGAGAGAACCATATTAAAGGAATAAAACGAAGCAACTGAGGAGAAGAAGGAGTTCAACTTCATTACAAAAACGGAAAGTGCTAAAGGAAGGAAAGGAGACTGAAGACAAGACACTGGAAATCAGGTAAGCGACTATGAGGGGGAAATAATAGAACTGCAGAAGTGCCGATGGTAGATCAAGTTATTACATTCAAGGGGAAAGCAGTATGAGGGGGAAAAAGGATTTGGAGAGGCAGGAAAAGAAGGATGGCCAAAAATAACTTAAGAAATTTACTTTTTATTTCATTTTCTCTTCAAAACATTCCCACTAGTAACATGGTGGGCTTGGGACATTTTAAAAATTAAACTGTTTTGCCACAGGCAGCTACAGAAATAACAAGTAACTTCCCTGCAATGAACATAGATACCAATAGATTCCAACGTATAGGAAAGCACGGTAAGAGCCCCAAACATCCTCCCTCAGACAGTATAAAGTGCAAATTGCCATTTCTGTCAGATCCCATTTCAGCATGCTGTCAGGCTGCTCGGGGGACAGTGGTGAAGGGAGCTCTTACCTAGGAGAGGCTCTCGGGGTATAAACACTTTATCAAGCGTTTGCATTATCCGCCTATATTCTGAAGCGTGCAGGACGCTTTCAAAATACTGCAGTTTCTTTTCCTAGGGAGCACTGTGTCCTGGCTGGTCTGTGACATGGAGCCTGGGAATGTAACTCCAGTGCAGACAAGTGCCTTGCTGGTATTTCACAGTCACACGTCCTGTGCATGCCGCCAGGGAATGAATGCCTTTCTCCTCCATCCTGACACTGCCCGTGGCAGCCTCAGCAAGGAGGCACACAGACCTGAAGGGACAAATGTCCTCTCCCACACCAGCAGCTGCTGACTCCTTTTATTTGCCTTCTTAACTTTTTCCCCCCTTTTTTGTACTTGGAATAATTATGCAATTACATTTCCATGATTTAACGCTGCTTTTTCAAAGAAGAGCCCACCTTGAGAACATGGTACCCCCGGAACACACCCACCTGGAAGGAAGCAATCTCACTGAGTGTAAAGGCTGCTGACTAATTGCCACCTCAGATCTGTGGTGGCTCCTTTGATTTCCTGAAGGGTCGTTTGGCTGCCCATTTGTCATGTCTAAGGAGCTTTGTGGCATTCTGGTTTTAACTCAGGTAAACTGAGGCAGTGCCCCTGTCCCTCAAGTACCCTAACAACCTTTAGAGGATTATATAAGTGGCTTTTCTGGACAAACCTCAGTTAGAAAAGTCTTGTGCTGAATGAGCTGTAGGCATTGAACTCTCCCTCCATTGTAACAAACCCATCAAAATTCCTTGGTGAAGCAGTGTGTGAGAGTTTTCCTCTACTGCCGCCTAAGTTTTCCTCTCTTTAAAGAACTTCATGCATGTAACATATGTGTGCACATGTGTGTGCAGCTAGGAGAAGCTTAAAGAGTTATTCAGAAGCCTCACAGTATTCAGTATTTCTATCAGGATCCAAAAAATTCTGCATTTGCTGGTATTTTCAAAATCTACTCTGAGATGAGCACACATTTCTGACTTTGTTCCCCTTTTCCTTGGGAGCAGAGCAGTACTTTAGGAGAATTCCTGAGGCTTCAGGGTTTAAAATACTCATCAGGCTCTGGTCGCTTGGGAACTATGTTAAGTATTCCTGTTACTATAAGTATTTGGGGTTGGTTGTTTTTTTTCGTTTTTCCACTCAACAGTATATATTATCACAATATTTTTAGTACTATATGGGCATTAAAAAATTCAAACTCTGACAGAAAATACAGGACTTCATACCTTAGCCTCTCTTCTTTTTTTGACCTTCAGACAGATTTCATAGATTCTGCACACATTTGCCCATTTTCTGATTTATCTTGCAGCATTGAAAGCAGACAAGGAGGAATGAGTAATTCAGCACTCCCTATGTCATTAGGGAGCACAGTTTGGAGACTGCTCCATGCTTTGGGTGCTGCTGTATGAGGCACAAGGATAGAGGCTTAAAATTAGAAATAATTCCCAGAGGACAACAGAGAGACTTCAATATTTGGGCTAAGAATTCATAAGGGTGCGGGAGAATTAATTTTATTGCGATTGATAAGCAACAGAGAGATCTCTGTGAACAATACTCAGCATGATAGCTCTTCCCTGAAACAAAGATATATTCATGCCACACAGCATGCAATGAGCAGAGAGATGCACTCTTAAGTCTCTCTAGTGTATCTTTGAAAAGAGGTTAGGGGGGTTTAATGTAAGAACTACAGGGTTTACACTTATATTTCTGCCTTTCTCCATTTTTTATGTCATTACGGACATGCTTTGAGAATGACTGAGAATTCCCATATGAAACTGCTCTCCCTTAGAAGCAGAAAAGCTGACAGATGCCTTGGTCAGGGCACAGGGTTGCTTGCAAAGTGAAGCAGCCTGGCAAGCCTGCAGAGCTCCAGGGTCTTCTGCTGCACTCAGATGTCTGGTGAAGAAAGGAGGGAATAGTGGGGTGGGAGAAAAACTGTCTCCAGTTTGTAGTCAGATAAAGCTATCCAAGAGGACTGGGGTTAACTCTTCTTTCTTAGTCCAATTTCCTCTGTCATGATGAGGCAAGTTTCCCCACAAATGCCCATTTCTTGTCTTTTGGATATTTGACTTCTACATGTGGTACAACTGGTGGAAGTGATAAACTCTCCCACTCCAGCACAAACTAGACAGAGCTCTGCTTTGAATACACATTATACAGTGCTAAGTACACTGGAAGAAAAGCACCAACAGATTAGCCACATCACCAAAGAGCTTCCAAAATTAATGAATAGTTTTTATCTTAATCTCTCGCTGCCTTAGTTCCTTGACTGATCTAATATCATCTCCTCACCTCTGGGTGGTAATGAAAGTAAGTAGATTTATAATTGTGAAGCGATCAGATACTGTTGTGATGAAAGCCATAGGAAAACCCATGAGGAAACTAATAATTCTGTCTTTAGAGCTGGACTTGAATAATGTACAGTAAATGAGGCACAGGCCACCCACTGAACAATGAGGAGAAAACAAAACATTGAATAGCTGCTGTTCAAGAAAGCCCCCGCCAGGCTGGCACAGAACAAGGCAGGCATCCTGTGCAAAGAATGAGGTGACAATGTGAGGATGTGGTTAAGGACTCTAAGAGGCACAGGCACAAAGAGATTGAATTAAGATTACTGAGAACAGTAACCCCAGCATTTCCTAACTCCCTACTGCTGGGCTTTGCCAATTAAGTATTAGTTGGTCTCAAAGGGGGGTGTATTTTTGTGCATATATATATATATATATATATGCACTGAGTACAAAAAAATAATCCACTCACGTAGTCAGACTGAGGCAAGGATACAGCAATGAGGCTGGAGTGTGAAAAGAATCCTACAGATTTTTGGAAAGAAGGAAGAAATGAGATTTGACAAGGTACTAATAAGTGGGAAATAGTTGCTGAAAATTTCCCATTTCTAAGGCTGAAAGAATTAGCAATTTGGGTGCTGTAGAGGGTTAGCTGGTCAAAACTGCCAAAAAACTGAGGCAATGCTCTCTGGGAGAGCTTGACTGTAGGGAAACCATGGCAGGGAGGGGACTGATAGGCAGGGAGGTATTAGGGTGAGAGGAAGGAAGAAAAGATGGGAAAAGTCTGAATGAGAGCTCTCTCCTTCTCCCATTACCTCTCCAGTCTGTTTTACTTCAACACTATAACAAGTTGCATCTCATGCAGTCTGTGAACGACCTAAAATCAGATGGGCAGGTTTAATTGCTGCTCTATTGTGCCCAGTGTGAGGCTGCCATCACTGCACATCTCCTTACACCAGCCTTCCCCACAGACTGAGCAGTGCTTGACATCAGCTTCTCTCAGCAGAGCTCAGGGACAGCTTTTACTACAGCAGCCCCCAAGTTTCACAGCTTGTTTTTTTTTTCCCCCCAGAGCTCCTTATGCCCTCCTTGGCTATCTCCTCACCTCTATTTTGCCCAGTCTAGTATCATCTGCAAATTCATACAGGTCAGCTTCTCTCTGCAAAGGGAAAGATACTGGAAAGAGCATCAAGTTGCCAGCATTTACATTAGAGAGAGAATTTATGGGGGTTTTTTTCCTAGCAAAAAGCACAGTGGCCCTGCATTTAGTTTATCCCAAGTCCAGTTTAGTCACATCTGTTATTGTCTCTAGGGACCCACATTTCTCTAAGGAAAAGAGAGAATCCCAAGAGAATTAGAAGATGCTCCCACATTTTAAGTGTAAGCCTGGATACCACTATCATGTAACTATTTGATGCTAGCTTTTTAAAGATAGTGGGATAAATTCATCCCTCAGCTTGATTCATCTGAGTTCAAGGTGTCTTCTGTTCTTGGTCTCCTGAGACTACATCAGGCAGAGCTTGACCCTAATATTTGGAAATATGAAAGCACAGGGGGAGGAACAACATTAGATTTTCTGGACAGACAACTAATAAAAATTCAACTGACTGGGAGTCTGCAGCTTCCACCATCACTTCAGATGAAAATATTCTACATATTATTATCATCTGTGCATGTAACACATCCCTGATGTACACACTTGAAGGTGTTGAGTGATTCCTCTCTGTCTGCGTCCCTGTGTGCATCAGGGTTGTGTGCCTGTGTGTAGGAGGTGACGGGTCATTCAGCTCCCTTATCTTCTCACCCACTCTCTTTTTTGTGAACTCTGAGATTTTCCACATTTGGAGAGGAGGGGGAAAGCACACCTCATCAAGGAATAACAAGCTGTCTGCAACTACAAGTAGGGCCAGTGGTCTGGTTATCAGGATGGCCCTTCCAGAAATTACAGTGAACTTGGGAGGAGCAGAAAGATAAGAAACATTGGATGTCTGTCTTCTAAGAGCTGTTAACACAGAGCTGTCCTTCTCCCATGATATTTCAGCTCTAAAGTCAAAGTCACTCTGATACTGGCTCAACACAGGACTTTGAACCCAAGGAAGTAGAATGTAACCAATGCAAACGTCAACTATTTTTCTTTAAAAGCATAAGTACAAAGCTATTTATTCCAGGTTCATGTGAAGATCAGAATTACAAATTTGGTTAAAGAACTGGCCTGAAACTTATCATAAGCATATGCATGTATATATGAAGCCAGAGAGATAATGTTTTGAAAAAAATGCCTAATAGGTTGTTGTTTGTCTCTTGCATACCCATAGGAAGGATGGTAGTATACTCTGAACAAAAAGGTACCTGTTGAGGTGGGATTTAGTATCACAAACCATCTGTAATCCAAAGCACTGCACCCACTCTGCACAGTGCATTTCTTACTCTATTCATCATTTAATGTTGTGAGCCATGTGTCCCCACAATGCAAAACAAAACAAAACAAAAACCAAAACATCTGTGGTTCTGCCAGGTGTACCTGCTATAGAAGGGCAGCAGGAGAGGGTTTTCTTTCAGGTAATTAAGACAGTGCAGTCTGAGGGCACAAGAGAGAAGGGCTGTGGTCTGTAGAAGCAGATGTGCTGTAGAAGTGTTGTATTGCTGTCATGACGTTAAAGATGCAGGGCTGCATAGAAAAAAAGGACACAATCTTTCAAGTCACAACCCCTGAGCTGTCTCTAACACAGTGACCTCAAACAAGCAGTTTGTCCCTTCTGTACCCCAGTGATCACCATCTGCAAGACAGAGGTGACAACATCTGCACTGCATGGGATGCTGAGGCTACTAACAAGGGGCTGGAGATCCTTAAGTAGCATTAACCAGCCTCCAGTGCAGAGCTTGAAGTGACCTTCCCAAGTGCCTACGGCTGTGAGTGCACAGTTGGGCAGTGTGGGCTCCACTCCTGTCTGGGTTCAGCCTAAAAAGTGCCAGCACATGGCAAAGATCTTTGCCCACACACCCACCATGATCTGCTGTGCCACGTGCTGGATAAGATAACACAGCTAGAGGGAGGAAAGCCACGAGCAGTTCCTAGGCACTGACCAGCTTGCCTGGATGCCCCACTGCAATGCCACTGCTCACATGCCCAGTACCCAGAGGGGACAGCTGCCTCCTCACTCAGTAGCTTGGAGGGGATGCACTCCTTGCATGGCCTCCACACACAGCCACGTGTCTGGAGTGTGAGCTTCTTAAAACATGCTGGGCCCTCCACTTTGTTGTGAAATCTCATTAATTCCCAGAGACAGACATTTGTACCTGATTGAGCAAATCACACACAGAGATCGGGCAAAAACACAATGGCTTTGAATCGGATACTTTCCCCCTCCCTGGGAAGTGTGCCTGCCTCACACAAAGGAGCCTTCCTGGGAGAGCCTCCCCAGGTGCCCCTGGGATCTGCCACGGGGAAGAGGTGAGCCCAGCAAGGGAGAGCAGAAACAGTGTAATAATCAGACTCTCCACTTTATTTTAGAACCATCCCGCAGAGATGGCGACCTCCTGTCACCTTCCTTGTGGGAAAAGCTAGCTTGAAGTGTTGAGCTCAGCTATTTATATCACTGCTGATAGCCTCGCCTGTCTTCTAAAGAGGGGAAAACTTTCTTCCTAGCAACCCCCAGGGAAATAAACTCATATAAAGATGATTGCACAGGAACAGCCCTCCTGGCTCTCTGGTGTGGGTTTGCTAGCTGTTCATCAGAGCCCTGGCTAGTTCCAACCAGAACAAGCGTGCTGGCTGGAGCGAGCAGCAGTGATGTGAAATGCTCGCCCGTCCTTCAGAGCACGTGGCATCACCAAGAGGATGGGCAAAACTGCTCAGAGGGCAACAGACACTTCCCCTCCCGCAGATAAAGGCAGTGCAAAAAAGGAATGGCAGAGAGCAGCCCCTAGCTGGCGAGCCAGCCTGGCGTACTAGCAGGTGCCGTCCCCGCTGGGGTATTTTTATCGTGGAATTTGGCAGTCACAAGGCAGCCTGGAGCTGAGCAGACTCCATGCTTGGCCTGTGGGGTGATGCTGAGTTTTCCTCAGCTTCAGTGGTGCTCCAGGTGATGATTGAGCCGGGCTGGCCACGTCGCTGGGTTTGTGCCAAGCTGCACTGGTCTGTGTCACACACGCGTCCCCCGGTGCCAGGATCCCGTGACAGTGCCCAGCTCCCGTGTGGATCCAGCAGAAAGCTGCCAGCCAAAAGCATGGAAAGGCAGTGGCATGGCCCATGACTGCTCATGAATATGCATGACCCTGCTGCTGGTCTTCTACCAGGTGCTGAGTACTGGTAGAAGTATTTGAGTACCACAAGAATACCCAGAGCTGTTTTTTGCCCAGCCACACCAGAGTTAGACAAGATCTGTCCAACTGAGCCCAAACTAGGAATTTTAAAGGCTGCAGATGCTCACTTGCTGAGAGGTCAAAGCATGTGAGGGCAACAGTAGTCTGGGAATGAGGAAAAGGAACTATATGGAAAATTCCCAAGAATAGTAAAGCTATGAGGAGAAGGGCTAGGTCAGGGGCAGCTCTGCACAGCCAGGAAAAGCTGTCAGGAGGTGACAATCCTTCTTTTCTTGCTGGCAGCAGAGAACTAGATGCTCTCAAAGACCCTTGATCGGGCACTGCAAAAATAGCTCGCTAATAAGTATCAAATGTCTAAGCCAAAAATGCTGCTCTAGGAGGGAAACTCCTTCTGTTGGTTTCCAAATCTGTTCCCCTGTGGCCACCTACGCCCTTGCAGCAGCCACCTCAGCTCTCTACAGGGCTGTAGCGAGATGATCAGGAGGCACCTCCGGCTGTCCCTTCTTTAGACAGGCTGTGCAAGGGAGGGCAGAGGAAATGTCCCTATTATCTAGCCTAAGCCTCAGATCCTTCTGATTTACAGCTTCTTGAAGTATTCTGTGCATGTGTGAGACAGGTAAATTGCTGTTCTTCTCACATCCATTAACATTTTTTATTTCTGGGTTCCTTTTGTGCTTATGTTTGCTTTACTTTGTGTCCTGCACATCCAGATTTTTACAATCTGCAAATGTCTAGGCTTAGAAGCCTTCCCTGGGGAAAACAAGCTGTTGTAAAGTCCCAAACAACCTGCACACAATAGAATAAATAGGAAGGGGGGCTCAGTTTGCGATTGTACTTCCCTCCAGCAGTAAGAAAAACCTCAGCCTTTGCACAGCCGGGGAGAACTGTGTTCATATTTACATTACCAAGCAAGATGAAAAAAAAAGGCATGTGTAAACAACATAAACTCACCTGGAAATGTGAGGACACCCACTACTGTTCATGCTGCCTTGTAAGGAATATTCCACACATACAGCTGTGCTACAGCATAGTGGTGTTGGGGACACATAACACAGAGCTGTAGGGAGCTGGTTGCCTTTCTGCACTCTGGGGAAAAAAAAAAGCAAACACACTAATTTCAGTGCCACAGTCTGTAAATATTTCCCATCACTGATTTATCTGCCTGTGTTTAATCCCCTGGTGCTCCTGGAATGAAGCCATATGCTAATTTCTCCAGAATGTAGTAACTGCACCAAAGCCATTCTGGAAGGTAAGACAGACCCACACATTCACCAGTTTTCGTCAGTGCAGATGAGAGGAATCAGAAAGACCAGCTGATTTTCTGTGTTACTGCTCCTCCAGCTCAGGGCTGGCAGCAGATCAAGGCTCCTGCATGTGCCAAGCAGCCACCAGGACATCCATCAGCATGACTGCAGCACGCCTGCCAGGGCAGGAAAGAGCCAAAGTCCATCCTTTGCTTCCTGTATGTCCCATCTCCCTGCTCACATGGCTTCTGACAGGTGGGTGGGGTAGCAAGTGGCCACTGCCCTGTCTCCATACCTGGGCAATCCTCTCCTTCCTCAGGGCAGCCCTCAGCAGCACCAGCAATTTGATGGTTCAACTTTTGATCTTTGTTCCATCCATCCTTGCAGCTGGACACAGCACAGGAACAAACAATGCTATGAATTATGGTGTGTACTGCTACATTAAATTATATCACTCTTATAACTAGAGGAGGGGATATTTTTCCCTCAACAAGTGTATCTGTTCTCCAGCTTTTGCTCACAGGCAATCTACACAATATTGCTACAGTAAATTTTCAGCTTTTAACAGTGTCTGCTCTCCACAAATGTTCTTTGCACTATAAAAATAATTGGCTCCTAAAGACAGGACAAGGAACAATAAAGGAGAGTTAACAATTTGGTCCCTGTGGCTTTGGGATTTACCTTGACTAGTGCTTTTAATATTTCATTATGATGATTATTTTTACATTTACTTATTAAAATGCTATTTTCTAAAAGAATGACTGTGGGAGAACATTAGCTCCAAGGTAATAGTGCACACTTTATAGCACCCAGCCCTTAACTCTCACCAGGAAGAGCTTTGCAGTGCCTTGGGAAGGTAAGTATGGTGAGCATAACTGGATCAAATGATTGCTCAAGCACTCCCACAGGGCCCCACAAAAGATGGATTAAACCCACTGCTCTCTTTTTATCCATCAGGTTAAGTGACTTGGCCAGAAACAGTCAGTCAGAGTCAGAAACAAAACTGAAGCAGGCTCTCCTGCATCGCCACTTTGCAATCTTACTCCCAGTCCAGCAAACCTTTCCTGTCATCAGACCACCTACCAACAGCACTTCCCAGGAATTGCAGGTCCTCGGGAGGCACTTCAAAGGAGGCTTTTTTCTTTGTCTGTTTCATTTGAACGTGAATTTTTCCTCAGAATTTAAGAAAAGCAGAAGGAGCAAGACTCACCATTTAGATTCTGCAGCAGTTCCCTTTCAGAGAGGCATGACAGGGTGGCAGCAGATTAGGTTTCCAGGACTGGCACAGCCCACCAAAGTCTTTACACTCCCCTAAACATTTGCAGCTTGTAAATGAAACACTTGCATCTGGTAACACTGCAAACCCAAAGCAAAACCTAGGGACAGGGAGCAGGTGGGCAACAGAAAGGTTTTCTCTACACTTCAGTGGTGGCACTGAAGGTCCTAAAGGAAACCCAGAGCTGCCAGCATTTCACATTCCAGGTGGTGGTGCAGGTATTACACAAAGGCAACATCTGACAGTGCCACTGCTCAGGCCAGGCTGTAGATTCCAGTCTTATCTCCCAGGGGATCAGCCCACTAAGGATTTTCCAGAGTGCAGTCTACAGACAGATGAATGCTGCTTTAACTACCCAGTCCACAGAGGAGGCAATATGCAGATCACAGTGAAAAAGGACTTTCTGAATCAAAAATAAATCTGGCTCACACTCAAGGTTTTGGGAACTCATTTAGCAGGCTGTAGATGTAAAAGAAGATCACTTTTTGTTTCAGTATCTGAATTTTAAAAGAAAAAAAATAATCCTGAACACAACACAAGGTTTCCAGTGGATGTGAAACAAAGTTTTCAGCAAACCAGACCTCGTTCATTTCAGATCAAATTAAAACATTACCTCTGATACAAAAAAAAAAAAAAAAAAAAAAAAAAAAGACCCATTTCACTCCATTACCAGCTGGGCATTTCCTAACCCTCCTCAGAACCACTCTCTGTTTTCTCCCAACAGAGGCTTGCGCTCAGCTCTCAAGACTTCTCACCCCTCCTGGTGAGCAGAAATGGGGGAGTGGAGTTTCCTGGGAGACTTCCTTGAGAAGGTCCACAAGCACTCCACAGTGGTGGGGAAAGTCTGGCTGACCGTGCTCTTCATCTTCCGGATGCTGGTGCTGGGGACAGCCGCGGAGTCCTCCTGGGGGGACGAGCAGTCGGACTTCATGTGCGACACCCAGCAGCCCGGCTGCGAGAACGTCTGCTACGACAAGGCCTTCCCCATCTCCCACGTCCGCTTTTGGGTCCTCCAGATCATCTTCGTCTCCACCCCGTCCCTGGTGTACATGGGCCATGCCATGCACACGGTGCGCATGGAGGAGAAGAGGAAGATGAAGGAGGCAGAAATAGAGGCCCGAGAGAACAAAAACGGTGGTGACACATACTACCAGCAGAAGTGCTCCGTGGCAGAGAAAGAGACTAAGCTGTCTGGCTGGGATGAAGCAGGAGGCCAAATCATACTCAGGGGCAGCCTGCTGAACACTTACGTCTACAGCATTTTGATTCGAACTGCCATGGAAGTGGCCTTCATCGTGGGGCAGTACGTCCTCTACGGGATCTTCCTGGAGACCCTGTACATCTGCCAGCGGGCACCGTGCCCCCACCCCGTCAACTGCTACGTGTCCCGCCCCACCGAGAAGAACGTGTTCATCGTCTTCATGCTGGCCGTGGCAGTGCTCTCCCTCTTCCTCAGCCTGGCCGAGTTGTACCACTTGGGCTGGAAGAAAGCCAAAGAGAGGTGCTCCCGGTCCTACAAAGCCAGCCCCAGCACAGCGCCCGGCAGGCTGGAGTCTGCCCCGCAGGCAGAGAGGGCACAGATGTACACCCCGCCGCCGGATTTTAACCAGTGCTTGTCCAGTCCCAACGGGAAGTTCATCAGCCCCTTCAGCAACAAGATGGCCTCCCAGCAGAACACCGCCAACTTCGCCACCGAGAGGGTCCACGGCCAGGAGGATGCTGCTGGGGAAGGGCCCTTCATTAAGTCCAGCTACGTGGAGAGTCCAGAGGCGGCCAGTGAATGTGCAGCACCTGCCTTCCCCGAGAACTACTTCAACGAGAAACGCCGGTTCAGCAAGGCCAGCCGTGCCAGCAGCAAGGCTAGGTCGGATGATTTGTCTGTGTGACCTGTCTCCAGCAGGGATGAGGAGAAGGAGCTGTCCCAGTGCTCAGTAAAACTTTGGCAAAGTGGACTCCAAACTCTCACCCCTAACCTCCCTGTCTTAATATCCTCTCTCTATCCTTTCCAAACAGCACCTCTAACAGCTCAAGGCAGGGGCAGCCACAGGCACTGAAGAGAGACACCAATCTCGGGATATGAAGCCCTCAGCTGTATTTTCACCATGGAACCCACAGGGATTAGAGACTCCCCACCCTTAGCCTGGTAGAGCACAGGCCAGCAGACTCCTGCCCAGTGGGTATCCACTGTGACTCTGTATTCAACAGACTGACTGGACCTCTAAATCTTCTGTGTTCTCTATTCAACGTTTGCAACATCAGCTTGGCGGCTGTACTGAGCAGAAGCTTCTCTCATCTGCAGAAACATACCAGTCAGCTTTCTGAAAGAAAGATTTTCTCATCTCCTTCATTTTGGCTCTTTATAATCCTCCCTTTCTCTATCTGAGCCCAGATATTTTATACCAGGTTACCTACACAATAAATCCTACTTGAATTTTTTGACACTGTGTGTAGAACAACTCTTCCCCGTAAATAAGGACATCTGTGGTCTCCAGTGCACAGCTGCCTCATGTCTAACATTGGAATCCCTTCCTCATTCCTAAGTCAGCGGCAGCAGACTGGCCCCAGGGAAATCACTTAGATGACCATTTGATGAAGACTGGGAAAATTTCCCAATATACTTATGTCATTAATCCTAAGCAAGACATCCATTAACAGAAATAGAGACTCTGCAGTGAGAACAGATATCTCACGGGTATCATGTAGAAAAAAAGTGGTTTTCCCCTTTTTGAAACCCATCTTTCAAGCAACCTGAATTCTGCTGAAAGGGTGCTACCAGCTGCCCACTTGAGAGAAAAGCATCCTCTGTTTATCTGCAGAAGAGGTACGGCCTGTGTCTTCTCACCAACCTACCAAAATGCTTCAGCATCCTCCGCAAGCAGAAAGAGCCCTGCTCAGGTCCTGCACATCATTCAGCTCCTGCCTGCTCTCTCAAGCTTGCCAGCCAGCACAGGTCAAGTTATTTGTCCCCACAGCAAGTCTCTGCTCTGCCACCAGGCCATCCTCTCCACTCCATACCTGGCACACATGGTGCCAGAAATCACCCATGGACCAGGTCTTTCCACCACTGTAACCTCTCAGAGCAACCACTGTGGCCCGAGGCTGCACTGTGAGTCTGGCGGGTGAGGTCTGCAGGCAGCTCCCACTCAAGATACATTTTCTCAGTGCAGAGCTGACATCCCTCTGGGAAAGATCTGCTAAACAGAGCCACACTGCTCCCTGTTGTTTACCCTGCACTGCTCTTCCAGACACAGGCCACAGCTTCCCAACACTGGACTGCACAAGCGAATGGCCTGGGACCAGCTGATGAGGGGACTGAGCCATTCCCTCTCTTAGGGCCACTGAAAGTGAATCCCTGCTCCTGATACACAGCTTTGGTACAGCTCCCTGTGCATTTAAATACACATTCACACTCAGACAGGGGAAACCGTGTTTTTGTTTGTAAGTTTTTATATATTTGTATTTTTTAATCCCGAAAAGACCTGTGTGTTTTCCTTAACATGAGATTTTAGTCAGTCGTATCTAGGTTTCTCCTAATAAAGTTCTAACTCCATCTCTCCTTGTGGATGTTTCTCCTCTCACATGGCTGAGAATGAGCTGCTAGCAGAGAACAGGCTGCCCACCAGCCTCTGCTGCTCAGAGATCACAAAAATTCTCATTGCCCAGAGTGGCAGGAATGAGGGGAGGGTCTGGCCAGGGAGATAAATAATAAACAGAGGGAAATGATTGATTGATTGATTGATTGATTGACTGGATAACAGGAACACCCCCCCAGCTCCCCTGCCTGCCTCTGCATTATCAAGGAAGGAGGAGCTGGTCAGGGAACAGAGCTTCCATCCTCTTGCAAACACTCCCTGCATGTCCTTGCATATCCTAACACACCTCTGTACCCAGAGAGGACACCTGTGATGTGAAGCCAACTCAGCAGGAAGAGGGAAGCAAAACCTGTCCCCCAGGCATCTGATTAATTGTCCATGCAGTAACCGAGCCCTGAAGTCCTTTTAAGAGACAAGGCCTTGAGAGAATCCACTGCTAACCATTTCTGAAGTGTTCCTGTAGGTACTCTAATCTCTTAAGATGTATTTGCCCAGCCCAAAGAAATTCCTTTTCTTCCCTCAGCTGCATCCTTCCTCTGAAATTTATCATTTGCTCTCCCACTTTCCAGCTTTCACAGGCTCCCTCCTTCTGGCCTTGGATCCCCCTGTCCACCCAAAGGAAGTGCCCTTCTTCACTTTCTCCACATAATCTGCCATCCCATGGGATTCTGCAGGCTGGGAAGCTGGAGATCAGTAAAGTACCAGGTCCCAGCAAGGAGCCTGAGAGGGGACAAAAAGAATGAATCCAGAATTGAATGAGGACACTGGGACAAGGACCTTTAACTGCATTAGAAACTACAGGCACCCTTTAAGATTAGGGAGCTGTGGTCTGGGGGTTTTCAGGTCAGGAGCGAGGATGCCTGAAGAGGATTCCTGAGGAGCATTCACAGCCCCACAATGCAGCAAGAAGGCAGGACTGGTCCTGCAGACCCTGGGTTTTTAACTGGCATGAGTACAGCCCTGAGCATGCCTGTCCCTTAGGGTGCCACCTTGCTGCGAGAGACAGGCAATGGGGAAGCCAGGAGCATTCCCCGGGGAACACTTGGCCACTGAGTGACATTAATGTTCAGTAAAGCCACTCGAGTACGAACACAGACCTTGTTTAACAAAAAATTTGTGGTTTAAAACAAGCAATAGCCCAAACTTTAAAAGCTCTGAGCTACAGTTTCTGCTGGAGGGCAAGGTAGAGCTGAAAAAAGAGGACAAAGATCTCCTCTGTGCTGTCTCAGACCTCTGTGATCCAACCACGTTCAGGGGTGGGGTTTTGATGATCTTTGAGAGTACAGGGGAGTACAAGATCTCTCTCATCCTAGAGACTGAATATATCAAAGCAGATAATTTCCCTCTGCCACCCATTTCTTAATGCCTCCACGGTTCTGTCTTCTAGGTATAACAAGTGGGGGATATTTGATGGATGGATGTTTGTACTAGCTGACAGACCATAAACTTTTGATTCTTGGAACCCACTGTCAAGGCTGGCCAGGCTGTCACACCATGATAGAAGCACATTTACTTCAGGCTGGCCTGTCCTTTCAGACAGATTTAGTATATATTGCTTTGCACCAGATGGATGGGTAGACAATCTTATAGTAGCAACTTGATTCAACATTACATATTAATTTCAGTCCCTGGGTAGGTATTCAATCTTTAAATGGCAGCATTACAAAGACAATGCTCTGAGAGGGAGAAAAGAGGAAATGTGAGAGCTTTTCATTCTGTTCTTGCCCCTCTTTTCTCCAATTCTACCTGCTGGGACTGCTCAGGCTCTCAGAACTGTGAATTCTCCAGCAATAGCTGGAACAAACATTTGACAGAAGTGCCAACCCCAGTAATCTTCTTGGTCAGCACACCTCAAACCATTTCCTCCTCTAGCTGGTGTCTGAAAGAGCCAGAAGTCACTTCTGATCTACAGCCTTGTGCTGATCAGCTGCTGAGCCTGAGATAGGAAGACAGAGAAACATGTTTCAACAAGCCTTTAAAACAGAAATACTTAATCCTATAAAAGGAAAACCTATATTTAAAAATACATAGAATGCCAAAACTAATAAAGTATTGAACTGAGACAAGGTCATGCCTCTGAGTTCTTCTCCACAAACAGCACAGTGGGACAGCTGAGCAGGCTAAGAGAAATCTGAGGGAGAAATTGAGGGAGAGACTTAAAAGTAATGGCTGATCTAGAGGACATGGGTGAAGTAAGTTGTTTCCTCTTTCAGAATATGTGGGCAAGACAATACTCAAGCAAATGCAATGCTGATAGTGTTTCAGACTGTTAGAAGGGAATAGGTAAGAAGATGACAGCCTGCACAATCCCCCTTCAAACACTTTTCCATGAAACATCACTGAGGCCAAGGAATTAGGAAGACCCAAACCCCAAAGAACAAAAGCACTGTGTGCTCACAGGAATGAGACCATGCTTGACTGGACTGCAAATGGGCAAAGTACAAAGAAAGCAGAAATTCAGAACTCAAAAAGTCAGTGTAGCATAGCAGAGTCTGACACACAGCAATGGCAGGTACTCCAGAGCAGCTTCCCTGCTGGCATTGCTGCCTCCTGGGAAGCCTGGGACTAACACAGGCACAAGGGAGCTGCAGCTCCCAGGGGAGCTCCCTCGGGAGGCTCACAGCAGCCATGCAGCATGGACAGAAGGTTCTAAGTGCCCCTGAGGGAATCCAGCACCTCCTCCCAGCAGGGGTGACAGGAGGGGATCCTGTACAGGGCTAATGCAGGTTCTGCACATATTTGTGAATGAAGAACATTTCACTGGTTCGGGTTAGCAGCAGCACCAGAGCTATGGATAGACTGAGAATGAGGGTGGAGAGTGGCAGCTCTATAAGATACACTTTGTAGGGGGGAAAAAACCTGTGACTTTGAAGTGCAAAATTAATAGCTTTGCTTTTGCCTGAAGTGTTCATTGCTTATATGGTCTAGATGATTAAAGATCTTTCTGGGGAGCTCGGGATTTGTAATACCATACATATATAACTTTGTCATGAAAATCTGATGACAGAAAAAGAAAGAGGATCAAATCAGCTTGTAAGACTCACTGTAGCCAAATAATACAGAAATGCTCCATTTTTCCTCCAGTGAACATTGGTTCACATTTTTAAAAATTAATTTGCTGAGGCCACATTCACATACCACCACTGGTTTGCCACAGACATTTGAGCAATTGAGTTTGACGGGCAACAGAGTTCTCAGAAAGTAAATGTCAGTCAAGGAAACCAAATTTTAAATTCATATGGGCCAATATCCACCCCAGAGGCAGCTCTGTGGAAGCTCTCTGTCCTCCAGCCCTCGGGAAGCACAAACAATATTGTGTAACCAATCTGGTGCTGTGTAGCCAATCACAAAGCAAACAACACACCTCCAGTGGAGACTTTATGCAATAAATACTCATCAAAAGACATTTTAATGCATTTAGGTTAGTAATAGAAAACACCTAAGAGAACTGTGATGTACTGCCTGGTGGAAATCGTGGTTACAACACCAAGCCTGAAAGAGTTCATGAAGAGTCTGGATAATGGTCTCAGGCAGAGGGTGTGACTCCTGGTGTGTCCTGTGCAGGGCCACAAGATGGATTTGATGAGCCTGATGGGTCCCTTCCAACCCAACACATTCCATGGTTGTGTGAACACACTCCAGAACCAGCACAAAACCCACTCCCCTGTCCTCTAACATGCCAGGCTTCATAGCCAATCCATTAACACAAATCCATTGGTCTCTGGATGAATAAAAGCAATCATTCCACTTACGTTGGAAAAAAAGTATTCCCTCAGAGTAAGTCAGAAAGCAAAACACAGAAAAGCTGCAATATTTACATATTCCTTCAAAATTATTCCCTGACTGAGGCTTGTAGGTCTACTATATTAAGCCACTCTCCTCCCTCGAGGTTGCTACATTTTATTAGAAGATTAGGCAGTTTTTCCTCTTTTCATTTCTGTGTTATAAACTCTGTTTGGCTGGCACATGACAGGCAAGAAAAACAACCCCACTGCAGCATTTGCAGGAGCCAGACCAAGTCTGCTGCAGACCCCTGCTATTTTTTGAAAGGACATCTCCACCTTCTGGGGCTGGATCACAGCAGGAAGCTGCTCAGGAATTACTCAGAATCGGGATTTGTGACTCACTATTTGTCTGCAAGAGCTCCTCTTTATGATAAATTTGTTTTAGACAGGAAGGGGTAAAGCAGATGGGGCCAAGATAGGGGTCAAAATGAACTGGTAGGAACCCATGATAGAGTTAAATTTCATGCTCTTATTGGACATGAACATAATCTTAAGAAGGCATGTCAGTGATGGTCAGCCACATGACAATATAAAGAATGCAAAAGATACATCGGAAGATTTTCCTAGAAACTGGATATGGGTGTGTGGCCATGACATTTCTATCAACAGCCCCAGCAGAACCCAACACTCTCATATTCAACTGCAAGCAGGGTTTCACTAGAAATCATGTTAACCACCAGCTCCTACCCTTAAAAGGAATCAGATTAGCAGCAAGAGGCAAGCCTGAGGTCAGAAACTTGCTGCTATTTGTTTGGGTTTTGGAGTAAATGCTGTGCCAGTTTTTCAGCCTGGGAACAAAGTTTGAGGTTGAAAAGTGCTTCTGACAGAACCAGTTTGATGTATGCCAGGCTACAGGCAAGACTTTTCAGAAACAAGTGTCCAAAATTAGACACTGCAAAATCATGTAGTACAGTGAAACCATTTTTTCTTTCCCACCTTGCTTTTCTTCCACTTCAGCCCAGGCTTAAGAAAGCACTGAGGTACAAACACACAGCAGAAATTACCATCATCTTTGCTGCATACTCACAGAAAAATGCACTTTTTTTCCAATTCATATTAATTTTTCACATTAAATTCAATTCATTTTTTTCAACCCTTGGAGGTCATGAGAATTCTCTTCTCACCTGTTTTTTCCCTCTGAAATTAAGTTTTGGGTTACTTTTTCCCTCTGTGGCCTTGTATTTCCTTAGGATATAGTTACACTTTGCTCTCCCTATTTCTAGCTTCACGAGGTTCATCTCTGACATTTCCAGAGAAATGCCAAATTTGAGGACTTTCTGAAAAATTCATTAAAGTACTCAGTCCTAAAACAACAATAAAGACATGCATTAAATGAAAGAGAACTCTGAATAATCCTCACTGATTCCTGATGGGCATCTCTGACCACTCAAACACATTACAGTGAGGTACCTGGGAGCTCCAAATCATCAAAGGATGATCTTTTCCTGCCCTAGTGCATACCTGGAACTCTCCAACACTCCTCCCACACCCCAAATCAGGGCTGCCAGGTGCATTTCTAAGCAAGCAGCGAGGCCACAGAGCACATCCACCTCACAGCATCACACACCCACGGCATCTCAGACACACAAACACAGACACAGACAGGCCTGGCTGCTCTGTGATTCCATGCAGGGTCATCTCCCATGTCACCTCCAGCATCCCTGCACCACAGACTGACCTGCAGTGGGAGTCTGCTTCTTGCTCTGTTTCACTTCCCAAGACAAAGGTGAGAGGGATTTTAATCCTGACATGGGAGTTCTTGCCAAAAGGAAAGTTTCTGACAGCTGACTGCTCTTCTAACACAAGCACTCTAACAATGAGAAGTATTATTTTAATTAACAATTGGAAAGCACAGTCTAGGGATGAAGTAATTTCTAATTATTGTGATGCGATTTCAAAAGGTCTACACTGGTACCAACAGAACTTACTGACCCCATCAGAAATTATTGGGTAAGGTCCTCTCCCCTACACTAAGCAAACAGCCAGACC
Source organism: Pseudopodoces humilis (assembly GCF_049639895.1). Classification (NCBI taxonomy): domain Eukaryota; kingdom Metazoa; phylum Chordata; class Aves; order Passeriformes; family Paridae; genus Pseudopodoces; species Pseudopodoces humilis. The sequence continues at coordinate 109,379,751 of NC_142201.1, forward strand.
AGTCACCCAAACATTAAAATATACAAATCTGTGAAAAATTCACTGTGGTTGATACACTGCAGCTCATAATGGCTATTTTTTGCCCCCAGTGCTGCTGTTTGTTTCAAACCATTTAGCAATAGTCATTAGCTCCCCACTTCCAATTAGGGTAATTGAGAGTAAGAGAACAGGCAATCGAGCTTTTTACTAAAGGAGACGTGCCCCCATCCCTTCTCTGACTCAGATGTTGACTCTGTTTACTTGCAGTCAGGCTTTACCAGGAATTTTTCCTCAAAAATGCCAAATGCATCATGAAAAATGTTGTGCTGCCTCTTTCTTAAAATCTCATCATCACTGGAAATTTTAAAACGTATGTTTCTCCTCCCATATATTCTATTTATTTACGTGGGAAGGATTTTAATCTACAATACCAAGACTGTTGTGCTTCTGACGCTATTTTATAGCTGAAACCACAGATCCTGAAGCCCAAGAAAAACTCGTGTGTGTGTTAACAATCCTTAAAATTAATGCTAAAAAACATAGTCTTATGACAAAAACTATGTCAGCCATACCATTGTCTGGGATACTTCAAATTCTTCCTCTCCAGGAATCTCAGTCACCCGCATTAAATGACTCCCAATTGAGACATGAGAACTGGCAGCAGCATAAATACCCACGGAGCACTGGCTGGTACAGCTGACAGCCAGATGGGATCAGAACAGCAGCAAAAGATAACACTGAGCCTGGACAAGCAGCTCAGGCACCAGCCTGGAAACTTGGAGAGAGTGCCCTCGGGTTCCTGCTCCAAGAAGTTTTATGTCTGACAACAGGCCAGCCATCTTTGGCTTTGCCTGCCTGAAATTCCCACCTGAAAAAATATAGTGGCCCCTGCCTCCCACTAAGGAGGTGCTGAGAGCCTACAGGAATGCCATGATCCGAGATAGGCAACAGATGTACAAGGGAACCAGAATTAAAAATCTTTGTGGCTTCAGAAAAACCGGTTACAGGGGAAGACGAATCAGGATAAAAGCTTAAACTCTGTGTCGTCAGCAACACTGCGTGTGTACCCATGCAATATGCACAAAAGCAACCCAACTATTTCCATGCTGTAATAGCAGTGTTTTCATAACCATAAGGGTCTGGAGCTGTCAGAAAAGACCTGAAGGAAATGTTGTATCTGTCATTCAAACAGCTACTAATATAGTGGGAAAAACCAGCTGAGGTCTCGCATATACAAAGCCTTCTGCATGTACTTTTGCACCTCACAGCCTTCCTGGAGAGACAGGGAATAAGTGTTATTCCCATCTGCCAAAAGATAATCTGAATTTGAATGGCCTGCTGAATGCTGCATGAGAAATTACCCTGACTTTGATTTAGCTCAAGTTCCCAGTGCTCCCTCCACACTCCTCACTGTGCATCAGGACCCAGTTTCAAGTTCATTACCTTCATGTTTTGAATTAGTGCCTACCGCCTGCATACAAATGTACTGTTTGCAGCCAACATTCCAACAGCTTTCCAAACCTGGGAAAACTCTCAGAAGAGGTGCAGCTCACTCCTTCTAGCACTGTTACATGAGTCAGGTTCCTGTGTGCTGTTGCCTGCTTCGCCATGGACTCTCAGCAGCACCAGGGCACTCCATTAAATCTCCTCAAACACCATCTCTTCTGGATGAGAGGAATCATCAGGTTGTGTGTAGGACTACACCAGGGAATGGTGCAGATTAACAGCTGCAACCTGCTTTGCACTGCATGGATGGGAGACACTTCTAAAGTATGGACCAGAAAATTAACAAGGGATAACTATGTATCTCTTAAAATTATCAACTGCTGCTTTGTACTGGATTTCTCTGGCTGATAGCATTTCTCTTACTGATAGCACATAATAGCAAAACACATGTCCTTTATTTATGAATAAAAAAAAAAAAAATCATGGTATGTTTCATCTGTCTTCTAGTTCTTGATATGAGGAACATTCAGCCTGTGATTCTGTAACTGGTGTCACCCCAGATGTGGAGACTGCCCAACCTCTGCCATAATTCAGCTGGTTTTATGCTTCCTCAGAGCTGGTGGTGAAAAGCTAACTGCTGTTGGCTCCCTGAAATTTTACACCATCCAGTACCTGTATCAGCCTGATAGGCAAAACAGCTTCTCCATTTGACCATATGAAACACATTAAAGAGACCTGCCACACATTTGCAATTAGGTGCTGAAAAACAAAGTGACAAGACTCAATGTCTGCTTTGAAAAAGCTCTTGTTTAGGCCAACAAGTCTGATTTCCACAAATCTGCTGGGAAAATGGAGTTTTTTAAAAGTTCCTTGGTTTTATTTTATTTTATCTTATTTGATGTTATCTTATTTTATCTTATTTTATTTTATCTTTTCCAGGGTATGAGAGCTGCAGCACCAAGAATAGAAGGATGAGTTATAAACCTTCCAAAGCAGAGATTCAGCATGGAAATTCTGACAACCATCAATGTGTGCAATGCTGCCAGGCACCACTCACAATCCACAGTATCTTTCAAACCTGTTGGGGGTTTTCATAAAGGGCTAAAAATAAATGCAGAAATGCAGCAATATACAGACACACACACACATATTACTGTTAAAAAAACCAAACAGGTGGTCCTGCCAGCAATGTAAACACAGATGACTCTTGAAAACAGCTAACAACACCCAGCTGAGCAGCCCTTCCTAGCCATGCAAGCAGCACTTTGAGAACTCTCCTTGAGTTCTCCCCAGCCAGAATCATCTGGGATCCAGACTCTCTGTCATGACAAGGCCTGGGTACTCCCAAGCATCTTGATTTCCTTCACCCAATATATTCACACAATTCCACCCTCTTGACCTCCCGTGGATTATTGCCCTTCTGAAAATAACACACATGGAACAGTTGGTGGGGCCAGAAATGTCTTAAATGTAAATAGCACAAGTCCCTATTTTCTACCTCCCCACCACTTGATCTGACCCCTATCGTCATGTAATGAAGAGGAGAATTTACTGAAGGGGGAAAAGGATCAGGGCACTACGGACAGCCCAGAAGGATTCAAACAGCAAACAGTGAGTGGCTCCATGTTGAAATCCATCAAGTCCACTACCTGCAGGGAAACCAAAGAAGAAAACATGAAGCAGTCCTGGAGTCTCAAAATTTATCATAAACCTGCAGAAAAAGAAAAAAGAAAAAAAAAAAAAAAAGAAAAAGGAAAAATAAAATAATATAACATAACCTAGATTTTGGTTGTCTCCTCTGCCCACCACAGGAAGAAGACTGATGTCACAAGCTGAATCACACACATAAATCCTGCATGGTCACTTCTCTCTGAGTATGAAAGCATAACAAAACAACTTTGCTAGAAGTCCACTGTAAGGATCAACATCATCTCTTTGCAGCCCTCCCCTCCTGGCTGTTTTGAAAAAAAGCAAATGTAATTTACACTTGCACCATCTCCTTTTTAATTTCATATCATCCCAAAACACTTGGTTTAATAGAAATACCCTTGGTTTAATATATATCCACAAAAAGTAAATGAGGTGATAAAGCTTACAAGTGCCAAACAGTTAAGTGCTGCCACAAGGGAGTACATCTGCCACGGCATCAGAGCTCTGAGTCCCAGGATGCAGCATCTCGGGCACGGTGACAGGCTGGCAGCTCTCCCACCACACCTGGACTGCACAGACACAGAGTCCACCTGACATGGCTGGGAACAGCTTATCCAGCTTGCTTCTGGAGGCTCCTACTTCCCTCAGCCTTCCTGTGCAAGGGAAAAACAGTCTTTCAAAGCTGAAGAGAAAACCAGCCTGCTGTTCTCCCAGAGCGGTGCATAATTGAGTCGGCATGATGCCGCAGCAGACCAAATGCAGCAGATGGCTGCAGGCATCATCCAGTTTAGGATGACAAAGTTGGAACAAAAGAAAAACAGAAGGCAGGGAATGCATCTTCTGTGCTGGGTTACTGGGCAGGGGCTGAACCTCGGCGCAGTCGGTCCGTCACCAGCACACGGCCGGCTTCCAGCTCTCCCACTGCCACACTGACAGTGACCAAATGCCCAAGCCTGGAAATGACAAAGGAAAGAGAGGAAAAGCCACATCTTCCCAAGTAAAAGGAGCAGAAAACTACCAACTGTCTGATGACCTGTTTCTAAAATACATAGAAGAAAATTTCCAAAAATCTCCTCACAATGCCAATCCTAAATACCCTGACTTCCAGGACTCTCCCACACAACCAGCAGGAACTCAGAAATTAAATTATGACCTCTAAGTATCGACACACATCATTTCACTGCTGGAAGGTAAAGCACTGATGTGAAAGCATGCAGAAAATGAGACAAGTTGCATCAGATCTGCACAGTGTACCATGAATGGTGTCTTACAGGGAGGGCTTGGTTTGCGGTGGCATTTAGGGGTTTATTTTTGCCAATTCCACCCCAAAGGATCACAGACTTTAGGAGTGGAAACATTCCTTCCATTTCCCCAGGCGCCTTGCTCACAAAGCAGCTGGCTACAATGTTCACCACAACAGACAGACTGGAGGAGACAAGAGTGATACAGCTCCACAGGAAGCAGCACAGCACACTCAAACAATTTATAAATAAAGTCCAGCCCTTTGTGAAGGCAATACAGCTTCCGTGCCCAGACTGGTTTATAACAGCCACTGTGGTCAGCAGCCCTTGCAGGACAAAGAGACATCACCATTAGCTCCAGAGATGAGAATGGAGAAAGCTCTTTTGGCTACAGGATGCAGCAGCCTGTGATTCCAAACATGAATCCTGCACAAACTCCTGCTCACGTTGCATTTGAGATTTCAGTACCTGTGATCATTTCAAGGGACCAGAGCAAAAGCATCTTCATTACACTCAGAAAGCCAGCCATGGGAACATTTTGGGGTAGAAGAAGTTTTTGGAAGGGCAGAAAAACACTTTGTGCTATAGCAGAGCAGCCCATACCACACCCAGAGGTGGAGATGCCTCCAAACAAGGCTGGCACACAGAGGTATCATGCTTGGCAGGGGCTGCTTGTGGCCCACTTTGAACAGTCACACCAGGCTGGTTAAGCCACCCTTCTCCAGCAGCCAGGCTCCCAGCCCAGCTGCAGCCTGTGCAGTGAAGTGCTGTGGGAGAACATTTCCAGTTCACTCTCCTCACAAAATGCACTTGGGAAAGGAACCAAAGAAGTCATATCTCTTTTCTGACTCCTACCAGTCAGGGGAAATAAATCCAGCTCCCAAAGGGGCATCCAAATGCTATTTGTGCCTCTATCATACAAACATTTTATGTAAATCTCTGATTTACACCATAAAGAGATAAAGATCTTTCATAGCATGACGGAATGATAGAATGGTTTGGGTTGGAAGGAGACCTTGAATATCATCCAGTTCCAAACCCTCCTCCCACCATGGACAGAGATACCTTCAACTAGACCAGGTTGCTCAGAGCCCCATCCAACCTGGCCATCCTTTACCTTTGTTCAGGGACAGGGTGTTCACTTAGTCAAAAAAACAATAAAACACACAAACTCATTAGGTTAAGTTGTTTCTTTAGTGGGTATTTTTTAAGTATTATTTAATTTCAATCCACCTACGGAACAAAAAAATCTTATCATGCTATTTGGCCTCACACCTTATCAAATTATCAGCCACACAACAACTGCGTGACTTGGTCAAACTACAAAACTAACTATGACTCACTTTCCTCATCAAAAAAAGGAGGATGCAAATGCAAACTTATAAAACCAGAGTGTTCTGAGGTGTGATACATTTTTGTAGCCCTGTAAAAGGCAAATTATAGCAATGGTAATATTTCGTAAAGATAGCAATCATTACAATTTGGTTAAATTCCAACCAGGAGGAAATCTGTGCTCTGCTTTCAGAGTGGAAAGTTTCCTGAAAGTTGTTTGCTCATTAGAGCTCATTACTTTCCTTCAGTGAAAAAAATTTCACCCCTGCTGGCCATTGGATTAGCCTTCTGCTCCTCGTCTGGTCACAAAAAGCAACAGAAGGGTAAAAATAACAGGTCCTTTGAAAATGTTTCTGTAAAGATGGTGCATCTTAGAATAAATTTCTACACAGTTGGACAAAGAAAAAAAAAAACAGGGCAACACCATTTGCTAAAAAATTGACAGCCGCCTGCTATTTTGGAGATCTCTCCTCTAATTGCACGCACCTGCTGTGGTGTGGTGTACTCTAAAATATATCTCACCAGTAATGCTGCTTGGCAGCAGCCAGGGCCACCCAGGAGAGACCCTGCAGTCCCAGTCTTCACAACTTCACAGGAACTGGGGTTTTCTTCCACGGTAACATTTGAATGGAAATAAGAATAAATTCACTGTGAGCCTCTCTCCCTGCTCACTTCTATCACATCACCTCTATCTCTCTTCTGCCTTCCCTCCCTCCCCCTCTTAACTACATTTTCCTGCTCCCTCTCCCCTCGGCATTCTTGACCCCTCACTCTCTTGCAACACAAGATTTAGGCTTGATTCCTTCATTTGGTGTTTTTTGGCTTCTGAAGTATTTTTTTTCCCTTTCTCTCTCTCTGCCTTTGTTGTGCCTCTGTGTTTCACATACTCTTAACCTCAGAAAACTGAGGTAACCCTTTCAGAGCTGCAGGGCTTTGAGAGACACGAGGAAATTACCAAAATCCCCCCTCTGCACGTCCTGGTGTCTGTGCCAACCTCGCACCATCCTCTGGCCTTTGTGCAGGTCACCATCCTCTCCCTCCTTCACCCTTGCCCTGCTCCTTGAACTCCTCTGGGGACTATGACTCCAACACCTCCCAGGCAGCTCATTCCAATATCTAATCACCCTTTCTGTGAAGAAATGCCTCTGAAGAAATCCCTGAGTGTCCAACCTGACCCTCCCCTGGCACAGCTTGAGGCCGTGTCCTCTCATCCCGTCGCTCGTTCCCTGGGAGCAGAGGCCAAGCCCCGCTGGCTACACCCTCCTTTCAGGGAGTTGCAGAGAGCAGTAAGGTGTCCCCTGAGCCTCCTTCTCCAGACTAAACACCCCCAGCTCCCTCAGTGGCTTCTCATAATCCCTGTGCTCCAGACCCTTCCCTGGACTCGCTCCAGCACCTCAATGGCTTTTCCAAGTGAGGGGCCCAGAACCGAACACAGCATTCGAGGTGTGGCCTCACCAGTGCCGAGTACCGAGGGACAATCCCTGCCCTGCTCCTCTGGCCACGCTATTGCTGCTCCAGGCCAGGACGCCATTGGCCTCCTTGGCCCCCCGGGCACACCTGGCTCAGCGCAGTCGCTGTGACCAGCACCCTCGGGTCCTTTTCCAGGTCCTTCCAGCCACTCTTCCCCAAGCCTGGAACGCTACACGGGGTTATTGTGCACACTCGCGCCCGGCGAGTCCCACAGGGACGATAACTAAAGGAAGACAGCGAGCAGAAGCACACGAACGCCGGCGGACTCTGCTGAGGGCCGTGCCCGGACCGGGGCGGGGGCGCCGCCGGTCCCGCCCAGCACCGTATGGTTCCCCTGCGCGGCGCCCGCCGGGAGCCGCAGTCCGCGCCTGGTCCCCGTCCCTGCTCGGTTCCAGGCGGGGCTCTAGCAGGGAACTGCGCTTCCCATTGCTCCCCGCGGTGCGGCCGGGCCGGCGGGGCCGCCATGGGCTGGGGGGTTCGGCTGTGGGTGCTGGGCGGCCTGGCCGCCTGGACGCAGCGGCGGCGGGCGGCGGCGGCCGGGTGGGACGGCGGCGAGGGCGGGCGGCGCCAGGATCTGGAGCTGAGGCTGGTGCAGGTCGTGTTCCGGCACGGAGCTCGCACCCCGCTGCGGCCGATCCCGGGGGCAGCCCCGGTGAGCTCGGGGGAGACGGGACGGGACGGGGGTGGTGCGGGAGGTGCCCCGAGCCCGAGCCGGCGGCGTGCCCGCTGCTGAGCTCCTGCCTTGCTCCCGGCAGCCTGGTGGGTTGGCGTTTATTCCCCTTCCCGAGGCGATACCGAGAGTAATTTCCGAGGGGAAAGCGTGGGAATCTGGGAGCTTGCACCCCATGCCGCACTACAGGTTTGGGTGAGAGTGGTTGGGAAGCTGCCCAGTGGAAAAAGGCCTGGGGGTGCTGCTTGACAGCGACTGAACATGAGGCAGAGTGTGCCCGGGTGGACGAGGAGGCCAGTGGCATCCTGGCCCGGAGCAGGGCAGGGATCATCCCTGTCCAGTTCTGGGACCCTCAGTTCAGGAAGGACATGGAGCGAGTCCAGAGAAAGGCCACGGACCTGGGTAAGGGTCTGGACTACAAGTGTTAGGAGAAGCCACCGAGGGAGCTGGGGGTGTTTTATCTGGAGAAGAGGAAGCTCAGGGGTGACCTTATCACTCTGCAACTTTTTGAAAGGGGGTTGTAGCCAGGTATGGGTCAGGCTTTTCTCTCAGCAGCAGGATGAGAGGAGACAGTCTTTAATCTGTGCCACAGGAGGTTCAGGTTGGACAATAGGAGGAATCTCTTCACCATGAGGGGGAATAGACAGTGGAATGGGCTGCTCTGGGAGGTGTTGGGAGTCACAGTCCCTGGAGGTGTTTAAGGAAAGACTGGATGTCTTTGTGGCCTGGTTGACACAGTGGTGTTCAGTCACAGCTTGGACTTGATGATCTCAGAGGTCTTTTCCAACCTAATTAATTCTGTGATTCTTTAAAGTGGAACGATGATAGCACATTAGTGAGACAGATGACAGCAGAGGGAACAATTGCTGCAACTACAGGGAGCCCTCAGGGGCAGGATGTAGGGATGGGCATCCCTGACAGCAGAAGGAACAATTGCTGCAACTGCAGGGAGGCCTCAGGGGCAGGATGTAGGGATGGGCATCCCGGGGCTGCTGTGCCCATGAACTTTATTCCAAGGCCAAGTTCTGCACCTTAAAACAGGTGCTCAGCAAAGGTGTGGCTCCTGCCTTGGTGTTACCACAAGTGATCCAACTCCCCCAGCTGCCAGCGAGGTGGCCTGGGGATCCAGCAGGGATTAGCTCTGGTAGTTTCCTACAGCAGCTTTCCGATGTGTAACAAACAGTAGCAATTGTGATTTTCTACAGATGCTTTTCCTGTAAGGGGAGGAAAGCAAGTACTGCATTTCCTCTACATCAGATCTGCAAATCCAGAGAGCAGCACTGCTCTTATTTCTCTCTGAGCTGTGTAAAGAGATCACTTTGTCTCCATGTTGTATTGTTGGCAAGGCAGCACACTGTAATACTCCAGCATTAGTTTAATGCTCTTAAAAGTCCTTGGTTTAATGCCCTTAAAAGTTTTCCACTGAAACACTGTTTGTTTGTTTGTTTTGAAACAGGTGGAATGGCATCCCACTCTTTTAGATGTACCTGCTAAGACTAAGTTTGATTACGTGGTCACAGACCTAAATGGAGGACCTCAACCCCCCTCACCCTTGGATGAGGAATACAAAAAGACTGTATTTAAGGTGAGGTTGTATTTCTTGGTGGGTTCCTCTTTCATCTGAAGACTTTTTTATTTCTATGATCCATTGGAGACCTCTCCTTTTCTTTGCTCTTAGGGTGGTGTAGTCGCAGGACAGCTGACAAAAGTGGGGATGCAGCAGACATTTGCCCTGGGGGAGAGGCTGAGGAGAAGCTATGTGGAAGAAGTCAAGTTTCTTTCACCAACATTTAAGCCTGCTGAGGTCTTGTGAGTCTCCCAGTTCCCTCCTGGACCTTCCCTTTCTTCCTGCTTCTTAACAAGTAGCCTTGTGCTAAGGAAACTCTGGCTAGCATAGCCTTCTCCACCCCACAGCAAACTGCCTGACTTCTGGGCCTTCATCTTTGCTCAGGAGTCCTGAGAGTGATGCCAGGGACAGATTCATCTCACCTAGGCTGAGCCATTGGCAGTGCTGTTACTCACTTTTGTGGTGAGCAAAGAGAAACAGGCGTTTCTGGAGCACACTTTAACTCACTGTAAACAGCTGAAATTCAGTAAGATGAAGCAACCCCTGCTGCTCACATCAGTAATGCTGAGAGCATCTGGCTTAGGATGAGATAAAAAAATCACACCAGTTTGTTATCTCCACTATCTCTGACATGCAGTTAAAGGGCAGTTCAGACTATAGGTGTCTGCCTGAGATATCTGTAGTGACGAAAGATGAGTCCCACCACAGATTTCTAAAGCCATGATGGAAGCAGAATTCTCAGGTCCAGCAAGACCTCCCCAGCTGCAGCCAGGTTAACATGAAGGAGAAAGTTCTCCCTCACAAACTGCTTTCTCTCTTTCAGCATCCGTTCCACTAATATTTTCCGGAATCTGGAGTCCACACGGTGCCTGCTAGCTGGGCTGTACCAACAGCAGAAAGGTTGGGGAGACTTCTGAATAGTGCTTTTCCTTGCTTAGTCTTCCCTAGATGCACATGCCTTCTGCACCCTAACTCTCTCTGGCTCCTAGTAGTTACTTCTTCCTTGGCTCTTTGAACTTGGCTCCCTTCCCCAATTCTCCTGGTCCCGTAGATTCTTTACCAGTTTGTCACTTGTTCCCTCTCTTTGCATCTTTCTGCTGCTCTTTCAGACCTGCTAAGGAGGTTAGTGTTAACCCTCTTGAAAATCAAGATGGCAAAAAGTTCACACATCTGCAAAAGGTTTCTCAGGGAAACACAAGTATCTTGGATACAAGTTCAGTACCTGGAGTAACTTTCACCTGTATCCTGCAGTTGGTAACTCCTTGTATGTTCTAAAAATATGCTCTGCATTTTAAATATCTCACATTTTCTCCTTCCATATTCAGTTCCACAAACAAGTAGAAGTGACTTGCCAGAGCTCCTTACACTTCGTGATACAGACACTAATTTTTGGCACTAAGAAAAATGAACGCACAAGTGGGAACACCTTTGCAAGGTGCACAGCAGGCATCCCTGTGGAAATAAATGCACAGAAACAAGTACAGTGGCTCGTGTTGCAGGTGACAGCTCAGGGGAAATTGCTAGTTGATAACACTGGACTCAAGCACAAAGACTGGCAGCGATTATAAAGCAGTCTAAAGAAATTAAAGAAACACAGATGCACTACTGATCACAAAAACTTCCTTCTTGTTCCACAGGACCTGTTGTCATTGTCACTGATGAAGCAAGCTCTGAAATGCTCCACCCCAATTACCAAAACTGCCCGCGCCTGAAATACTTGACCAGGTAATTGCCAGCAGTATCTCCCTGTATGATTTCAGTGCCCTTCTGTTTCAGCAGTAGTAATTTAAAACAGCACAATTTCTTCCCATTTCCCAATTTCTTTCCTTACCACTTAACTGTTCTTTGGGAATGGTCAGCTAGTTGTATAAAATACTTGGTAAGTGGAATTATACACCAGGCAGTGGCAGCAGAAGAAAATAGAGACTTTTCCTTGAAAGACCTGTTTAATTTAGTCTGTGTCTAGCAAACACTCATTACTAGCTAATGTACAGCCAGTCTGTGGCATTGCTGCAGGGCAGAATTAATGTCATCTACATCCTTTAACAAGCCTTTCAAGTGTGAACATATTGGGCCTCCTTTTTATATTCAGCTTCTGGTTTGGGGGTTATTTCAACATTCTCATCACATTCATACCTTGAAGAAACTGAAATATACTCAGCCATGACACATTTAATGAAGATTAATAAAGTGAAATAAGGAAGATCCTACACACAACACTCATGTTTGCGGAGTCAAGTACTCTGAAATGCTTGTGCAAGGTTTGGGCACAGGGTGGAAAATGAAAAAGAGAGGCAGATATATTACAGTTTGGCTAGACTGTACATTAGCATATTTTTGTCCAAAATTCAAGAGCTGTCAGACTTTACTTGCAAGAGCTCATGTGCAGTGCTTGACTCTGCAGGCAAAGGATTGGTCTAGACAGTGGTAATGTGACAGCCCCTAGAAGCAGCAGCCTCCTGTCCAAAAAAATGAGTAAACTGCAGGGTCTGCTGCTCCCTGCCCTCCCCTCTGCCCAACAACTGCACCTTTTGTGACCATATCAAGGTAGACTTTTTGAGCTGCACTGAGCACTGCCTCAGCTTGCAGGCTCCCTAGGGAGTACATGGCCAGCATGGATATTCTCAGCTAAACTTCTTTAAATAAAATTTAAAGCAGCATAAAGATGCAAATGGCTTCTAACAAAGCAAAAGGTGGATTTAAGCTACAAGCAAGTATCTAGGTGTTTCCCATTTCCCACACCATACAGCAATCAGTTCAAAGCTTCTGCCCTTTCTTCTTTCATGAGGCAGTTAAAGGCTACTCCCTGAAGACACAGACCTGTACTATTCCAGTATGACCAGATCTGTTAGCTGATGCACAGCCCTTGCTTATGGGAAGCACTTCTGGGATGTTCACATCTCAATTTTTTGTACTGCCTTTGTGAGAGCAGAAAGCCAGCTCTGATCCTTGAAATCTCGATACAACATCAGTCCTTCCTGCAGCTCAGACTCCCAACATCAGGAACCCCTCAGTACCTCTCTTCTACCCCTCACTGATGTGGGACAACTCCACTGGGCTGGGTGATGAGAAAAACAAAAGATAGAAAGTCTGGTATGTGATTTTTTTTTTTCTTAATTTCTTTGCAGGAATAGGTCAGAGAATGCTAGGCAGCAGCCAGGTATCTCTGATGACTTGAAAAAAATTAAGAAGAGGATGGGTATTGATGGTGATGAGTCTTTGGATTTTTTTGTCCTCCTCGATAACATTTTTGCTGAACAGGTAAGCTGAGCTGTTCTGTTGCACTGTCACAGAAAGAAACATCCCCTTTCCTTGCATGTGGAGGAAATCACTGCCAAAACCCACAGATATTAATGTGCACTCCAGTACCTTTCTGTGCAACCCAGAATGCTTAGAGAAATAGCATGGCCTTTTGAAAAAGCAAGATGTGGAGTCAGCCTTGCTGTAGAATGGATGAAGACTTGTCTCCAGTGTTTTTGTTCTTACCTTGAAACCCAGTATTTCTTTCAAGTGTAGAGCTAAGAGAAGCATTGGGCCTTGCTTTCCCATTGCAAAATGCTTTCCCTTTTTTGGCACTCGGCACCCAATAGTCATCTTAATCCCAGTTCCAGCACACTAGCTGTGAGCCAGACTGCTTCTGCTTTTGAAAGGAAGTTGGGCACATTTCTACCCCTCCTTAGTACCTCTTTTTTGCTGGAGCTAAATTATAACTGGTCTGTAGGCTGAATGGCCCAACGTATTACACTCCCCATAGAATTGGATCCTGAAGAACAAGCATTCATCCTTTTGGTACACAAAGCAAGTCTGTGTGTTTAAAACCATCCTAAAAATCCTCACATGAATATCATAGTCCTTCTGGTACACAGAGCAAGACTATTTGTTTAAAACCATCCTAGATATCCTCACATGAGTATCGTAGTACAATACTGTAGTACAAATGGTGTGACATGAGCAGCTGTTTTCTGTGGGCAGTCATCCACGTGTCTTCAGGCTGGGTTCAGAAAGGGTCAAACCCTACCACTCTGCTCCATCTCCTCCTCCCAGGTGCACAATTTGCCAAGCTGCCCTGTGCTCAAGAGCTTCCAGCAGACAGTGGAGCGCCGAGCTGTTGACTCCATGCTTTTCCTTCTGGAAGACAGTTCCAGGTGATTGCCTGTGTCCATGCCTCTGCCCTCAGGGGCTGTCTTACCCGGGGTGGATGTGCTAAACCAGCTTACTTCAGCAGACAGAAATGCTTTCCCATCAGCTGCATTCCCCCATCAGAGCCCACTCTTAAGGTTTGTGCCTCAGCCGTCTCACTGTAAAATTCAGTGCCTTGAGTCAGTACCATGAGCTGGGAAAAAGGAGTGCACACTGAAGAGACCAGGATGTGGGTTTGCATCCTGTTTTGTTGATCCTCACAGAGAGAGAGGGTGGTCTCCCAGGAGCAGCAGTAAGCCACTGAGGTAGGCAGTGAAGGCCTCAGTTGCCACAGGGGTTTAAGTGAACCAGTGGCAAAAACAAAAGAAGAAAAAAAGAGATGCTTTGAGCCCATGCCCTGAGGCTGCCCTTGCAGTTGCTCAAGTACAGTCCAAATTCCAGCCTGGGAAGCTTATCCCAGGGATGGCACCTGCACAGCTCGGCTGAGAAGTGCTGGCACTAGCGGAAAAAGCGATGCCAGGTCCTGCACACATGTAACTACTTGCAAAGAGAATCTGCTGCTACGTGCAGCTAATTGCCTCCTCCACAGTTGTTTGTAAAGGCTGGCTGAGTTGCTAGCCTAGCAGTCATTTTCCTTTTAGATTCATTTGCAGCTGCCACATTCACCAGCTCTTCTCAGGTGGTAGTACAGGACTGTCTTTTCTTTACCATGTATTAGAGAGCTCACGTAGTGAAAGACTGGTTCCCACAACACCCAGGAGAGTTAGTCACACTCATCTTCCATTCCACTGATGTATTCATTAGGTAGAGGGAGTTTCTTCCCACCAGACATTGTATAAAGATCATCTCTTTATTTAATAAGAGGATAAAAACTACTTTTTGAATATAGCAACCACTTTCTTGAATCCTGCCCTCCTCACCAAAGACCCCCAGCCACCTTCAGCTGCTGTTCTGCAGCAGTCATCTTCCCTAGCTGAAAACCATGCACTCAGAAACTGTATCAGGGAAACAAAACAGCCTCAAGAACAATCAGTTTCTAGATTACCATTTACATGGCCACACCTCACGAGAGTGCTTGTTAACACATCTGCCCTCCTGTTCTTCAGTCACATTAGAGTCGTGACTGCACAACAGCTGAACTAAAAACTGGCCATGTTAATTGCATTAAATAGTTCTCAACTACACTCAGTTCAGGTTATCAAATCATAAGAGAAAAGCAGATTCTCAAGTTTTCATCTACAATTGTGTGAAAGTTTTAAAACTAATAAATTTACTTCTGCTTCTTTTCTAGAGAAATCCTTCAGATGAATATTGGCCTCCTGTTCAATACCTTACAGAAGAACATCAAAGCAGCAGTAAATCCCTCAAATCCAGCTGAAAAGGCCAGGTATGGCAGAGAACACCTCCTCTAACTGTTATAAATTCTAACTTGATGTCAGTGTGAAAAACTGGTTCAGAAAGACATTGAATGTGTGGGATAAAAAGAAGTGCTCACCTGCTGGAAAAAGCATGAGTGCTACTGCCTATCCATGGAGGAACACAGCTGATATTCCAGGTCTGTTTTTTCCCTTTTTTTTTCCAGAAAGCTCTTCCTCTATGCTTCTCATGACTCCACTCTTATTCCTCTCCTGCTGGCACTGGGCACCTTTGATAACAAGTGGCCACCTTATGCTTCTGATGTGATCCTGGAACTTTATCAGCACCGGCGCTCCAAGGAGTGGTTTGTGCGTGTGTCTTACCGTGGAGAGGTGAGATCCCGTGGGAAGTCCCTCCTACAAATCTCGGGCTTGTGGTTTCACCATGCAGCAGAAAAAGGGCTTTGGCAGTGCACAATATCTGTGATTCTGTCTCTTTGCCTTGCAGGAGCAAGTGATAAAAGGCTGTAAAGCAGGCCTCTGCCCACTTGAAGAATTTCTGGAAGTCCTTTCACAGTACTCGCTCACACCAAAGGAGTACAATAACCTCTGCTCCAAAATGGACAGGAAACTAACTCACTGACTTAAGCTGTCTTAAATTAAAATTAGCTTATTGTCACAATCTTTGACTATTTTTCTTTATGTCCTTGCCAGCCTTCTCTATTCCAAAGGTATTTTAGATGAGGGGACGTTTTCCTACCAGACACAGGGTGGCACAGTGTCACTTTACACTGTTAGCAGCAAGCTGAAAGAAGCCACGTGACAGAATGGCTCAAGTTTACTTCTGAGGTGACCACACACAAAAGCAGGGAGAGGCTCAAAACAGCAAGGGAGAGAACAGACCATTTTACATTGCCCATCTGCATGAGGAATACGAGACAAAACGTACCTCTTCCTCACATGCTGGGACTGTGGGATGAAGCCCAGCCTGCTTTGTGCTACCAGACTTGGAAGCTTTAACACTGATTTTATGTTTGGTAAACTGCAGAAGCCATTGTGTCTTTCCCTTTCTTTTGGCATGTTGGACGGTTGCTCCCTGCAGACAGATGAGCCTCCCTAATTGCATAGCATTTAGCTACCCCATCTTCTTGAGGGCATTTTCATGCACAGAAAACATCTCCAAAGGGACAGAAAGTCTCCAAACCTTTCCCTGCACTCCTCTAATTATGGAAATCCTGTCATGAACATGCAGAACAACCACAGTGGGCCAAGTACAAGAACACACAATCTTGGTGAACTCTGCTTAATGTGCTTTAAACAAAGAAGTCTGGGGAGCTGCTATCAGCTTCAGCTTTGGGTAGCAGTGATCTATTTTACACTTGCTGAAAGAGGAATACAGCACTAGCCAACAGCAGCACTTCTGGCTGACATGACAGTTTTTCCTGTAAGTACTAGAAATTACAATGTTGTCAAAGTCATAGAATTGTAGAATGGTTTGGGTTGGAAAGGACCTTAAAGATTATATAGTTCCAACCCCCTGCCATGGGCAGGGATGCCACCCACTTGAGCAGCTCAAAGCTCCATCCTACCTGGCCTTGAACACTTTCAGACAGGCATGGGGCATCCACAGCTTCTCTGAGCAATCTTGTGCCAGTGTCTCACCACTCTCACAGTAAAGAATTTAACTTAAACCTTTTTAGTTTAAAACTCTTTAGTTTAAAACTGTTCTCCTTTGTCCTATTACTGTCTGCCCATGTAAAAAGTTACTCTCTCTCTTATAAGCCCCCCATTAGGCACTGGAAGGCTGTTCTAAAGTCTTTCTGCAGCCTTCTCTTTTCCAGGCTTAGCAGCCCCAACTCTGTCAGCCTGTTTTCATAGC
This sequence comes from Pseudopodoces humilis, assembly GCF_049639895.1. Taxonomy (NCBI): domain Eukaryota; kingdom Metazoa; phylum Chordata; class Aves; order Passeriformes; family Paridae; genus Pseudopodoces; species Pseudopodoces humilis. Next base: position 109,396,480 of record NC_142201.1, read on the forward strand.
AGAAGCTTTGTGGCCTCCTCTGAACTGATTTTTTATAGGTCCACATCTTTCTTGTGCTGGGTGCCCAGGAGCTGGATGCAGCACTGCAGTGTGGTCTCACCAGAGCAGAGCAGAGGGGCAGAATCCCCTCCCTTGACCTGCTGCCCAGAGGGCCTTGGATGCAGCCCAGAACATGGCTGGCTTTTTTGGGCTGCGAGCACACAGTGCTGGCTCATGTCCAGCTTTTCATCCACCACAACTCCACAGGGCTGCTCTCAGTGAGTTCTCCCAGGCTGGTCTCATGTCTGGGATTCCCCTGACCCTGCAGCACCATGCACTAGGACTTGCTGAACCTTGCTACATTCTCACTTCTCAAGTTTGACCAGGTCCTTCTCTTGTGTCAACAGTACCACTTGACTTTGTGTCCTCTGCAAACTTGGTGAGGGTGCACTCGATCTCACTATTTCATTGAAAAATATGTCTACTTTGCAGTAAGTAAATAAAACATGGTTAATAAATCCCTACTTTCTTTGGGATAGGCAGAGGTTGAAATAGGGGGACCATTTATTAAAATGGCGCTGCAGTTCAGGTTCTGTGTTACCTCTTCTCGCTTAGTGAAAAAATCACTTAATGTAAGTCGTTGACAGATATGAGATGGAGGCACTACAGCACCTTCTCCCTGAGAAGAATGGGCTGGGTTTACCTCTACTCTTTCATTAGCCTGCCCCCACCACAATTACATGTTGACACCACGCACAGTGAACAGAATAATTTGAATACTAAATACATTGCTGGAGGTCTCACTGAACTGCTATTAGAAGCTGTCAAAAAAGCAAACAAAACATTGTTATTTTCCATCAAGCTTTTATACAGCCTAAAACCATAATACCACTATATAAAAAAATCAATGCCTACCCCTGCTTGAGAACAGTGTGTTCTGCTCTAATCAAGCTCTCTCTTATACAGTTTCAAGTATTTGGGGAACAGTGATGAATATATTAGGTCTACAATTATAAGTTGTTTTTGAGGTATGGACTGACTGGAGAAAAGCATCAGGAACGTTGGCCATACAAAGGGGGAATTCACATACCTACTGTTAAATAACAACTAGGAGCATCCCCAACAAAACTGAGCAGTAGCCAGGTTAAAAATTGCAACACAGCCACAAAGCAGAGCATTCAGCAGTGCAAGTTACTCCAGAGCAGGTAAGATTGTTAAAGGGCACTGCTTTTACACAATTAAGATCCTCCTATCACTCTAGGCAGGGTAACACAAATTTCAGTAACAGCAGAAGACCTCAAAAGCAGGTCAGATTCTTGGCAGTGCCTTGGAAGACACCACTGGGAACAGGTTACTTCACTGTCTCTTGCAGGGTATCTGCAGTGCCCCCTCTGCCCTGTTCTAGCCTTACCCATCCTCTCAGTGTGGAAGTGGTTGGGCCACACAATGGTCCAATCCCACTGAGCACTTCCACTGCAGTTGTGGCCCATAGGATGAAGGAGTTATTTCTGACCACAGCTAGTGTAAATGATCATTTCAGAAGAGGATTGGTTGGACACTGGAAGAGTTTTAATACTGAAGTGTTGCCCTGAGACTCAGTCCTTTCGATATTGTTTTCATAATTTCTAGCCAGTTTCCCAGGAAAGTAACTATAAACATAGGTGTTTATACATTCCATTAAAGATATGCCTTTTGATGGACGTCTCTCACAGCCAGTGTGGTTGGGAAGGTGGTAACCTGACTATCCAATCCCTGGTCATTGTCAAAAATCTATAAATACTGAAAGGACAGAATAAACTTTCTTCTTTCATCACACTTCGAGCTGTGTCTGTGTGAATCATTTCATGTCCAACAGTGACACTGAAGGACACAGGTATGTGGGAGCTACTGTATTGCAAACACAATATGGAAGAGCTGAGACATTCCTGAGAATGTGAAATAAAAATTCCTAGAAATCAACAATTTCCAAGTATCCCAAACAAAACAGCATTATTTTTTTTCCTATTAACTATTTTTAGGTCAAGAATCACTACCAATTGACAAAGTGAAGTACATTTTAGTAAATACAAGCTTGTATCAAACATGGATCATTTTTTCTCAAGAAGTGTCACATTAGGGAACAGGTTTTATCCAGCAACCTGGTGAGGCTGCACAAGGAAAACATTCACCAGTATGAGTGCAGAAGGATACCACCAATAAAATGTAGCCTGTCCTGACACCTGAGTGAAAACCAGCATAGCAGAGAGCACACGAAGCACCACAAAATTAAGCTTTGCATATACCATATTTATAATAGTCCCAACATTCTGGGGCAACAAAAAATGCTGGATGCCAACTTACCCTCAGGAAGATTTGGGCACCCACATCTACTCTGAGTCAGGACACATGTACTGTACCAAAAGCACTCCCAGCATTCAAATCCCAACAAAGAGAGATGCAGATCAGATCTTCACACACTGGTCTGTCTTCCAAAATGTGACCCATTAGACACCCCAAGGATGTCAGGACTAAACTCCTAAGGCTGACTCCTCGCTGTCATCTTCTTTCGCAGATTAGCTAGCCCATGATACAGGTACAAATCTCAAGTTTATTTGAATGGTGCTTAAAACTGCCAGTGTACTTCACAGATGACCTGAGTGCAAGTCTACTAATTTAAAACAAACAGATTTCAAATATTTTAAACTTTTGATTTAGCAGGCACATTACTTAGCATTTCAGAAGTTCACCATCTGCTGGGTTTACCTTTTAAGTCTCTCTACACTCCGGCTGCGCAACCATCTGGGATGAGATAATTTGAACAGCAGACTGTTTCCTCCCATGTTACTAGAGAGGAAGAGCAGCCAAGCATGTATGAATAAAGTCTATTTCATTCTTTCAAACAAAGGTGGAGGAGGATGATTTGAAAGCTTTAAAAAAAAAAAAAAAAAAAAAAAAAAAGCAGGCGGGGAGGGGAAGAAAACTAAAAATGGCAACCCACTTTCCATCTTCAACTGTACCATGACTACCAAAGCTGAGTCACAGTTACTATTGATAAGCAGGAGGGAACAAAGCCTGGCTTACAGATCCTCAGGTGAATCTGCAAGGCTGACAGCTAGAAAGCTTTTCCATTTGTAATGCAAAAGGAGAAGAAGTAGAATCAGAGCGAAACAAAGAAGTTCATCTACGCATATCTACAGAGTAATTTTCACAACTGAAGCCAGCTCTTAGCAACTCTTGTCCATCTGCTGGTGCAAACACTGAGTTTAAGTGCACCTACGTGGACTCAGGTCAGGATCCACATCTTCTGCACTTTCTGTAGGAAAAATCTCATTAAGATACCAAATGTCAGCATCATAAGTTAGACAGACACAGAAGGAACTTTAATTACACAGCATGTTTAAAATGTATCCTCTCGCTGTTCAGTGGCTTTGGAAGAGTGAATTCCCTATGCTAATTTTCCTAGAATAAGTCACAGCCACCTCAAATCCTTTGCTATTCAAAATCTCAACAGGCATAGGAGGCACTAAGACAGTTTAAAAAAAATCCCAAAACCTCTGGCTCATTTCTATGTCAATCAAGAACTTTGCTTTGTTCAACAAGGTAAAAACAGTCAGGAGTGATGGCAGAAGTGGCAACACTTAAAAAGGTTGCATTGTGACAATTTCCATGCAAGGTCCTCAAAACGGAGCTGTGCAACCACTTAAAGAAGAGGTAATTCCTCTCTACAGAAATAACACTTACTGTGTCATTGTCAGCTCTTTCTAAAATCTTGACAAGCCGTGCTTCAGGCACGCTGCCTGTCTTGTCAGAGGGAAGCACCACAACAGACATCCTACACTTTGTCAAAAGAGTAATTCTCACCCAAAATCATCGTAAATTTGCATGACAGCACAAAGGTGAATTTGGAAGCAGACAACAGAAGGCTCTGAGGCTTTCATGTCTCCAACTGTGCATGGCTTCACTCATTTTATAACACCGGCAACAAAAGTTTAGTAAATCAGCCACCAAGAGGAATTATTTTTCCACCTGTTAAGGATCAGTTAACTCTAAAAAATCCTCACACACAAGCATGTTAAAAATACTCATTCTCCACATGATTTTCACACTAATGGCCAGCCCTCTGAGGAAACTACTCATTGTAATCATTTTAAGTAGCAGTAAGTGGAAGGAAGAACAGATTACACACTCCATATACAGTGCTGGGGGACCAGAGAACCGGCAGCCACAGAGCCCACACCCTGGCCTACAGATCCGTATCTGGCTCATGTTGATATTCTCCAGGAACAGGGCTCAACTCCCAGTCCATGTTTTGTCATCCAGCCTTTCACTCCTCATAGGCAAGACCATAAAACCTCCTTGCTGAAATCCTCTCAAAAGGCAGGCTTGAAAAGACAGGGGATTAGGAAGCAATCGATGAGAACTGTGGCAAAGCAACAATTTACTCAGCAGGGCTGTCTTGATAAAAATCGGCTCACTGACAATTTCTCTCTCACCTTTGTTATTAAAGTTCATCTGCTCCCCACCATCTCAGGCTCTCAGTGCTGACAGAGACCTGACCCAATCCAGAGTCCCCAGAGAGGGACACAATCCCAGTGCCTCAGCAGACTGACACTGCTGCTCAGGGAGAGCTCAGACCCACGTACCTTGCAGTGCTGCAAACATTCTCCAGGAGGAGACAAGTTTCATCTGTTCCTTGACCCTCAACAAATTGAGGAAGTCTTTAAGTATCGTTCCTGGGGTGCTCTGAAATAAGACCTCACTCCAAGGGAAAACAAGCTCAGTTCAGGATTAAGTTAACAGAATTGCCTCAAAAGGAGTACGCAGCTGCCTACTGACCACTTTTAGGAGCTGTCATAGTCTACTCCACCTGGCCTCTAGACTGGCTGTGATCACAAGGAAGAACAAACAGTCATCTGTCCAGCTGTTTGATGTACACAGAAACAACTGGGCTGGATAAAGGAGACAGTTCATTTTTGTAAGAAACAATATATTTTATTTTTCTGACACCACAGCCCTGGCGAGTGGTTTTGTACCAAATTTAATGGAGGTTACACAGAACGTTTTACGCTGGGGAGGAAAAAAAAAATAACCACAAAAAAAAATCCTGGATAACTTTTAGTGTCTGTTCCACTCCCACATTAATAAAATCACTTGGGGTTTCTAAGAAAAGGAGAATAGGAAACAGTGAGAGAGACTACTGTAGGATGTAACAGTGTCCAAGTCCAGCCCCTTCCTAAAAGTGGGAAGAGTCCCCACGTGAGGAGAGGCTCTCCTAGATTTACTCCCCAAAATAACACAATGTATTGCAGCTGCCATAGGAGGAGACAGAAGGGGACGGAGAGAGAGAGAAGCCTATTTAATAAAGAGTGGGAGGGAGAGACAGAAGGTGCTGGACAGCACGCCATAATTTGAAAAATATGTCCTTAACTTATTATTTATTTCTTTTAAAAGATTCCCCTCACTGAACTTAAGTTCCTTTTTTGTGCTTTTCATTAATACTCTGCTCTGAGGTCGTAGTTTGGTTTTTCTATACATTGGAGTTGAAGGAAAATAGTCCGAAGTTCTGAAGATGGATTCTCCACCTAAAGTAAACAGCCTAGAATCCCATTCTCCTCTCACCCCAAAGACTAAAGTCTCTGCTAAAATCCCTTTTACAATATAGTACAGTACACAAAAAACCCCAAAAATAACCGAGAGTCCTGGGAGAAGCCAGTCCGAAGGACGTAAACATACAGAGAATGGTGCAACTTGTGACAAATGGCAATTCTCAAAATACAGCTACAGATTCTCAAAGCAGGTGCCGTCACGGGATACCCAAGTCCACAAAAATAATTTTTAAAAAATAAATCTTAAAAAAAAAACAACCTGTTAAAATGAATATTTTTTTTTTTTTCAGGTAATTCCATACATTCGAGATTTCCCAAAGTGTCCTCTGGTCTCTTTTCACCTATTGCATGGCCAAACTGTATACTCCTGAAGCTCCCAAAAAAGCCCTCAGGACTTGGAATCTCATCTTGACAAGGATCAGAACATCCAGTCTTTATGGTAGCAGCTTAAAACATCATGTTCCCTGGGTTTCCAGGGCCTTGGCTAAATCCTCCCATGCCAACATCAGCAGCCATACCTCGGGGCCTCATCTGGGGGGGAATCATGATGTTTTGTTGGGGTCCCATCATGCCCTGCATTGACATCATCATCCCAGGTGACCCCACAGGGCCCGGGTGGCTGTACAGCCCGGCGGGGGCTCGGTCCTTGCCTGGGATCATGCCCACGGCGGCCACGGGGTTGCTCATGAGCGCGGGCTGGCCGGGCATGGCGGGCTGTGCTGGTGACATCATGCGGTGATGCGGCCCCATCATGCCCTGCTGCAGGAAGGCCGGCGGCCTCATCGGGTTGTGACCGGGCATGGACGGAGCCGTGCCAAGAGGGATATCCGGAGTTCCCACCGGCCCGGGGCCCCCCATGCCGGGCAATGTTAGTCCCATCCTCGGGGTCTGCTCTCCTATCATCCCCTGCATGTGGGAGAAGCCGGGCCCGGGACCCTGCGGCTGCTTGCGGCCCGGCACCTCCCCACGAGGGAAATACTGTAGTGTCTGGCTAGGCTTCTCCGATGGGATAATCCTGGACAGGTCAAACTCGGGTATTCCCGTGGCTCCAGGACGGATCACCTCCTGCAGCTCTGGATCAGTGAAAACTGAAGGCATGTTGTTTCCAAGAACAGTGAAGGAGTCTGGACCGCCAGGGCCTCCAGTCTTGCAAAGTGCTGGATCTGTCGAACTTTGGGGCAGGTTGGTAGGACGCCCCAGAGGTCCTTCTCCGTGGAAGCCCATTCCCGCTGGAAAGTTGCCTTGTCCACCGCTGGGCCCGTTGTGTGGAAATGGCACCTGCTGTGGAGGGGACTGTACAGGAGGGAACCCCTGCGGGAAGCCCAGGCGTCCTTGAGGTACCATTGGAGACTCCTGGGAACCATGCCCCATCATTGGGTTGTGTGACATCAGGCCGGGTCCCACAGGGACCCCGTGAGGAGGTATATTGGGTCCCATAGCATTTGGAGAGGGCATCTGGTTGTTATGGGAAAGAGGCTGGGTCATTCCCATTGGGCTAAGGGTTGGCATTGGACCCACTGGGTTTGGACCTGAAATTCGAGGATTCTGAGAATTAATACCCATTCCTAGGGAAGAAACAAGGAATCACATTTAGACAACAGCCAGTAATAATCAATAAAGCTATCAGAGATAGCTGCAAGGTTACCAAGTCTGCACACACACAAAAAAACCAGTGCTAGTAAGAAAAACATCAGCAGTGGCTCTGAACAGTGTTATTTTAACCAGAAATTTGATGTCACTCAAACAGCCATCTCCCTAAGCTTGTCACTGCCCTATCAAGCAGTGACTAAGGCCTGCTCGATAAGTAGGATTTCAATCCAAACCATATTTTCACCACCTCCCTGGCAGTCTGGATGACACAGGCAGTAACAAACATGTCTGTGACAGATTATCAGCATATGGACACTTGTCCACTGGGAAGTGGCTGGAATGCCTTTCAAAACTCAGCAGTGATAAATCAGGTAACCCTTGTAAGGCTAAGAGGCAGTGATCAATGAGGTTAATGAGTTACCATCATGAACTTATTCAATTAGCCAGCTTCCCCCAGATATATTCACCCACTCTGATCATTACTGTGTGAAACACACTGCAAAGCTACAGGTAAACTCATCAAGAATTCATTACCAATTGCCACTCTTGAAACATCCACTCATCCCCTTTTTCAACTATTAATTAATAGGATGGAGGTGCTACAGCCTATTTTTGTATTTTTGATGATTCAGTGTCAAAAAAAATCCAAACAACCCCCCTTAAAAACTGTGAAGTTTCTATAGCACTGCCTTAAGACAGGAGAGGTAAAGTTTCTTCTGGATAACACATTGTAGATCTGACCCTTAATCCCATGAGCAGCCTTCATTTACACAAGTAATTCCCGCCAGCCTGAGGGGAAAATCTCCCCCATACACAAGCATTTTCCATGTTAGACACCTTCTGAAGAATGCACACTTTCTGGACAGAAAAAAACAGTTGCAAGGAGAATTTCCAGCTATACATTTCAAAGAATTACAAATGCTTTCTCAAAAATGACCCATGGCTACATATTCCTCAAGTTTCTTCCCATCTCACTGTTTTCATTTGACGAGGCTTCCATAAAATCACCCTTGTGCTAATGTTCCTTTGATTTCCTTACCTGGTACGCTGTTCATAGGTGGCAAGTTTGGGGAGCGTGCTGGAGGGGAGTCGTCATCCGAGCTGGCCACAGTTTTGATGGCATCGTGATAGAGCGGTGTTGAGCTGGGCATGGCAAATTTGGACATCCTGGACATCATAATGGAGAGGGGATTCTGGGAGAGGGTTGGCTCTGGAGGCATTGTGTAAGGACTGCTAGAGGGAAGATTTCCAGGGAGAGTCACAGGAGCAGACTGGCTGACTGTGGAAGGAGGTGGACCACCTTAGGAAAAAAAAAACAAACCAAAAAAAACAGAGAGCGAGAAAGAATTTAATTTTTTCTCCTTACTGTTTTCCTTAAATCAAACTCTTTTCCCCTAGAAATCTCAAAAACTAGAAATTATTGCGAGACTTTACATGACTAATGCAGTCAATGACTATGAAAGGTAACCAGAAAAATAAGCCTATTGGTCAAGTTGATTAACATCTGTTATCCTACTGCACAACATTTCTAAGTAGAACTATTTTGAGCCTACACAAATCCATGTGAAAAATTACCAGTTTAGTCTGAAAATCTCACTATTCAATTTCCATACACTGAAGACAGACTTAGGTTCCAGAGCTGGCCATCAAAATCAAAATCTATAATCAAAAAAGACACAGGCAGCACAAGGAAAGCTGTAGCAGATATTATGCTGAGACATGTGAGCACATTTCTGACAAGCTACATCAGGAGCTACAAGTAAAACTCCCTGTTTACGTTGCATTTCTTGTTTCATATAGAGATATTAGCTGCTTATTCCAGCGAAAGAAGCATTCTCTGCACCTATTAGGTTAATGTCATCCTTTGCTCTCACAAAATTAGAAGTAACTTAACTGCACTTCCAATCTCCTTTGTTCCTCACTGATGAATTTTATGCCATCCAGACCAATGTGAAGGAAAGATGCTAAACTGAAGCTGTACTCTCACTGAAAATTCACTGCACGTTCCTCAGCCCCTCCCAACCAAAAGAGGAAAGCAGAATAGGGAATATAAAAAAACTGCAATGCTGAAAGATCCATGCTTTGGAAGAGCTGCATGTCATTCACTAAGCACTACGTAAGGCACAGACTGAAGCACTTATGTGCCTTTCCCGAGCCGCTGGCCCCACAAGCACGTCCCAGCGCCGGTCCCCGCTGTTACCCGCGGCAGCACTAGAGGGCAACGTGGGCAAAGGGCTCCTCTTTCCCAGCCGGGAGAATCTTCCCGGTGGGAAGGCCGCCCAGGGCTGTGGAGGCCTGGACTGAAGGTGGGTGAGCTTTGAGAAGGTGAGGGCAGAGATGTGCCAGCACCTGGACCCCGACGTCCCCAGGCACAGCACGGCTCAGAACACAACCTAATGTTATTCACAGTGGTGGTTAGATCACTCCAAAATGCTTGAAGCCTGATATGGGGAATAAACCAGAGAGTACAATAGAACTGATAAAGGAGCTTAATATCTTAGGCCTGATTGAGCAGAAACTGTGGGAGAGGCTTCTGATCTCGACTCAGATGTCCCCGTCTCTCAATCGCCCATACCCGAACAACAGCATCACAACTTCCTGTCTTCAGTGTACACCTAGAAAAGACCAACCATTCCTGACCCATGCCTAGATACCCAGCTGGTTAACTGCTCAGCATGTCTTTGTAGGAACCTTCCACACTGAAGTGCTTTAATAACATCAACGGGATCTTCTCCGTTGAGCTACAATGACTGAGCTATGAAAGAACAGCAAAAGACCCCTTCAAGGAGAAGCTTCTCTCATTGATCCTCCACATCTTTTCACACCTCTCAACCTCATCCTTTTGCTTTTATGTCCTCAGTGACCATGACCAGCTCTCAGCTCGACACATGGGAAGCAGGGTGCAAACCCACAAATATAACAGGAGGAGGAGGAGAAGCCCTCACCCTTCATTTGCATGGCCACGCAGCCCCCTTCAAATAAGGAAAGGGCCATCCAGCTCTCGTCCTGCTGCAGGAGCCCTCCTTCCTCCCTTTGCTGCACATTTTGGATGACCCGACACGAACCAAAGCACCGAATCTGGCTAGCAGAGGTGGCACTCACCCGACTCCACGTTCCCCAGCATGGCTGGAGAAGACATGGTTAGAGAAGCCTTGTGGTTCGGGGGAATCCCAGGGCTCTGCAAAGGAGGCTTCGGAGATGAAGTCCATCCAGGAGAAGGTGCAGGGAGAGACGGAGACTTGAGGTGGACAGGAGAAGCAGCAGCAGACCCCAAGACAGGGGGGGATTTAATGGAGGCAGCAGCAGCTGCGGCAGTGGGGCCCGCAAGCATTCCTGCCAGCTGGGAGGGTGTCTGAGGGGACTTGAGGTTCCCCGAGGGAGACCCCATCATGGGAGACTGGACCTGGCGCATCGTGGGGGACTTCAGAGGGTTGATTCCTGGCGAATGCACCTGACCAGCTGCAGAGATATCCAAGGGCTTGCGGCCGAGGCTGCGCTGCGCAGGGGGAGCAGTGTTGAGGCTATTCGGGTTACTGGTGGGATTGAGAGGTAGTGGCGGCATGTGGCTGAGCCGGTTGTTAGTCCTTTGGTCAGGCCCGATCTGTTCTCTGAGATTCCGGAGACCGACTCCTGGGCCCTGAGACATGGGAAGGAAAGGCCTGGGACCCATGCCATACTCCTGCTGCGGGTGCTCCCCAAACGGCAGCGGCACCATTTTCTGCTGAGAGGAGAGCATCTCCGAGACACCAGGGCGCAGCTTCATCATCTCTTCTGGCCCAACTCCTGCCTCCCTCAGCTTCTGAGGGACCAGAGGTGGGTTAGAGCCCATGCTGACATTCATGCCCATGTCCCCCTTCATGCTGCCAGGGCCCATCCCAAACTCCAGCTCCCTGCTAGAAGCCATTTGTGGGGGTATTCCTTTTGGAAAGTCCCCCCTAGAGGGGCTCATCGGTCCTTCTACCGGCATGCGAGGGAAGATGGGGTTGTTCCCAGGCTCCATGTGTCTCTGGGAGGGCATCATTCTGTTGATCTCCATGCCAGGCCTGATGCCTTCCATGTTCAGACCAGGAGGGAGGCCCATCTGTTTCTCAGCCAGCTGCTGCTGATAGAGCTCTTCAGGCAGGCCCTGCGGATTGGGGAATCGCTCCCCTCGGCCAGGGCCGCTGAAGACACCCTGACCAGGAGGGAAGTTTCGGCCATCTGGGATTTTTGGCACATCATCTGGCCAACTAACTCCTGAAAGCCCAGGCCGCGAGGCGGGATTCGGGACATTGGGGCCTTCCATGTCAGGGTTCATCATTCCTGCAAAACCAGGCAGGCGCATCTGGCTCCCAGGCATGTTGGGATGAGGGGCCATGCCCCTGGGGGGCAGAGAGTGTGCCATATTCATGCCTTCAGGGAAGGGCTCTGGACCCCCAGGTCCCCAGCCCTCACCAGGGGTCATCTGGTAGGGAGGGGGAGGACCTCGGACCACCCCACGAGGTCCGTGCTGGTGGACCATCATGTCCTGCAGGGAACACTGCTGCACAACCACCTGCTCTTGCTTCCTTCTCTTCTCCTCATAAAACTCCTGCTGCAGCTTAAGCCAGGCCACCTGCTCAGGAGTCATATGGTCCAGGTGGTCTGGGCCTATGGCTCCTGACTGGGAGTTCATTGGTGGTGGTCCCATTTCATCTGGGGAAAAAGGCATGTCCCTGTGTCCTTGAGGGCCAAATGGAGCCCCTCCATCTGTCCGAGACCCCGACCCTTTGCCTAAACTTTGGGATTGAGCCATCATAGCCTGTATCGGCCCTTCGGGTTTCTTTTGGGGACCATCCAGCACTCCAGCATTTGGGGGTGGCCCCCCACTTTGCCCTCCTGCAAACTCCTTCTCATCAGGGAAGAGCATGCGCTGGATGTCTCTCAGGGTCTGCAACGAGCGCTCTCGGTGCTCCAGCTGCTCCTGTGACAGTCCGTCGGGATTCTCACCCAAACTGGATGGGTCCCCACCAGACCCCTGCTGGGGAGGACCTTTGGGGTCTGCAGCAGAGCTATTGCTACCTTGGGAAACTGGGCTAACTGCTCGATTATTGGGGGTTGAACTCTGCCCAAATCCTTCTGTCTGCAACGGGGTAGAGTTGGCAGGGCTGCCCACAGACATCACTTTGCTTTCCACACTGGGACTGTCCTGATCTATGGGACATGGAGGGCCAGTGGGTTTGGATACTGGTGCTGACACGGGTGGAGTCGGCTGCATTTTGGCGTTCTGGGGAGGGTTCTGGTCCTGGGCAGCAGGGGGCTGGGGCTGTGGCAGGGGCTTGGGTTCAGTCCGAAGTGCAGTGATCTGGGGGTTCTGCAAGAGAAAGCCACACTCAGTCACTTGCTCTTCTTACAGCCATGTCACCTAAACAGCAGTGCAAACAAACACCCAATCTCAATCCCACCAGCCCAAAATTTGCAGGGAAGGGTAGCCTTCATGCAGCCATTACATAGCAGCCTCTTGGCAATGCAGAAACCTGCTTTGCTCAAGGCATTACTGCAGGGACCGCTTTCATCTGTGACCCCTCTGCATGACCAATGGGTTGGAAATATACTACCCAAATATTGCAAGACTCTTCTTTGGAAGAAGAAGATATTTCAGACAGTCTGAACAACAACTGTCTGTCTTCCTAAAACTTGTTTCAGAGTGTAACTAATCATCCATCTCTCTGCATCACACACAGGCACATTTACGATTTCCCCTTCTCGCCCCCATGCAGGTATTCCCTACCAAGGGTACAGTGTTTCGTTCCGCCTTGCTGTTCGAGATGTTCTGGATATGAAAGGACACAATTGTTTCCACCTGTCCCTTCAGCACAGCTTCTGCAGCCCTGCAAAGACAGACAGGTAGATGCACATATCCAGTTGAAGCTAAGAATCAATTTTTCTTAGCTGGCCTCCTTTCCATCTTTCAGCTGGCAAAAGGGAGAAAGACTTAACCACACATATTCACTCTAGTTGAGTAGGAAAAGAAGAATGCTTACATCAACAAACTCATCAGCATTCAGGGTTCATGTCTCAGTTTAAGCTATCCTGGCTCCTATTCATTACATGGATTGCAAACCAACATCAACCAGCATTTGCCAAAAAAAATAAAATATCCCCATACCACAGAGGAGTAAACAATTACTTCTCAGAGAGGAAAAGGTAGGTACATTGTCCACTCCAACCCCTTCAGCTTCCCCAAAAGAAGTAATGACTTTTTGCTACTTGATGCAGAAAGTGCCCTTGATAATCTCTTAAAAGATGAGCACAAATATAATTCCTGCTCCCAGAAGACATTCAAGCATCTACCTACTTACTTGTTGGCCATCTCAGTAGAAAAGACGTAAACCACTTTGGAAGGAGTCTTCTGCCCGCTTGCTGGCTCCAAAGTGGCAGTCAGACCATGGGAAGGTGTGGAAGACCTTGGGGCTGAAGCATTTGAAGGAGTCATGGAGTGTGGTGTGTGCTGAGACTCCTGGGACTTCACATGATCAGCAGAATTGCAGTCTGGAAAGGGACAAAGGGGAAAAGGAGGGAATCACTACCTTGGGATCTCTTTGGAAATCAATTCTGGAAACTGATGAGAGCTTCTTCTTCAAGCGCCACTAAAGGCAATTCTTCTATTACACCACACATCTTTCCTCTAAAGCCTTGGTGTCCTTCAAGCAACCCTGGGAAAAAGATCCTCTTGTGTCCCTTTTCAAGGAAAGTGGAAGTTCTCACAACTCATCTCTTTGAATTCTCTAATGACCACATAGAAAAGCAGGAAAACTACACCTTCAGGTAGGTTATGTCTGCCTCAAGAAAACACTCCTGCAAAACTATACTTTTTTTTTTTGTGCTCAGCCACCTTAGCTAGGTGACCTAGCAAATGGTCAACAAAGATGGACAGCTGAATATGTGGTCTGGTTTTGCATTGCCTCACAGAGGCAATGGTGGAGCCAGGAAGAGAACACAGAAATCCCAACTCTCTGGCCTGTGTTACCAGTCAAGGTGCTACAGGTTATGTATCCGTGTTGACAAAACAGACCTGTATATTGTTTAAAACCCCAGTTACAAAAGAACAGTTCCTGAAAGGCCAAAGGCCAAAAGCACACCAACAGGTTGCATTTGTACTTTTAAATCCTCCGGGGGAGTTTAAGAGTTACAAAGGAACTTTCCCACCAGGTCTGGGCTCTAACTGAGCGTGAACAAGACATTTACCAAGGCCAGCTATGACAACCTCTCCTCTTCGCCTGCTCTCGAGACCTTTAGACTTCATTGGCTGGAACTTACAGAACCCCAAACAAACAAATGTTTCACTAATACTTGCATAGCAATTCTCTATCTCACAGAGGATTCAGACTGATTGTCTGCCCTTGCACATGAACCCTAGCAAACATACCTTTGATTTCCGGGTCATCATTAGGAGTCCCAGCTTCCCTCTGTTCAAAGGAGTCTGCCGAAATGCTCCTCTCTCTCTTCCCCTTCCCCTTGGCACCATTTCCAGCCCCATTCTTCAGCCCCATATTCCCACCCGGGCCCGGGAGCACTTTGGGAGTGTGACCTCCACTTTTGGGGTCACAGGGAGAGGGCTGGGATTGGCTGGTGGAGCCCCCTTGTTTGCCTTGGTTGGAAAATTTGGAATCCAGCTGAGGGTTGCCAGACGGGGACATCACTGTAGGGGGACGGACCATCACCTCCTGCTTTGATTTGGGGCTACTGAGGAGAGAGGAAAAAAAAAAAAAGAAAGAAAAGGAAAAAGTGACAAATCACACCATTGATTCATTCAGCCCTGTAGGAACAGATTAGAGTGAAGCAGAAACAACCACTGTCACCTTTACAAGCTAAGACAATTGCTGACAAATAAAAAATGCCTGCAAGCTTAGAGTCATGCAGGTGCTTTTTTGAACATGCCCTGAAAGGGTTATTATCCAAGATGGGATCTCATTGCTCAAGAAGGCACCAGGGCAAACCACAGACCTGCCAGATCCCAGAAACTGCTGTCACACGAGGACCAACCTCTGGTGCTTCTGTCAATAAAGACAACGGTTTCTATGTGCACAGAGAAGCACCTCACACCAAGACCAGCTCAGAGTAAACAAACAATAAAGTTCCCCTCACCATTCTCCTGGACCCCAACTACGCTGCAGCTCTGATCAGAGCAGACCCCCCCCCACCCCCTCCTTCCACCTCCCCATCCAGTTCTACAGGGAGCACAAGGAAAACCCAGCATTACTGCAGCATTCGTCATACATTGGGGCAAGCTGCCAGAGAAACACAAACCTCTGACCGTGAAAACAATTAAACCAGCTACAACCTGCCCCTGAATAAGGAAAGAGAAGGATACCATCTCCAAGCACACTCCTGCAAAATGGGGCAGATGAATCCTCCTCATTTTGCCAAAGGAGACTCAGGATTTTCATTCCTCCTCCATCCAGCAAATTGCATCCTAAAAATATTTTGCTCCTCTGGGTTCTACAGATAATAGGCACCCCTTCCCTCCTCACCCTTCACTTACTCCATTGCTATCAGATCTTCTGCACTGTGTTTTCCCATCACCACTATCACTTCCAACAGGCAGTGCTTGCTAGCATCCTCACTGTGGGATTCACAAAAGCTGATCCTTCCTTTGGACAGACATCTGACTCAGAAGCATTCCCTCTGAAATACTGTTAAGCTCCAGGTGACCTCTAGGAGTAAATAATCAAACTCAAGAATGCTGTCAATCAGAACCATCATAAGTCCCTGGACACTGCTTTGCTTTCATATTTTTCCCTTTCCAAATTAGTGGAGAAGAAATGCTGACCTGCTGCACTGGCAGGTGACTGATGCAGAGGATCTTAGTGCTCAGCTGATCAGTTCTTCAGGCTGTTCAAGCCAGTAATATGGAGAAAGCATTTTGTGTGAAAGTACAGACAGAGAGACCTTCTGCTGCCCAACTACCCCTTGGGAAATAGATAATTAGAAGAGGAGAAGAGAAAAAAAAAACCAAGATAGAAACAGCAGGTTTACTCTCCTACAGCCTATCCAGGCACCTGGTGGAAGGGAGGAGAGCACAAGGAATGGAGAATCCATGCCTCACGGATTTACAGCTTTTAGCTCATCCTGAGCCTTGCAAACACGGAGACCACCAGCGCTGTGCAGCCACTGCTCAGGTACTCAGCAGGTCTGATGGGAGCACAGATGGACCAGGAAGCCACACTGCCCCAGTCCTTGGGCTAATCCAGCAGCAGAGCAGGGATGGCAACGTGCATTAACCCACGGCAACTGATTGCAGGCTCTTCTCCTTACCTCTGTGTGTTGCCTGACGGGGAGTTCCTCACTTTGGGGTTACTGGAATGCATTGACAGAAATCCTGAGCTCACAGTCTCACACACACGCAGATGGGCTCTCGTCAAGTTCCTCTGGGGAGCGTGCCGCCAGAGGCAGCGTCGAAGCACTTTCTGCCACCCGCTTCTCTCAGCGCTGGCTGCCTGCTTGCCTTTTTTCTCTTTGCTCCTCGCTGCTTTTGCACTGGGCACTTCCCTCCTGCAGCTCCAGCATTCTCTAGATGCGTGCCTCCTGCTGCCCAGGGGAAGTCTCGCATCTCCAGGGCACACTGCAAACCACCCCGCAAGCAGAGAACAGAAAACCAATGAGGAACTTCCCAAGGAGATGTGTCTGGTGTGAAGCAATGTATGGCAATTCTTCCCCCATTCCCAAGAAGAAACAGAAGAAGAGCTTTCAGACAGATGTGTATTTTAGACAAGAGGCAGACCTGGCTGGCCATTCATTTTACAGGCAGTGAAGCCATCTTCCCTTTGTCCAAATCAAATCATTCTGGAGTCAACAAAACAGGGAAGCACCTTGTATCTGAATTCTGTATTTGATTTTGCATCCATGCTCAACTTAAAGACACTTCACAGCAAGTCAGTAGGAAGCCAAAGGTACAAACCCCCAACATGACTTAGCTATCCAAAATTCCCCTAGGAATGGCCATAATCTGATATTTCTTAAGAACATAAACTGCTTAAATCTTTTGTCTCTTTGGTCCAATATACCTAGACATGTGTTCAATGATGTGCGCTAAGGGTTACACAAAGGGAGAAAAATAAAACAAAATGCCTTCCTGACCACCTGCAAGTAACTGCTCTGTGTGATTACTCTGAAAACATGAGGGGTTAGTCATCGTATCTATTAAAATGGCCAAAAAAACACTGGAGTAGTACCCATCTAAATTTGCTCAGCAACACTCTACAGATTATTTAAGTTTTTTTTTTTAAAAAAAGCAGCTGCTTTTTCAGCTTCTTTCAAAGAAACAATATGCATGATGCAGGCAATAAGGCACATAAAGCTGTTTCTGGAGGTGGAAACTATTGAACATTACTGTTTACGTGCTTTGGGCTAAATTATTTTGGAACAAATTTCTGTCTTGTTTATGTTTCAACAAAATCTCTCCTGTTCATCTCACCTACTCAGATGCAAATCCACTTAATTTAGAATCTAACCAAGATTTATTGTTAATGTATTAAGCATTGCTAGTTCAATATTATTCAAATGTAAATATTCCCGATATTCTTTCTCAGCACCAAAGAAGTAGTTTCTTCCTATATATACAAAATGAAGCAAAAGAAATCTTACTAGGATGGAAGTGTCTTGAATTTTATGAAGAAACTACTGTTCAAACTGCATTTCAAAACAACAAATTGGCTTATGTGCTGATGACACCAGAGGATTAAAAGACATGGGTACTCTATGGCCAAGTAGTTATCAGCAACTCATAGTATTGAGCACCATGGTTTTCCAGTTCCCTAAATTTGTACAGGTGTCGTGCTGTTACACATTTTAGTGGCTTTGCGCTGCTCTACTTTAATATGATAGTGATCCACACTGCAGCAGTTGTGTGAAGTTCTACATCACCTCCAAAAATTCTCCTCTCTACCACACGTCTCCTTCATGAGCCAGAGAAGTCATCCTACTTCCTATTCTCATCTCCACTGTGCTGCACAAACCTATTAATGTGGGGAATGTTTCTGCAGCAAATGTCTCATTTTAAAGGCCTCATATCAGGCACAATCAGATGAACTCTACTCTGAGCCACACTCCAGAGGACCCACATGCCTCTCTGGGGCTATTAGCTGGTTATCCCACTGATTTTGGGAACAATGTTGGAGTTATCCTGTCACTATTGTTCCTACTATCATGTTGCAATTACAGCTGGTTCTGTGCAGATACATTAAAGAGGAGAGAGCACCCCTTCCCACACAGCTAAACTGTATCATCTTTTCATGCAAATTTGGCTCCTGTGTCTGTTTTTAAACAAAACTGTAACATTATCAACAGCACCCTAACTGCTTTTCAAGAGATTGGTACATCTGTAAAAGTCAGTGGAACTCTGTGAAGCTGCAGCACCCTCACTTAAGGTGAAGATGTGACTGCAAATACAGTGAATTCCAGGCTTAAAAAAAATAAAATAAAAGAGATAGAGAAAAGGAGTAACAGCATAAAAGTGAGCAGGGCTAGATGCTTACAGCAGGACGTAGATGCCTGCATAATGAACTTGAGTATTCTGGTTGTTTAATCCTCTGCTTTTCCATTTGGACATTTATATGTTATGTTACCTTTTATTACAAGATGAGAATTGTCAAGAGTCCCAGTCTTGCACAGTGCAATGAGAAAACATGAAGAATCACAATCACTGACTACATGGTATTCCTGACATCACCAAACTCTCAAGTACTTCACACAGGGGTGGGAGGAGAACCCTCCAATTTTTTAACCTTATTTTTTTATTATTGTATATACATGCATCTTCCATATATTGGAACTGATGCACTGTGCAAGGGAACTGTGTTTTCCAATCTCAGTTTAAATTTATTCTTACCAGAGAGAGCTATAAAGGATACATCACTATATTCATGGGAGGAACAACAGCAAGTCAACTTCCTCAGCTTCTTATTTCTGCACATGGGGAACCATCTTTTATAATGTGAAATGGAATGTCTCATGATTTTTCTCAATGCACTTCTAACATATATATGCCTGGGAATCTAGGGTTCAATAATGGAAAAACTCTAGAGAAATGTATTTTTGCAGCTGGAATCTGACTGCCATAGCAAAGCTTATACCATTGCTTTGAAATTAGAGGCAGAGTCAGTGACAGTGAATGGTCAAAACACTTTAAAAGACATTTTGGAAAGCTCCATCCAAGGCTGTATTTTCAGGATGGCTTTAAGGTGTGGCAGGCAAAGGTTGCAGAGAAAAGGGATGGTTCGACAGGCTACTCATTCTCACCACCTCTCCTGACCACATCAGGGAAAGATCTGAATGGGAACTAACCCAAGGGAAACAACAGAAATTTCTATTCAGCTGGATTTGCCCCCTGACCTGGTTCATCATGTAACCACATCACTACCATTACAAGCTCAGAAGAGGAGGTGAGAACAGGTGAAAATGTAGCCCCACCCCACTTGCTTGCAGCCTACGATTTGGATGGCTTTAAATTAATTCAAACATTAACTGCAGAGACAAAATCGATAGATCTGCATTCATGGAGATATTATAGATACTTGTTTTTCCAACAAGAAGCTTACCAAGACCCCTGGTGTCACGACACTGCAGTACTCATTGTGGAGGCCATGAGTTGCAAACCACTTGTCTCACAAAAAACAGTCACCTGGAAAAAGAAGAGAAGTTTCACCAACAAAAACTCACAGCCAAGCTGTGCACCCCCTTCCATGCATCCAACCACAGAAGCAGAGAAATCAAAAGTTGCTCTGAACCTCCAACAAGGGGAAGCCTCTGCTCATATTTATCATCACACAAGAAGCCACCATCAGACTGGAAGACTCAGAAGATCCATGCTGGCCACAGAGGGGAAATAGGGCAGACCTGCTTTAGCACTCCCATGTTTAGCCAGCTGGATTCCCATGAGCTCATCTGTGCTTAGAGAAGCTGGCACAAAACTTGGACATGTCACCTTCCCTTTTCTGCACCCACCTCTCTTCAAAGGCTCACCAACCCCTTACAATGTGCCCAGCAACTCCTGCCAAACCCTTGTGCTTCATATATGCAACCTCCTCCACAGCCAGACATTGTATAAACAGAAACATCAAGTATCAGGTAAAGCAAGGCAATCATATCTAGGGGAAAACCAGGAAGGTTTTAGAAGGAGGAAGCACTATCTACTGCTCTGGCAGCTCCAACTTCACATCATTGCATACCCTACAGGAAGAAGGGAATCCAAAGCAAATTTAAGTGCCTGAAAGTTCAGCAATATAAGGAAATGCAGGCTCTGAAGAACGGTTTACTGGTAAATTTGAGGTTAGTAGAAAAAGAGCAGTGACCTGCCAGCTTCTCCCTCACCCACTGTGAAAACTGTAGAGGCTGCAAGAACAGTATGAATCCAGACAACACTCACACTGGCAGGGCCAGCGTGGTATCTCAGAGCACTCTCAGCTATTTACACAGCATGGACAGCCTTGCAGTTAAAGTACAATTGCAAAGTGAAACCACTACCAAATTTTTTCTGTGTAATCCCAATGCATTCTGCTGACCAGATCTCCCAGCAGAAACGTGGGAGCTGGAGGCTCAATTAGTTAGCTCAAAAAAAACGCATTGTGAAAGCCTGTGCATATTCTCTTCCCTCCAACATCCTCCAACTATTATCTACTGCAGCTTCACCTTAATAATGTAGCAATGTGCTGCCGTGTAATCCACTTCACAAAACCAAACTACAAAGCTAGTCCCAAACAATGCAGCTACATTCTCCACCCAGACCAGCCAAATCAAACAATGAAATCATCAACGTGATAGACCATCCTTATCTAGCCAAGTCACACCTGCAGACAGAAGCTGAAACAAACACCTATCGCAACGAGCTGCTTCATCCAGTAAAACTCACCACAGCAGCACAATCATCCCTGAATCCAATTACCCAGTTATATCTCCTCTCCCCTTTCCCCCACCCCACCCAATGAAACAATACAGGCTAAGCCATGCCAGTGCCAATACTGACACACCTCTACCAAAGCAGGGACAGAAATCACTTTTTCCCTTCAAGAGGAAGGTGTGTGAACACCAGCACACATAAGGATGGAGAGAACCTATCACAAACATTGCTCAGAGCTCTATTCCTTGAAACATTCAATCCCAGCTTTGCAGGGAAGGACAGCCTTGCAGACCATAGCTCAGGACTGCTAGGGGGGCATCATCCATCCTTTAGGATACCCAGTTACTGCACTGTAATTCCATTCCCTAGGGCACCATCACTGCTGCTCACCTGCACGATCTTAGGCCCGTCAGCACAAGGCAGTTTGCTCCACAGTGAATTTAAGAGCAAAAGTGTGAGAGCACGCACACAAAGCAGCTACCACAGAGTAACTAACAAGATGCAAAGGCACATCTTAGTTTACCTTTCAGTTAACTATTTTGACCCCCTGTACTTTTACAAACCAGCTACCATATTACTGTACTGTAAACAGAAAGTTTAAAAAAAAATTCAAACCAGCAAATTCTTATTTTATGGCCTTAAGCTGAAAAGCTCGATCGTGACAAATGGTCAAGTACATGGAGGTGTACAGCATTATGGCTATTCCAGCAGGAACAGCTGCAGTTATCACTGATTCACTTCAGTCTTTTCTCCCTCTTTGAGAAGGAGAATGTGGAGAGATGAAATAAAGGCATACCAAGTAGATAAAAGTATCAGACTTGTGGCCTGACTGTGACATGAAGCATTAAAGGCAAGAAACCTTTCTCTGCATACAAGAAAGAGCACACTGCTATTTTCCCCACGGCCTTTCTGAGACTGTCAGTCTGTGCTGGACTGAGGGTGGCAAGAGCTCAAAATCAGCATGGAGAAAGAGAAAAAAGGCTGGAGACCTGCTGCTGCAGAAAACAAATGATAACTTTGAATGCAAGCTGAGCCTGCACCCTGAATTGTATCTGTGACAGTAAAGAGGGTAAGGAAGGAAAGAGAGTGGAATAAGAGATTGCTCAGGGAGGAACAGAAGCTTTAGGGCAACCAAGAATAGCAGCAGCAGGAGGTATTTGAGCAACCGCTGATCCTGACAGCCACCAGGAAGCAAACTTCTGTAAGTGCATCCACCAGTGGATTCCCCGTGTGACCTGAGAGGTGGGGCAAGGCAGTGAATCAGCCAACGCGCTCCTTCAGCACATTTTTACTGGGAAGGGCACCTCCAATTTCTCCGACCCTCATTCAACCACATGAGAGGGAGAATAGCTGCACCGGCAAAAGGTGACTCCACTACATCCAAGAACTGGTTGGAAAACTGGAAAATATTGGTTTTCATCACGTGCTGCACTTACCAGTTTTGTTGAGCATTTCCTTATTTTACACACTTGCAGCTGAGCTGCACGTTACTTTCTAATAAGCTGCTGTTTAATAAAGTACTTGGTTACACACCTCATTGATAAGGAGAGCAACTGGGAAACAAGGAGGACACAGGGCATGTTATTCAAAGCTTTTATTGAGCTGTCAGATGTCCTTACGATCATGTAAAAGCAAATAGATAAAATGACATGAATATTCTACATCCCACACATCTCCCTATGACACTTGAGGATACAGGGACACAAGACACTTTGATCCCATGAAGCAGTCCAAATTTCTAGATAGGGCTCTCTACCAAGGGCTAGTAAATACACCTTTAGATCTGCCTCTGCCTCCTAGCAAAAGCTGTCCTCCTCATCCTTTCCCACAAATGGATAAAGCACATGCCTGTCACACTACTAGGATTGACCCCATCACCATTCAAATAGGTCTGTCAAAAATGCAACCTTACCTTCAGCTCACCAGCTCTGTTCTGGACTCAGGAAAGCAACTTCAACCAGCCTAAGCCTATCCAACTCTATCCCTTCCAGAACTTGTGATACAGCTGAAAACGAACTCCAGATATGAATAATATTCAGGAGACAATTTTCCTGTTTCATCCTGCTAGGTGTTCATGTGCTCACTGGCACAAAGGAGGCAGCATTGACTGATGGCAAAGGCATGGACAGGCTTATGCTTAATGAAATACATTTGTGCCCATCTTCTGCCAGGTCCTTTTTCTTAAACAAGGCCTTTTTTCTTAAACAAGGACAGAAAATACCTCAGGTACTTTCAGATAGGTAACTTGGATACCTAAAGATAGGTAGAGATAAGTTGTTCATCTAAGGTGATTAGATAGCAACTCACAGCCAGTCATCAGTTTCTAGATGGTCCTAACTTATCCTGAAACAGTATGGACTTTCCTATGTTTATGCCATAACAATAAAAAATTATACGCAAAGTTTTCACAGTCTCCCAGAGAATTCCATCTTACCACATCAGAGAAATCACTGCTATTCCAAAGTCAACACAGCATTATCTCTCTGCTCCCAGTTTTATACCAGAAATTACTCTCAGTAAACAGAAGAATCAGGAACTTGTAGCAAAATAAGTTTAGGTGACATGAATGTGGAGGCTACACAATCTCCACCAGGCATTGCAACCTCCACAGGGAAAATACCTTCTCCTGCACATGTGGTGTGTAAGCATCTCTCTGTTAAACTCCAAATGAGTAGGTTATTGCCCATTACCACCCCCAGCCCTGAAGCACGGAGAAAGGGGCTGAGCAAGACAAACTCGCCTAAAATTAGCTCCTTGAAGACCAACAGACACAGACAGGGGAAGGGCACACAAGATTCTATGCCATTACATGGAGAGAAGTTCCCTTGAGTTGCTCCATTTAATGTAAGAATTTAGGACCACAGGATAAGCCTCCCAGAAACTGTAAGAATATTTAATCAGGCCCATGCAAATGCAGTACAGTGTGGTCACACAATGCAGCTCTGCTGAGCCTACCTGTGCCTGCCCATCCACATCTCTCAAATAAGAGTCTGTCTGTACACTCTTCCTCCCATACCTCCCCCCAGCCCCTATCACCACATACATGGACCTTTCCCAAAGAACAGATCTTTCCTGAAGTCCATTCAAGACAACAAAGGCCACAGAAAATTCAACCTTTTGCTCTACATCCTTAAAATGGACAGTGAAGACAATCACTGACAAAGCACAATACAAACCCAAAGGCTCAGAGAATTAATTGTCCTCTCACTTTTTCTGAGAAAATCTAGCAACTATTCTCTTCCTTCTGACAAGTACATGGATAATCAACAGTAGGCATGATATAAAGGCTGCATAAGTAATCAGTCTTTTTAGGTACTTTAAAAAATCATTCTAAAATAGTCTTTTGCAACAGACATGTTTCCTGCAACTTTTACAAGCATAACTTTTCAGAGTTGTGAATAACACTAACACTTCTTGTCAAACAGACAACTATGTCCATTAAACATTATTTATTTTCAATGTATTTAACAACGCTTCAGTGCATTATTAATCCAGTGGGGATGCATGGCTGTCCTAGACAACTTCTGACTCTGTACAACTCCTTCCCTAAAGTAGTGGAGGAGACAGACACTTACGGATGCTGGTGATCAAACTCAAGGTGTACACAGACAAACACTGAGAGCTTTTCAATTTCCTATCTGCCATTATGTAAAAAACACTTGAACTACTTGGTTCACTTGGGACTGGAACAAGCCCTTGGCAGATTCTGACACGGTTCCAGCAATCAGTCTGGGGAAAAAGCCAAGAGAAAAATTCCTTAAAAAAAAACCTTCAAAGCCTAAGCTGCAACTATCTGCTTCTGTACAGGAACATGATGAACACTTCCCCTCGGTGTTCCTGCCATTTCAGCTTCACCAGCAGCAGTGGCACTGGCAGGTGTGGGTCAGCCGGGGTGTCGGGGGACGCCACCACGCACCCTGTCACGACATCGTGCTGACCTCAGCTCAGCCCCGGCACACTCCAGCACAGCTGCCAACCTCACTTCAGTTCCACCTCTGTTAGCTGTGCTGGGAGCACTCTGTGTACTTTACAAGTGCAGACTGGAGCTCCCTACGTGGAGCGTCGCTTACCTGAGCACCAGCTGGGCTGCTGTGGCGTTCCAGCTATTCTTAACACCAATAAAGATCAAAATCTTGAGCAATAAGGGGATTTTTCAAGAAACATTTTAACAGTGTTTTCCTAATATATGACAGGCTTCTGCTGCTTTCCATGTCAGGTTAGCAGTTAATAGCCTTAGCATCAGAGTTTTCCATGGCCTGCTTTCATAGCTTTGGCTTCTGTCAAAACTTCATTTACTTTTCAGGAGTTAGGAGAAGCCACAGGCAATCTCTTTCCCCTTACTTTTCTGGGCTTATTTTTTCAAAAATTTAAATAGGGACATCAGCATGAACAACCACAGGTAAAAGACACCTGCATCGAGCTTGCCAGCAGCTCATTCTCTAGAAACTAATCTGTTGAAAGGGGCTTGGGGAAAATATGCTGAAATACTGGATGGGGAGACAGGACCAAGGAGACAGCAGTTTGTTCTTCTACAAGTATTAACACCACACTGCTTTAACAAAAGACTTGGGAGAAACAAGTCGCCAATCAGTTCAGCACAGAAAAAAACCCAAGTGCTTTTTTTCTTCCCTTTTGGTATCCCCTTCAATAGGCTTTCAGAATGAAAGATAAGGAGCAATCCTCAGGCGTAACTCCTTGGGCTGCAATCTTGTCAGTTTTCATAAGCTAAGTGGGACTGGGATGGGTCAGTACAGGACAGAGCTCCTCTGTGAAAAACCCCAGTGCTACAGCAAGCAGTAATTCCCCAGTCTGTTGCAAGGGGACATGACACACGACACCAGTCGGAATTGCTGGGGGCGAGCCATACACCTTCCTTCATGTTAACCTTCACCTTTACAGCTCTCTGGTCCCTCTCTTCCCAAATGAGCACTTTCCCAAGGCTCCCCTGAGCATCACTACCTTCCAGCAGTGCCTGCCAGACCAGTTTTCGTTCAGGACTGTCACCACCAGCCATCCCTCTGCTCTGCTTCTTTACACGAGGCCTCCTGCTGTTCTCAGGCACCTGGGGAGCTCAATGCCACAAGCCCGGCATTCCCACGGGAGCACAGCTGAAGAGTTACTACATCCCCTGCAGCTTACTGCTGGGTAAAATGTGTGCCAGGGTGTGCTTGTCCCTGGTGTGCTGAACCTCTCATTTCTCTGCTTTTAGACCCACACTAGGCACGGGAGAGGCAGCACGACCCTCAGTGACACAGTGCAGCGATTCCATACTGGCTTCCCAGTCGTTAAATGTAGGATCTTCCAGACAGCAATGACTCTTCTAAGGAGTAAGGCACTTTAAAGAACTCCAGCAAGCAAAAACTGCATGTACACAGTACTCCACGATGCTACATGATTATATCAAAGCTGCTGGGATGAAAAACTGACATTTGATAAATAACATGAGGTCACCTCAAAGATCTCAGAATGCTGCACGTAAAAATGTTATTTTGACAAGAAATTAAGCAATTGTATAATCAGGTCTATTATCAAATCTACTGCTTTGACACGATCTTATAAAAGTACGAGGAGCATGCAATTCCAATTGCTGCAGGATCCTCCCTCACTCAACACAAGATGTAGGCATTTAATATTCCTCTAGTTAGCCACGCATGTACAGCACAGCCTAACGCACTTCAAAGTATTTACTGTGCTGTATAAACACAGCGCTATTTTCAAAGCCTCATAACTGTCAAATCAAAGCTGGCTTTCACTAAAGCATTAAGAAGCATTTCTGCTGGATAGTGGCTATTTGCCTGACAGTTTCAACCTTCTATCCCCCAACCACAAGAAGGTTAAATATTTTTTTTGTATATATGCATATGTATATATATAAAATTATTATTTTCAAGAGGCAGAAGAAAGTGTTTTCTTGCTAACAAGCTGTCAAATAATTTTGACCTGATGTTTTTTTACTTTTTTTCCTCATACATACATATAAAATACGGTAGAAAACTTGCATTCCACCAGCAGAAGTCCTTGAAAAGAGTTTCTCTGTACATACTACTGCCTTAACTGTCCATTGTACCAGCTGTCCCTGTTGAGGCTGTGGCTGCTCACCTCAACAGGCTACAGCCTGGTTTTATATTACACTGCA
Source organism: Pseudopodoces humilis (assembly GCF_049639895.1). Classification (NCBI taxonomy): domain Eukaryota; kingdom Metazoa; phylum Chordata; class Aves; order Passeriformes; family Paridae; genus Pseudopodoces; species Pseudopodoces humilis. The sequence continues at coordinate 109,423,625 of NC_142201.1, forward strand.
TGTACATTTCTAATCAATCCTCAAACAAATCCAGATTGGTACATAGATAAAACATTGCCATTTCACAGGCAGTGGAACAGTGGTATCAAGACACCTGAAGAAGTCAGTTTAGCAAAATGCAGAAACCAGAGCTCTGAGCAACCTGAAAAATGGTTTGCACTGCTTGATCTTACCTGGTGTTTCTATCAGTGAACCACTAAACCAGAATTTTTGTTCAGGTCTTCACAACTGCAAAGGTGGCAAAGATAGCTTGACACAACATACACAGGCAGTCACAGACTTAAAGCAATTTGTAGAGCGTAAGTAACATGGTCGAGTAGATAAATCACAGGCACATTAAGAGCCAAGCTCAGTTCCCAAGTTTGCCACCAAATCCAAGCAACCCTGGTATTAAAAGAGCCCATGGGCCCCAGCCACCCCGCTGATAAGGTAAAACAGATACCTGCACCCTTTGTTCAGAAGGCAGAGAGGACAACCACAGGCACATGGAGATCATCCAGTGACAAGGTGAGTCAGTGATTTAAAGCTCTCTTGCTTTGCTACTATGCAGACAGAGCCCCATCAGAAAGCCAAGGAGGAAAAACACAGTGGCACTGCTTTCTTAAGAGGCCAAACAGCCATGAAAACAAGACACCCAGCTCAGAGTAATTGCCAGTTGAAGAGTGGAACAGGCAGCTGTGTGGCTATCTGTGCCTGAACAACAACTGCTCTGAACTCAATAGAGAAAACAGCAAGCTCTCCCTCGATTCCATATGCAGCTAAATTATTGTGTATGTCATCCACTCTTTATGCCATCGACTGTACCACTAAGGAGCACTTAAAACCAGCATTGTTTTCAAGACTACAGCACCCAATTTTCAGTGAAATCTCAGAGGACATTGCTCCATCTTTCTTTGTTGAAAGAAATCATGTCAGTGGTAAAAGGCACTTTCCTTTTTCCTTCCTTCAAAAGGATTTCATTGATTCTGCCTAGGCTTTAAAAAACAAACAGGCCAACCACCCTACAGTTCCACTGTTCATCTCCCTCCCCTATTCCACAAGTATTTTCTTGGAGGCCAAACAATGAAAATCCCACTTCTGCTTTAAAGTCTGTCTGAAAAAAAGGGATCTCTCTAAAGAGATAACATTCATTCTTCAGATATAGTTAACTGAAATTTCATAACAGTATTTAAAATGAATTCAATTAGTGTTGTCAAAGTAGATCAAAACCAGAGTGCTCAGACTCAACTCTGAAAAAAAAAAAAAAATAGGTAAGAACAACCCACAGAAGTAGGAATAAAGAAAATGTTAAAAGTTGTGAAGCAGCAGTTCACTTCACAATAGCCACAGTTTAGTAACTTGACCAGATTTCAGAGTGGTTCACCAGGATCCAACCAGAAGCCTATCTGGGCACATCTCATACACTGGTTCTCAATCAAGTTTCCAGACAGGAGTGTGAGAACCCTGCAGCAAACCCAGGCACAACAGGCTATTCCATCCCTCCCTTTCCCAATATAGAAGAACAACTGCTAGAGCAGAATAAAAAAGGTTTAGACCACAGGCTTAATACCTCTTCCAAAATTTCTACTGTCACTGATTATGATAATTGAATATTCTTCATATTCTTAAAGACATCTGATGCTTTTTAACTCTTGTAGAATTCTTGCTCCTCAGCAAGATACTCACAGCATGAGTTTCACTGCTTAATTGCAACCATACTAAATAGTCTATCGTCACTTTACAGTACATGTTGTGTACCATCAGAAAGTCTTGAGGCAGCAGAAACTCTTCCATAGCTAAGCCACCACACTCTTCTGTTGGCCCTACTTAAATCTTCTTAAAGAGAGCTACTCTTTTGATACCTTGCATATATGTTCAGAGATCATTTCTGGCAAAAAGAGCAAGGTAATCTGGAGGAACTGTTCTCAAGCAAGGGAAGCTGTAAGAAACAGGTGTAAAAAACATTTAGCACTTTTAGCACTCTTAGGGGTATAGTTAGATGAGCATTCCTTTTGGCAGGAATGCCAGCTTAGAGAACTGCTGGTACCAATATTTACTCCCACCCCTGCACCACACTGTCTGATGTGCCCATGGCCAAACAGCAAACCAGTTTGGCAAACTGATGCAGGCTAAGTATCATCATTTCTTTGCCAGGCTACTTCTAACCCAAATCAGCTCCCTGATCCGTTCCAGCATCCAGCTACTCCAAAACAGCGGCACCAGCACACACAGCAGGGTGCTGCAGAGTCAAAACAGAAGGACTCCTCAAAACCCTACTCTAGCACTGAAGGAAGTGCTCACAGGATTAGGAACAGAGGGCAGCTCAGCCCACAGGTAAGAGTGCTATCACAAAGCACACCCCTGCTTCTTTGAAAATAAAAATCAAAAGTTAACACTGGAACAGTTCACTTGGATTCAGCACATTAAATGTCACCTGTTGCTGCTAACCAGCATTTGTGATCCTGCATGGTCTTAAAGACAATCCTTCAGAAATTTCCCAACAGACAGATTTTTTTTGTTCAAGTTCTTCAAGATTATCTGGACTTCCTACTTATGAATAAAGTTCCTGTTCTTCTGGACTTGTATAGCACAAAGGAGGTCAAGCTCCAAAACAATTAAACCTTTAAAGCAGTCAAAAAAACAAACTTTAACAGACAAGTAAGGGTACATAGGGGAAAGCTCTTTTAAATTCAATAGGCAGAGCAGTGCTTGAAAAAAAATTTCAGCAATGAAATCTTCTTCCATTCACAAATTGCTCTGAAAAACTGAGTTAACACCTTTATTTTGCCAGCAGGAAGACTAGAGGGACTCCAGCAGAGCTTGTAAGCAGGAAATCCAAGCCCACAGCAAAACTTGCTGGGTTAAAGGACTTCATATCTATGTAAACAGACCACAGACCTTAGGGAGGCACAGAGATTTCTGTGAAGTCCAAGGCCACACAAATGAGTTAGAAGGATTTCATGAAGGTTGCCTGAATTGCTATGAAGAAACTCTGACAAACTTCTACAAAGCAGAAGAGATGAAGCCCTGCAAGGTAGCACAGCTCACATTTAAGATAGGAATTAGTTTCAATAGTCACTTTAGTGTAATTGCTTTACAGAATAAAGCTGTTGTTGTTTGGGGTTTGGGTTTTTTTCCTATTGAATTTATAAAAGACCAGCAAAATTCCTAAGCCATAGGCACAGTTTGTGAGGCAAGAGAATTGACACACCATGTCAAGAACTCAGAGGAAAAAACAACATCTAGGAAGAAACATGTAGAAATAGGTATGGAAAGTCAATGTACTGCAGAGTAGCAAGCCTTTGAATAGCTAGGAAATACGGATCAAAGGTACTCCATTCTTATCCACATCAAATATATAAACTGCTCAGAAAAGCTGTAGTATATGAATATTTTAGCCTCGTGGCTTACAGTCGCCTTGGTTTCTATATTTGGATATTAGGTGACAAATGCAGTTTGGCTGTGGACTAACCCTAACTGAAAACAATCCAAGCACATGAACTGTAAAGATGAAATGCCAAGATGGGGAGGAAGGAGGGGGAAAGCATAGGGAAGAAAGAGTCCACACCCTTTGTATTCATAATATACAGAAGAGATCTACGAAGTTTCTGGCTGTATGAGCAGAAACCTATTTATTTTCTTTCACATTAAAATTCAGGTCCTGCCTAGCTTAGAAGATTGTGTTGACCAATAAACAAATTAACTGATCACAAGAGAGCAAAGGAAAATACCTCCCCTAAACAAACAAGAAAATAAAAACCCTAGCATACAAAAAGATGGTCACAACAGTACCATCATAGTCCAGCTACTCCCCCACACCAGAGCAAATCACAATTTCTCCCAGAACATCTTTAGATATCTAGAAGCTAAATAACCTATTGGGAAAACTACACTAGGAAATCATAAACAGAACTTTTACCAAACACTGCAAAAACCAAGTGCACAAGGACAAAATACACCCCCAAAAGAATTTATCACATTAACCTGACCAAAGATGAGCAGCTGAATGGGAGGGGGACTTACACAAAAACTTGTTTAGGGTGGGTTTTTTTTTTGCTTGGTTTTGTTCACACTTATTTAACGTCAATGATTGATTAACATTTTGGATAAAGGAGGTCTTTGTTAGTGATTCAGCATCTCCACCCCTTCAATTAAGGTGTTAAGAGTTCACACAAGTGCAGCGAGACCCAAGATCCCCAGACCCCTCTCCACAATAAAATCCCGACCCCAAAAAAAACAGATTTAAAAAAAAACAAAACAAAACAAAACAAAAACGCACTCGCCCCACTGAGAAAATTCAAAAATCCCAAAACTAACATCGTTGCTAACTCCAAGTCAAGAAAAGAAAGATGCCTTTCTTTTGTTGTTTGAGGAGAGGCCAGCAAGGGAGACAGAGAAAGAATATGAGCCCTTGAGCCATTTTTATGCACTGAGTAAGAAAAAAAGGACACATTCATTAAAAATAATCTCTTTGGAGATCACTGTTAAAAGAAAAAAAATCCACACCGCGTAACAGAGCCATCATGCCAACTTGTCCAAAATGGCTATAAAACCTCAGGAAAACAACCCCTGTAGTTCAGGCAAGAAAGCAGATCCCTGTGCCATGGGGTGCAGGCATGTGCACTCCTGCAAGCATAGCTCCTCTGCCTGGGATGGACACAAAACGACTGTGTGTATGTGCCCCTGATCAACTTCCCCTGTTCCACACCTGTAACACCACACTTCAGCCAGAAATTGGCCATTACAGACCTCATAGGAAGCAAGAGAGAGGTAAACAAAATGAAGTGGGAATAAAGCTGTTTAAGTATGTTAATTCTTTCATTTGATTTCATAGAATGCCTTGCCTAGCTTTCCAACGGTTGCTATTGTAATATCTCCAGCAATCACTGATCGAATAATCCAACAAAACAGAAGGAAAAAAAAACCTACACCACTTTTTTTCCTCATGCTTTTAAAGCTTGATACATTTAAGTATGCTTCAGAGCATCCTATGTCTGTGTGGGCTTTTCACAGAGAAATCAAGGACAAAATACTTTCAAGGAAAATAAAAATGTAACTGGAACCCCTAAAAACAGAGAGAGCTGTCTCCCCCGCTTCCTCCAACTGTGTTTTGACAGAAAAGCAACGAGTCACCAATAGGGAGGCTTAGGAAGACAAACTTGACTTGGCACAACCCTTTCTTTACTGCCCAAACAAAGGAGAAGGTGTTACTTTACCAGGTAAGGACTACAAGGCTTGATGTTCCCTCTCCCAAAAGTGAGGTTCATGGTTATTTCCAGACCAGCTTCAGAGTCCGTGTTAGGTTTGGTATCTGAAGAATAGAATCTTCCCTTTCACCTTGGTGGGCTTTGAATCACTCCACAACCAGCTCCCATCTGACTTACTTAATTCTTTCTTTGCTGCATGACAATTTTCTGATTTCTTATGTAGTTTACTATTGAACCAGTAATCATGTAATCATCCCGCCCTAATATTTTACACCCAAATAGCAACCCACAACTGACTGTCACATCAGATTCTTCCCATCTGTCTCCTCACGCTTTGTCTACCCTCCCTGAGTAAAAGCCACCTTCCACATCCCAAACACTCCATCTTCAGAGGCCTTTTTAGACCCATCACCTGCACAGAGAACTTGGGGACAGGGAGCTGGACAACACAGGGTTCTCTCTCATCCTAGAAGTGGAGCCTTGCTGCCCGTCTGCATCCACCTGTCCTACCATTTCCCTAAGCTTTTGAGGTCTCCACTGTTCATTTTTTTTCTCATCATCCAACCCCTAACCTCATGAAACTTCAGGTTTAGCCTCTCATCCTCCTTTGCAGCCAGCCAGAGCATAGACTCCCCCTCATGCATACACACAGATCCTCTCCTCTACCTAGTAGGAATCCTTCCAAATAAACACATTTCCCCTGCCTTGACAGATACTGCTCTTCCCCACAATCCCCATATACAAGATCCACTCCCACACTTAGTATCCCACCTACTAGTTTGATACTACAGGCTTAGCATCCCTGGATTCCTGCTCCCCTGATCTATCTACACTGTTTCCCAGCTCTGGAGCTCTACAATTCCCCTCACGACCATGTGCACCACCTCCCTCACGCTGAAAGCACTTCTTACCCCATATTCTGGCTCCTGGTGCTTCCCCAATCCCACTCCCATATCTCTTTCTTACAATGACTCAAGTCCCAACTCCTCACATGCTTCCTTTCATGTACCGCTCTCCCCAGCAAGCCTCATTCTCATTTCTTCATCCAGCTCTCCACATTTTTTCCTGCAGATATCCATAGTTCAGTACTTCCTGCACCACAGCCTCCCATCCCTTCCTCACAGCACATCCCAGGTGATCTAATATCCCACACACCATCTCCCACCTTCTCACTGCATATTTCACCTCGTATCCCACTCCCTACATCTCTACCGTCGATCTCTATGCCCCAGCCCCTGACTTCAGCTCAACCACAGAGTTCACGCAGGCAGCTCCCGCCCCACTTTTACACCAGCTTCTTTCTCCTAGGCCAGTCTTCACTCCCAATACAACAGCCCCTCCCATCCTGTGTCCCAGCCCCTCACTGAGATTGGAATCTCACAACCACCTCTCTAGCCCACCCAATACTGTCCTCTTCCACAGCAGGGCCCGAAGGCACCTCCACACACCTCAGGGCAGCACACATCACCCCAGTGCTGCACCCCACAGCCCCAGTGCCCCCAGCACAACCCAGAGCACCCCACACAGCAGAGAGCCTCAGCGCATCCCCCGCACCACCGAGCATCCCACACATCCCTCCATCGAGCACAGCTCTTGGAGCATCCCAAGCACCACACTGCGACCCAGGACAGCCCACCCATCCCTCCTCCCAGCACATCCCCTATGGCATCCCATACATTCCTCCATGTAGCACAGCCCCCGGGGCATCCCCTGCACCACAACGCGAGCACAGCATTCCATGTGCTGCTCCATACAGCACAACCTCCAGGGCTCCCCAAAGCACCCTACACATCCCAGGGAGCTCCCAGAGTATCCCTATGCCCCACACCTCCTTCCATGGAGCACAGTTCCTAGAGCATCCCCTGCTCCCAGCACATTCCATGGAGCACAGTTTCCAGAATATCCCCTATGCCCCACACCTCCCTCCATGGAGCACAGCTCCCCCAGGCATCCCCTGCTCCCCACACATCCCATGGAGCACAGCTCCCGCAGCATCCCCTGCTCCCCACACATCCCATGGAGCACAGCTCCCCCAGGCATCCCCTGCTCCCCACACATCCCATGGAGCACAGCTCCCGCAGCATCCCCTGCTCCCCACACATCCCATGGAGCACAGCTCCCGCAGCATCCCCTGCTCCCCACACATCCCATGGAGCACAGCTCCCCCAGGCATCCCCTGCTCCCCACACATCCCATGGAGCACAGCTCCCGCAGCATCCCCTGCTCCCCACACATCCCATGGAGCACAGCTCCCCCAGGCATCCCCTGCTCCCCACACATCCCATGGAGCACAGCTCCCGCAGCATCCCCTGCTCCCCACACATCCCATGGAGCACAGCTCCCGCAGCATCCACTGCTCCCCACACGTCCCTCCTCGGAGCACATCTACCATGCCCCACATATCCCTCCATGAAGCAGAGTTCCCAGAGCATCATCCCGTGCTCCCAACACATTCCATGGAGCACAGCTCCCGCATCATCCCCTGCTCCCAACACATTCCATGGAGCACAGCTCCCGCAGCATCCACTGTTCCCCACACATTCCTCCTCGGAGCACATCCCCTGCTCCCCACGCGTCCCTCCATGAAGCACAGTTCCCACAGCATCTCCTGCTCCCCACACATCCCTCCATGGATCACAGCCCTCCAAGCACCCCCTGCAACCCCTGAGCTCCCCTCGCCGCCTCCTTTGGGGCACCCCCGGGACCCCCCCAATTCCCGAACTTGGGACGGGCGGTGCGGATGCCGGTGCCCGGTGCTCGCCCCGCACTCACCGCGCTCAGCCCCGGGCCGGCGGGGGCGGCGCGGCGGCTCCGTCCCCCTCCCGCACACACACACAGGCTCCATTGTCCGCCGGCGCCTCCCCCCCCGCTCCCCGCGCACATGGTACCGCCCAGCGCAGCCCCTCGCGCCCGCTCCCCCCGCCCGCTCCCCCCCCCCCCCCCGCCTCTTCCCCACACCGGTTCTGTCCCCCCCCCCCCCCGCGCCCCCCCCCTCCCGCCGCGTCCCGCAACCCGCGGAGAGAGGAATGGTACCGCCCGTCGTGCGCGCCCCGCCCCGGCAATGGTACCGTCCCCTACTCACTCGGCCGGCGGCGGGACCGCCTCTCGCTCCCCGCGCCGCGCAGTGGTCTCGCCCGGCCCCCCCGCCCCGCCTCTCCTCAGCCAGAGGGAGGGGACTGCAGCCCTTCCCCCCTCGCCGCACAGTAGTACCAGCCGGGCTCTTAAAGAGACAGGCTCCCCCCGGCCGCGCGGCCCCGCCCCTTTATTAACATAGCCCGTCCCCCGCCCGGCGGCGGCCACGCCCCCTCCTCCCCTTTTAAAGAGACCGCGCTCCCGGGGCTTTTCTTAAAGGGGCCGCCTCCCCCCGCTCCCCCCCCCGCCCCAAACTCCCCTCCGTGGAGTCGGGCGCCGAGAGTCGCCCTCACTCCCCCGGTTCTCCGGGAGGCGGGAAGGGCGCTCCCCGTGCTCCCGGTGCCCGCCAGGTACCGCAGGGGAGGCGCCCCCTGTGGGGCCGGGGAGGGGCCCTCGAGCTCCCCCTGAGGCGGAGCGCGCGGGGGGCCCGCCCCCACCCTGCGCCCCCCCCCCCCCCCCCCCCCCCCCCAACGGCGGCACCCCCTTAACGGAAACAGCGCGCGGGGCCCCTGAGGGGAATGCGGGATGTGGGATGCGGGATACGGGATGGCGTCGCCCGGCCCCAAGCCGATGCCCTGCCCGCCCTCCTCGGCACCGGCCTGCCCAGGCCCACCCCGCTGCCGGGGCCGTGGTAACCCCGCGTCAGCCTCGCTGTCCGCCCCGCCAGGGGGATTCCACGCTCCCTGGTGAGCCGAGGCGGGCACAGGGAATCGCCGCCAGCCCGATGGCACGGCCCGGGGGAGCCGCTGGACCATCGTGGGGCGGCCCGGGCCGCTGGCACATGTCCCTTCCACACGTTCCTGAGGAAGGCGGGATGAGAGCGGGGGGGAATTTGCGGCGGAGAAGCGCGTCTCTCCTCGCCGGGGGCTGAGCACCCCGACTGCCCACCCGCCGAGCGACCTGAGGGCTTTCTTCTGATGAGAGAAAGCGCCGGGATAAGCAGCAGCTTGGAACTGAACAGGGAGGGACCAGGCAGTAATGGCAAACAGACACAACCTATCAACTCCTAAAAAATGCTCAAGGGCCCCATCCTGGACAAATGCTCCGTGTTTGGGGGATTAGACATCAATGTAGTTTGGTTTCAAACTGGCAATGAAGAGTTTTGAAGATCTGTAGCAATCCCCCGCCCTTTTCAGTCTGAGACTTACTCTGTGAAAAGACGGCTTTCAACATCCACTAATCCTTCTCCTTCACCTCCACAAAATGTTCTTAAGATGGGCGATCTCGTGGCTGTAAGGAAGAGGTTTCCAAGCCACCGGTGGCACACAGATGCAGCCGAACAGAGAAAGTCAGCGGATCAGTTTTGCTTATCCGCGCTGCCTGAATAACCTGTTTAGCCAACACAACATCAGTGAACAGAAATGTAGTGTCCTCCCTCCCCCTTTATCCTCAAACGACCCATTCTTTGTCCAACTCCCACTTATAAGTAACTCAAGTCTTTGGAGGAAGACCCTTTTAGCGCAACATTCACGCTGGGCGTTGGTCTTGGCAGATAAAACCACCTCCTCTCTTTGCTCAGCCCTCAATCCCTTTTTCTCTTTTTGTCCCTCTCTTCTCCTCCCCTTGTCCTTGCCCACTTGCAATCACTTTAAAAGAACTCTTTACAGCTTCCTGAGCACTGCAACAGTAGCTAAATATCACCTCTTAGCCCATAGAGATACTCTTCCTTCAGGGAGATACTTCTTAACAGTGGGGTTTCACTCCTTTCTGATTCGCGGACCAGACACCCGAAGCATTTCCCGCTGGACAGACTTTCAGCCCGCTGACATCTCGTCTAAACAAGTCCCTGGGGCTACAAGTTCCCAGGATCCACGACCCGAAGGTGGAAATCTTTGGTCTCTGACAAGTCTTTCCACCCACTGACGCCAGCCCCACCTGCATCTTTCCAGCGATCGCGGCCAGCGCCTTCTACAGCTGAAGTGTCCGTGAAACTGAGCCGCCACCTTCGCTGCCATCAGTTCCACACGCTCCTTTACCTGATGTTTAAACTTTGCCCATTTTTATGTTGATACGGGTCTCTTTTAATGCAATACCTGCAATTCCTCCTGTCCTTCTCGCATCCCACCATGCTGGCCAGGCAGCCCAGCTTGGTGTGAGGAAGACAATGTACCTCACAGTGCTTCCGACAGAAGATCCATTCCCACTCTCACCGACGCCAGGAACCCATCATGGTTTGCTTAAAAGAAAGTTGTTTGCCCTGGGCAGTAGAGGCTGGGATTTTTCTAAGGAGCCTAAGGAAGCCAGGCACCCAACTTCTGTTTTCCAAAGGTACCCTTTGAAAATCCTGCCCTGTGCCTCAATCCCAACACATGGAACAGCAGAGGTAAAACACGAGGAGTTAGCAAACTGCCTTTTTTGTTCTCCTTCCTCCTCAACCCAGTATTTCGCTGCCTTGTCCCTTTAGGACTTAGACCGGGGAAAACAAGCACAAAATGCTACTAGTTTGCAGATGCTGTGGTTCCTCCGACTCCCCTCCCATCCCCCCGACCCCATCCCCCCACATTTCAAACAGTTATAAATGACTGTGCAACTCTGCAGGCAGCGGTCTCAAATAACCACACCAAGCCTCTCCCCTCCAACGGCTTTAAGTCTCTTCCTTCCTCTCTTTGGGGCTCGGGAGAACAGCGATCAAGGTGCTTTGCTTCACTCTCAAGAGTTAAGTTGCTACTTCAACCCACCACCTTTGGGAATCTGCCACAGCAGTGAATTCCCAAGGCTGTCCCTGAAAGGTTTAACCATGGGAACTGACAACGACAGGCTCCTAAATGATCCTAACTTCGAAGACAGGTTGTAAGTCGGGATTTCAGGTAGCAGAGCCCCAGATGGTGGGACCATCCCCACCAGCCTCCAGAACAGCCCCCTGTATTGGGGCCTTGCCCTCCCTTGGCCAAGCTCATAAAAGCTGCCCCAGAGAAACCAGCTGTCCCGACGCTTTAGAGCACTCCGGCAAATCCAAGAACATCTTGGAAGCATTACAGCTCTCACCACACTGCATACGCTTTCCTCACAACTCCCTGTCTGCAGCGAGGGCAGGAGATCAGCCCGTCTATTCAAAAGCAGGGCCCTCTTCTATTAGAGCAAACCAAGCCTAAGGAAAGCTGCCACAGGAGCCCTGGTTCTGCGGAACAGACAGATCAGACGAGATAGCCCAGCTAGCAAAATACATTTGCATGACACTTTCTGTACATGGTTCAGAGCATGGCACACCCCAATCGCAGCTTTTATTCTCTTCAAGGGCCTGGCCCTGCAAACACTTAATTTTACATGTGTAAGTAGAGTCCCACTGAAGCACAATGGAGCTACTCATGCAAATAACATTGAGAGCGTGTAGGGCTGTGGCTCTGTTTCACTGTTCCATCTGCAGCAGACCCAGTTTTAGAGGATCCTGCCATGCTCTCTCAGTTATTGCCACTCACTTGTGCCAGTTAAACTATTTATGTAGCCACACACATAGGTGAGCTGTTTAAACGATCCAACTTTTATTTTTAAAAGTCCTACTAACAAGAACAAAACCTTAACACCAGACCAGCTCTGATGTAGATTTCATCCCCACAAGCAGCTGAACTGGCACAACTGGAGGAGGTGGAAACATCTGAGAAATAGGAATTTTTGAAGATGGGACTGAGGGAAGGCAAAATGGAGACACAGATCCTTAGCGTATGTGAAGGCTGGAGACATTACCCTTTTCTGAAGTCACACCCTGCTCCTGACCATTGTCTGAAGTGGAGCTTTCTCCAACCACCCACACAGTCATTCCACATGAAACACTTTCACCTCAAACACAACAGTGCATTGAGTCTTTTCAATCAATAATGTTTAAAAAAAAACTTGCCTCAAGGAAAGCTGTCAGCAATAAGGAGAATCTGCCAACAGTCCCTACACCCAGGATCAGGGACAGGCACTTGTCCTTACAGGTAAAGGATGTCCACACCATGCACCCTGTAGCTAGTACATTGCTGCTTCTGCAGTCATGGGATCTCTTGCTATTAGCTTTGACTTGGCACATTTGGGCCATGCAAAGTGTTCCCTAAAATTTCTTCTTTATGATTACTTTTTATTACTATTATTATTTATTTTTATTTTTATTTTTTAGTTTATGGGCTATTCTATCTCCAGCAACTCTGTGCTGAAATTGCATCACATATTTGCTGTCTGCCGAGGCAAGATTTCCCTTTCAGTGCGATTATAACCTTCCAGCAGGGAAGCTCTACTAACTCCTTAAGAGCTTTGCTCTCTGCATTGCTTCCCGACCCGCATTCGTGTACACCTGCACAAAGTGGGTGTAAAACACCATCACTGCTGGAAATTAAGAACATACACCATTAGGAGGATGTTATGCTTTGTTTGTTTGCTTTAGGTTTGGAGGTTTTTTGCCCTCTTTTGTGCTCCCGTGTAAATGATCAGAGGAGCTGTGGGACAAGAGAGATCAGTCTCTATGAAACCATTTTCTTACAAGCTTTGAGGTTTACACTGCTGCATGCTCTAATGAGCCTCCTCGAAAGGAAACAACCCATTTCTGTAAGGAATCCAGGTGATTATGGTTTGCATACCGCCGTGATCTCTCTGCATGGGCACAGGGGAGTTGCCTTCATGAATCTTGCTGCAAGATGAAGTCTAAAGCTGGACAGTGTGAAAGAAATGGGAAAGGACCACAGGGAGGGGTAGTTTAACATCCATTGTTAACTTGGGAAAAAAAAAAAACCTTCTTTCAGAAAGTCTTTTATTTATTGTAAATCATTCCAAAAAGATTAGGAAATCAGGCCTGGGGGAGGGGGAGAGATTGTTGTGGCTTTCTTTCTTGTCCAGTTTCTTTTAGTATCAGACATTAACCCGAGTCTCCTCAGTTCTGCTGAGCCTCCGTCCTGCAAACCACCAGAGAGTATTTTTAACATACTTTGGGCGAACAGTCCCTTTGCATCCCATCATGGGTGAGACTTCACAGCCTCCCAGAGGAGCGAAATGCCTCTCTATCCATGCCAATGTCAATATCCACATACAGTCACCCACATCCCCCCAAAACAAACACATGTGCAAACTCCACTCTGTCCCCACTGCTGGTGATGAACGACCTGTAAGTCACCTACAGCAATGACTACTGCCTGGCTGGCTGCACAGGGCATGGAGCTGTGCTGGGAACGAGACTGGCTGATGAATCTGACCAGCACTGGTTGCACATCACCCCAAGGCAACAGCGTGCAGATGATGGCAAATTCACCTGGGCAAGAAAGGCCCTGCTCTCGCTTTCCTGTCTGCACTGAAAAGAGAGAAACAGTTGATGTTGTGTTTTCCTTTTCACATGAACACCCAAACAATCTGAGCCTTAATCAGGTTTGGGCTGGAACATGGGATTGTGCCTGTGGTTAAAATATTCTTCTGGACATCTAGAGAGACTTATAGTTGATCTGCCCCACTTGAAGACAATATCTCATATCAAAAACTCTGGTTTGAACAAATCCTGTGTATTAAATCATTCCAGTTGCAGGACACTCTTGTCCTATTTTGAAGTCTTTTCTCAAGTCAGTAAGCAGGTATGAGGCAAATATCGTGCAGCCATAGAGATAAATGCTCAGCTCTATCTCCTATGTTTAAAAAAAAAAAAAAACAGCGAGAAGAAAAAGGAGAGAACAGATACTGATTCAGAAGGGAAATCAGGTAAACAGAATCTGGGGAAGCATATGCTCATGCAACACAAGAAAAATATGAATTCATACCAAACAAAGGTAGGAAATTTTGGCACAGGGGAGACTTCAGAACCAATGACTGCCCAGGAATACTGCTTCCATCACACTGTCCCCATTTACATTCCTTTACAGGGAACTGCTAACACACAGAGTGCTGTGGTGCTGCCAGGAGAATTTGTCTGTGGAACTGCCTGACCCTTGAGCCTTTTAAGATTCGCAGCCATGACTTTACAATTCCTTTGTATGTGTATGGCCATCTTTGACATCAACGAGAACAGACATGGCAGCAGCTCACAAAATTGCCAAACTCACCTCCTGCTTCCTTTCAGCCACCTGTACCAGCTGAGCCTGGTACAAGCCACCAAGCCCCCTTACACAGCCACGTTCTCTGTGCTGCCTGCCCACAGTGCTGGGGCACATATGTGCACTGTCATGGTGTCAAACCAAGCAAACAAAATTTCATTCCCAAAGCAACATTTCTGAGAAAGTCATGACCAAATGAAAAAAGCACCTCTCATGGGAAGCATCCTTCTCACAGGATAAATAAGAGGCTAAAACTGCCCTCGGATAAACAGAAGAAGTCATCTGTCACCAACACATACAACAACTCCCCTGGCATAACAAGCTTCTTGTGCCTTCCAGCGCTGCTCCTCCAGCATCCAGCTGCTCAGGGTACCTGCCTGCTGCACAACTGGCCAGCAACATGGACAGATTCCACTCACGCTGCCCTTACAGTCAGCACAGAGTTGTTTGAGGGTAAAATTTTGCTCATGTCTCTCCTTCAAGGCTATAAAAAAATAAAAACAACTTCAGCATGAATTTCCCTCTAGACTGTGCACAAAGAAACCAAGCCCCCACTGTACCACAGACTGGCCCATTAAAGCGAATGGTTAAATTCTTGCTATGAAAAAGTGGGCGTTGTTGTCTGTTTTGCAAGGCAGAAATCAATATTCCCGCCTCCTCTCCTTCTGCTATTTCACCTTGAGATACTCATGCTCAGTTAGATGAGATCTGAGTCTTACTCACTGTTACTGCAACTTTTCTCTCCCCAGCATTTCACAGGGTCACAGGTTCTTGGAGTCCTAACCTGCCTGTAATTTACCACTCAGCTCCCTAAACTGATCACTGAAGTAGTGACTGAAGTAGTGACTGATTTTCATTCCAAATCACACCACTGCAGCCATTTCTAACTATTTATCTACACCCTCCATCTTCGTCATTTTCCTCTCTATGTCCTCCAGTAACAACCCTCTTTCTGCCACAGCCTCTCTCTTCTCTGTACCCCTATAATTCACTCCCTGGTGCTAGCCTGTCCGTACTGTGGACATCTTGTAGAAATTATGATTTACTTGAAATGCCCCTCCTGCTCTCACTCTCTCTCTAATCTAACTGTGGGGGGTAGCTTGGTTAAGTCTATAAATTTGGGGAATGGGGGGGTTGGGCAAGGGGGGGAAAGACCTGGGTGACTGATGCTCAGCCCAGGCAAGCCTGCAGCAATGTTGGCTGGGGAGAGACAGGCAGGGGAAGATAAGCCAGTACCATACCTCAACAGCTGCTCCTTCAACCAGGTTTCCCTGCGGCAGTTCAGATCCAGGGCCTGGACCGATTCCCACAGATCAGGTAGCAATAATGCCAGGCTGACTGGGCTGTTCTGATGAGTCCTCTTGGATGCAGTTCTGCCTACAATCATGCCTGCCTCTGTCACCTAAGGATTAGACAACTGCAATATGGTCTGTTTGGCACCACGCTTCAAATCCATTCATAAACTGAAGGCAGTGCAGAATTCGGCGCTCAGTTAGATAAGCTATGTCTCTCACCCACGATCATTCTCACATTTGTGCTCCATTTTAATGCCATCTGACCACTGGCTCCCAGACAGATTTTAATATGTTCCTGTCGACCTCTAATGCCTCGCAACGCAGAACCCTTCCCACCAGACATATCACCTCTTATATTTCCTAGAAGCTGAAAAGACACCAGGTACTCTAGTACAGGTACCTAGAAGAGTAGAGTTGAGGGCTGTTCAGTCTTTAGTTTGCCATTGTTTGCTGGTGACAGTCTGATGAAATTGCTTGAGTTATAATGAAGACAGTTTTCATTATCTGTCATTTAAAAATGTCAAGGGAGCTTAGACTGAATGGATAGGTGCAACCTGTTGTTTCAAACAGCTTTTGATGAAAGAAATACATTTCAAAAGTACCAGCCACTGATTTACAGGTGTTGTACCAAATTACATAAAACAGAGAGATGCCTCCAAAGAAAACAAGCAGATTTCTTCCCTTGCTCTTTAGATTAGACATTGGCTTATCATCAGTATGGTGCTGACTTTCTTCTGCAGTAATCACCAGCTTTCAGATCAGCAAGGTCTTAGATGATAGAGGACAACACCAACAAAACCAGGATTCTTCATTATTAGAGGACACTCGAGAGTTTTGGCTTAGCTATATAAACACTTCACTCTTTTTTTCCATTTTTACTTATGCACTTTTATGGTGCAAATGGTGGACCACTTTACCAACAGATGTCATGACTGGACAAACTTCTGCCCAAACATTTTGCTAGTCCCTCTCTGCTAATGGTGCTGGCCTTTCACAGCTGAACTGCAATAACAGACTGTGTGAATGTTTCTAGTCCATCTGAGCACAAAATCTGCCAGCTTATTTTAAATCATACCAGGCTATTCCCCAGCGGGAATACATCTGCTGACAGTACCTGCCTCACAGGTCCTGAGAGACACCTAGGACAGCATGCTTCTTTCCATCTATATCCTTTTATTTCAGAGCATCCATTTAACAAGTGAGCTGGGGCTACACAAGAGACCAGCCTTGGTAATGGAACTCTGATGGGACACACTCTCTGCCTTGACTTGCTTACAACATGGGCTGTTCCTACACACAACCTGCACCTTTTGCCTGCGCTCTCTGTCAAACAGAGACAAAATTAATGCCAGCAGTCCATCCAGCATGCAAGAAATGCAGGTAATACTGTGTGCAGTGTCCTTAGAAATCACTTGTATTTTTGGTAATTGCTGTTATATGAGCATCCAGCATCCAAGACCGCAGCAAGAATCTCCTGTAAATATTTAAATGCTGAGGCATGGGCACCTTCCACTTTAGAATCCAAAAACAGATTGCTGCTGCTCTGTCCAGTGACACAACTTCAGCCTGCCTGGTTCCCATGCAAGCCAGCTGGCTTCCTCTTCCAAGTCCTTATTTTCCCCCATGTGCAGAGACTGAAGTGTCCTCTGGGTGCTCCTGCTCTTGGTGGTGTTCAAAACTAAGATGATAATGAGGAAGAAGGGCTGAGCCTTAGGATGGTGGCTTCTGAAAGTCACAGATGTGAGGATGAAATAAGAGTTGTTCTGAGACCTGATCATTCCAATGCCTTGCTTCCATTAGGACAATGTTTCCCAGGCATTTACTTGAGTCATCCTTACAAAGCATCTCCCAAAGAAAAGGGTTTATGTTCCTGGCAACATTTCAGAAAAACACGTCCCCAGCTCCCTGCTGCCATAAGCAGGTGCAACTCCTATGATTTCAATAAAGCTGCACTTTCTGTGGCCCTAAGGCTATAACACTACAGTAAACAAAGCCAAATTCCACAAGCCAGATGCTTTAAGGTCTGAATCCAAGTCTTCAACACCTTACAGGTACAATCCACCAAAAGATGGCTGAACTCAGACCATCAGCTGGCTGTCACTGAGATGTTTCAGCCAGAAGCAGAACATGGAACCCAGGGCCTCACAGGCTCTGTTCTGGAGCACAGAAATGGCTGGTGGACACCAGCCCACTCCTTGAAAGGGCAGTGGTACCTTGCTCCTCTAGGATCTATGCTGTGCCAGCACTCTCAGCCTCCCTGCTGAGTCCTCTGCCCTCTCCAAAAATGAAATACCTGTTCTCCACTCTAGTGGCCACAAGGATGAGTTTGAGAAACAAAATGCTGGCACCAAAACCATACAACCTTACAATATCAACTTCTTTACCACTCCGGTTTCTTCATCTCCCCATCGTACAGCTTGTTTTCCCTTCGCATTGAAAACATCCAACAAACACCACTCAGTCCAAGGAAGGGCCAGCTCAAATCTCTTGCCAGATTAGGTGTAGGATCCACTGGCACACGGTGAAAGCACACCCATGGCTCAGTTAGATGACAATGCACATCCTGGACTAATAAGGATGTAATGCCAGAGAGTTGTTCAGGACTGAGTGAACACAGCAAATGAATGGTCTTTCCAGCTTCAGAAGTGGTCCCTGAAGAGCAGCAGTAAGGGACTCTGGCTTGATAGCACAGTCTGGGGGAATGGACTGCACACAGCTCCAGTGAGTAATGCTGAAAATCCATAGGCAAAGGAAACGTTTTAAAACAGAGGAGGAAAATCTACTTGAAATCAATACCGTGAAGGTCTCTAAAAGGAAACACTCTGCAAAAAAGGACACATTTGCCACATATAAATCTTTAATGATATCTTGTAGTTTTAACAAAGCATTAAAAAACCCAAACAAACAAAAAAAGAGAAACCCCAGTTGCTGTAATACACCTGAGAGAGCAATCATCCTCACATGGCAAAATATGATTTTCACACCTGGTAAATGAAATAACTCTGCTGCATCCCAAGGCCAGGGTTAGGGTCTAAGGTGAGCTGTTAATGGAAGGTTAGAGACCACAAAACAGCTCTTCGGGGAGCACCCTTCAGATGCTCCTTTCATGTACAGCAGTGCACAGTAATCAGAAGGCAGTGGCAGCACATACTAAAGTCACTGTCACTGACAGTGGTGCTAACTGTGCAGTCACCAGTTGATAGCTTGGATTAAGATAGCCAGCTCACATGCCTGTGCTCCTCTGACTCAGGAGAAGGCTCATGCCTCTTGTAAGAGCAATTCTGTATTCTTTCATCTCCCTCCTGGCATGCCTTCTGCAGCACACCAGGGTTAACCACTCACTCTCTTCTCTTAGATGAAGACTGAAGCTGCAGAGCTGAGACAACAAACTTTAGCATACAGCTAAAGCCTCTGCACCATTAAAAGAAAAGCAAGCACAGAAAATCAAGGAAAATCCTGATCACAGGCCATGCTGGAACCCAGTGACATTCAGAATCTGTCCTGTATCAGCATGCTAGACTGCTGGATCCAGGCAGGATGGCAACACAATTTGCCAATCATCCAGGAACATGAGAGAAGTGAGGCCTGTGGGAAGCCAACAAGCACCAGAGGTACATACAGATATTTACAACAAAAAATCCAAGTGGAATCGGCAAGAGGAAGAAACACAGCAAAAAACACTACATGATCTAGCACCAAAGACACATGGCTTAACAAGAGGCTTTAGAGTATCTGGCTCCATAAATTAGACTGTGATTCCCAGATCTTTAACTCCCAGCTCCTGCTGATTTCTGAGTATAAAGGGGATGTTTGTCACTCCCAAGATCAGACGCCAGCTCGAATGCCTTTCAAGAAGAACACAGATGAACATGTTCCTAGGGAAGAATGAGCTAGAGCTAAGCCTTCAAACGAGCACAAGGAGAACCTCCTGCCCACAGACAGGAAAGTGGTAACCTCCTTCACTTCCTTTGTGGCTTTAACCTAAACCACAACTCCTCCCTTTGGGTTAGAAGTCTCTTCCACTCTTTCAGATGTTTGTCAGCTTGTCTCTAATACCCAGCATTCGTCACTGCCACATAGGAAAAAAAATCCCAGATCTCTTTTTTCCCCCTCTCTCCCACACCCCTTTTGCAGTTTCTTCCCTAAACAAGAACGGCTTCAATGCACGGGAGAGCAAGTCTAAACTACAGCTCTTCAGGCACAGGCACAGAAATTAGCAATTGCAACATGAGGGGGCAGGGAGAAAGGAGACGTTGGCATACAGGCTACACCAACATTTGGGAATGCTGGCAGTGAGGAAACATTGCTGCCAGCAGGAAGAGTGATGCCAAAATAACTCACAGGGCTTTTCCACGAGTGCAATCACTCCTTCCCAGCCCAGGGTGCAACATCCCTACTGCTCCCCAGGAGAGCTTCAGAGCATGGGTGAGGAGCACAGGGAAGAGCCGTGCCCTTTGTCAGCGCAAGGACAGGCCCCATCATCCCCAGTGTGGGGCAGGGAGCCGATCCCTTCAGAGATCCCATCATCTGCTGAACGGAGATTTAACGATGTGA